>NC_134415.1:33203373-33522691 GCF_030867145.1 Opisthocomus hoazin | reverse complement strand
CCGCAGCAGGGCCACGTCACTGTGAACACCCACTGCAGCAGGCAGGGCACAGGCAGGGTACAGGCAGCAGAGAAAAACACTTACTTTCCATAAGGCCTCCCTTGGGCTGCGGGACGAGCCGCGTAGTAGTACCGCTTGAATTCGTCCATCCACACCTCCGCAGTGCGCTTGGTGTTTCTGAAGGAGGCAACAAAAGACAGGTGAAACCAAGGAAACCTCCAAGGTGACATTTTCTAAAATGCACTGACTGATCCATCTTACTCTCTTCCCATCCTCAACTTGGTCTTTGGCTTCACACAAACTACCTTTGAGCTAGCACACCCCTCCCTACCAGAGAAGGTACTCCTCCTCCTCATTACTCCAGAGACCAAACACAACAGGCCAAAGCTTGGCTGAAGAATTCACCATTTCAAATTCAGCTGGATGCTTTGTATCCACCAGACTCAGAACTGAATCTTCTCTTAAGCATCATCTCCCAGGCAGGTGTGCCTGGGGTTTTGTTTAGCAGCTGAGACAGAGCTCTGAAAAGTGGTGCAAAATTTGCCAAAGATCGAAGGCAAATATTTCCTTTGTGTCAATCCTGTATGGACTCTCCAGCTTTGCACCACTGGATTTCACTGGGGCAAATCTCAGCCCTCCAAACTTAAGAGAAACCACCCTGGCCACAGTGCTGAAGCATAAATGTCAGTCTTCCACACCAGCCAGGTGTCTGCAGAAGGTTTATGAACCTCACGAAACCTTCTGTTGACTTCAGATGGCTCTGACTCTCCTTGCAAATTGCTCCACGCCTGTCCGCACATCCCTGCCCAGGTCAGGGCAAAGTCCTCCAAGCTCCTGCTCCAGGGCAAGCCAGTGCCCCCAAGATATTGCTGTCACTCCACTGGGCTGTGGGTGCCACAGGACAGGCTCCGATCCAGCCAAGTCCCACATCGCTGGAACAGGAGAGTCTGTACATGAATCCAGCACAACACTGGAGCCTGAGCTGTCTCTCGCACTGAAGATGCAGTGTGGAAAAAAATCAGTATCTGGTAGAAAGGTGGAGGTATTTTTTACTAACATCTCTGTAAACAGAGGTACCACATTGCATCATGTTGCCAGAAGCTGTTTCTCCTGTCAGTCTATATACTAAAACATTAAGTTTAAGGCTGATAGGTACCATAATGTTAATAAAATCCCATCTTCTAATGCCTACAGATATGTTTCTGCAGACTGCTTTTCAGTCCCCTTGCTGATTCATGTTGTTTATTCCTCTCTCTCTCTGGCCACTGCAATAGCCCAAGTGCTCTTGCTCAAGAGATGCCTACACCACAGTGTCTACATCTGTGCCTAACCTTCCCCAAAGTGCAGGATTTTTTTTGCCTGGCTTCCTGATCTCATTTGGGTTTCTAGAAAATATGGGGATAAATGCTGAGGCTCACACCTGGATGTTGATTCAGACCTGCTCAAAGTCCCTGTGCCCCTGTTCTCGAGGTGCAGCCAGAAGAGCCATACCCGTTCAAGCTCCCCTTGCTTCTCCTGCAGACGCTGCCTTTTCACTCAGGTTTGCAGCGGCTCTGGCAGCAGAGATTTTGCCACATCCCGGCCTCTTCTGTAGGAGTCTTAATTCACTACTAAAAGCAAGGGCCCTCCTTGTGACTCTCAAACTCCCCTCACCGCTGTCTTTTTGAAGCAAGGTGACAAGGTCCCCTTTCTGCCCCCCACACTGCGTTGCTGGAAATCACATATTAGGTATAACCGAGAGGTGTAATTTGCACTCCCCCAGTTCATCGTCTCAAGCAAAGTGTGGCGAAGCTGCAGAGAGCCCGGGTTAGTGGTAACCTTGCTGCAGGTGGCTGGGTCTTCACAAATACTGTTGGCTCTTTATAACACTGGGAAACCCACACTAAAAGGAATGCCTGGTGTGTAAACACTCACAAACACAGTTTAGCTGAGAAACAACGCTGCATTAAGTCTCAGTGCCTCGGCTGTTTTTCCCTGGCACTTACTTAATGGACAACCTTCAGCCTCATGCTCTGAAAGAGAAGGAAACCCTTCCTGACTTCACCAGCTGCTCCTATCATCTTTCCCATGCCGATTCCCACTTCTGGACCACCTCCTCCTTTGCCTGCCGTTTCCAGGATCTTGGTCCATTTCAGCCAGACCGGTTTCAGTACCCATTTCAGTACAGACAGTCTCTGTTCCTGCATGTGAGGACAGATCCCCTTCAGCTGGGACGCCCTGGTGGCCCCACTAGCGAGGTGTGGCCCTTCACTGTCCCTGTTTGAGAGACAGCACCAGCTCGGAGACAAAGCCACCCGCTCCAGCACGCTGCTAGGCTCCCCTCTCCGAGAGGCAATGGGAACCAAATTTTCTGGTTCAGCTGAGCCATGCTCAGCCCTCAGCTAAGGTCACTGGGTACTGACAGGCATTGCCGGCAGCCTGATTTCAGGTCATTATAAATGTGTTCTGGTGACCCTAAGGTCTAA
Organism: Opisthocomus hoazin; assembly: GCF_030867145.1. Taxonomy (NCBI): domain Eukaryota; kingdom Metazoa; phylum Chordata; class Aves; order Opisthocomiformes; family Opisthocomidae; genus Opisthocomus; species Opisthocomus hoazin. The sequence goes on along the minus strand of NC_134415.1, from coordinate 33,520,226 downwards.
ATCATTTGTTGGTACGGTAGCTAGTGCTCAGGGAGATGTTGGGGCTGTCCCTCTGCTTCCGTGCTGATGAAAGGTACCATATAAGTGTCCTATTTCTGTCATATTCTCAACATTGTAGATATCCTGAGGGAGATAGTTGTACTGGCTTGCATTTTCTTCAGCCCAGGACATTCTTACCCAGGTATATTTCAAAATTTTCCAAACAAATTTTCCTCCCCATCTTCCTCGCTTCCCCCTCCCCACAAGGAAGCACCTTATTCCACCTCATAAAAAATAAGCAAGCACAAAACACCTACTTAATATACGTATTGGCGTTTCCCTCTGGAAAGACATATGGATGTTTCTTCCGGAAGACGTGTCCAACGCGGCTGCAGGGGATGATTTCCAGGCTCCCTCCACACATCCACACACGGAAAGAGATTTCTGGAAGAGAAGCAGCTTCAGCATTTTGTCTTTCTGTCCTAGAGCAGGCTGGATCCTGGTGTTACCTCTCACTTCATCCTCTGCCACATTAAAGTGGGGTAAATCAATTACCAGAGGGGCTTTCCTAGGCACAACTCCCTTAAAAGCGCATTTCAAAGCTTCTTGCGATCTGTTTGAAGTCAATGCACTAGAAAACTGCCTGTAGCACAGCAAGTGGTATCACAACGGCAAAAGCAAGATGGTAAGTCAGTCCCTTTTCATGCAGCCCCGCTTACATTGCAGAATCTTCTTGCCAGTTCTGTGCTCCCCTAATTACTTCTGCACTGCCTATTTCAGAGTCACTTCCCTCCAAACGGCTATCAAGTTCACCAAGAGAGGCCATGAATTCTGTTTATTAATGACTGTAATGGTCATTATCTTTATGAATCTACCACTGATTTTGCAAAGCGAACACAGAGCTGTGCATCCATCACCTGTCCCGAAATGGATAGGAGCTTATGCTGCCCAGCACTTACTCTGGGTCTTGAGTGCCAATGTTGTGACCCCACCAGGCACACACCTTCACACAAGTGAAGGTCAGTGGCAGGAGGGATTATCAAAAAAATCTGGATAAGCTATCAGTAAACAAAATGTCTCCTGGTTTCCCCAAGCCACTCTGGCTGGTCCATGAAGCCCTTCTGGAGGAAAAAGAGCTTGTGGCACAATTGACACCAGGAGTTACAGGGCTCTTGGCAGGGAGCTGGATGAAATCCGAGCTGGCGAGGTAGGATGGGTGAGCAGAAAGGCTGATCTAATGGGTCCATCTGGTCCTAACGGCTGTGAAGCTATGAATCTGCACCTATATTGTCAGACAGTCATGCTTAGACAGAACCAGCACGGAAAAGAGATGAAATTAAAAAGAAAAGGCTTCTACAGTTCTTTGCATCCCGTTTTAACATTTGTTGACAGTACAGAGCTACACATAACAAGTATTTACTCCAAAACTACAAATTCCTTTTCACACACCCCACCTTATTTAAGAAGCCAGACAGGAGGAGACCCATCATCTTTGCCAGCTCTTTCTCCCGGCAGTCCCCTCACACGCCAGCACAGGGATGACTCGTCCCCAGGTCGGACACTGGCAAAGCAAGCGCCTGGAAGGCCATTTGGGCAGTGTGGACAGCGGGCACTCCTCCTCCTCCAACAGCAGGCACTGCCGGCCTGCAAAGCTGCCATCCCTCCAAAACCAACTCACAGCTTCAGGGAGTGAAGGAGAATCGGAGCGTGGACCTCCAAAGCCACCTACCCTCAGCACGCGTGGCTCAGCCATAAGGTGCAGGTCACTGCAGAGGTGGGAGCTGGCTGCACGGCGCTCCCGTTCCCGCTCCCAGCATGCCTGCCTGCTCCTGAGCTGGTGGAAATGGGAGTCTGGCACAGCCGCAAAGCCCCTTCGCCTTGATGCTTGGGTCCAAACCTCAAGGCTTGAGCCCATCCCCAACAGCCGGCCCTGGCAGCAGGGGACAGCAAAGGCTGGGGTGGGAAAGCACAGCAGGGATGAGAAGCATTTTTTTCCAGAAATCCCCTCCTGTTCCCTTCACTGCTGTGTTTACAGGCAAGAGCTGCAACAGCAGCTGGAGCGTCACCACTTTCCCCAGCGCTGGGTATTAACAGGCCAATAAAACGTGCCCTTGTGCCGTGTCCTGGTGCTATATTGGGAGCAACCTTAATCACAGCTGCAGGGAAATGAGATTACAGCAGGATGCGGCCGCTCTAAGCTGCTGCGCTCAGTTCCCCTCACACGTGGCTGTTGCTCTCATTTGCTTGTGTGTCACAGCTCTGGCCACACTGCCAGCGCTGCTGAGTAAATCAGAAGGGTGTCCAGTAAAGGGGGACAACTGGCTGAGCAGCTGTGAACTACAGCGTGGCTGCTGCGTCCTGCCTTCCCCTCCTCTGGTCCTTCTGCTCAGCCTGGGAGAAGAGCAGCTCTCTGAAGTGCTGAGGGAAAGACCTGCACCGTTCAGTCCTCACCTGCTCTTAAAGTCTAATGAAGATGTGGGCTGAGGTGATCTCTGTGCACTGCAAACTGGAATGAGAACACAGTGCTGGAAAGGCAGGGGATGGTGAGGAGTCCGAGCTCTGCTTCAGACATGTTGCACCCTGCAGACCCTGCTCCAGTCTCAGCAGAAGCAATTAAAGCACAGGTTTCTGCAGGTAGGGATGCCCCACGGAGCCATCCATGGCAGCTAACAAACAAGGTCTCCAGACAGGCAGCCAAGAGCTAAATGCCTCAGGAGGAGGTAAACTGAGGCACCAGGGAAGGTATGGCACGGGGCCAGCTCAGAGGAGCCAGGGGAGCAGGAACCGCCAGCGTGCTTCACCTGACCCTCAAGGGATGTCCCCAGTGCAGGTGGCCTCTCCAAGTGGCTCCCAGGAGAGATGCGAGCAGTGTTGGTGTGCACTGGGCTTCGCCTTAGCTTGGCAAAATACCTTTAGTGCTTCCTGCTGGTCTGCAAGTCCTTCTGCCACTACTCATCAATTCACCTACAGGGGTGAATGGCCTCAAGTTGCAACAGGGGAGGTTTAGATTGGATATCAGGAAATTTTTCTTTACTGAAAGAGCTGTGAAGCATTGGAACAGGCTGCCCAGGGAAGTGGTGGAGTCACCATCCCTGGAGGTGTTTAAAAAAAATGTAGATATGGCACTTCAGGACATTGTTTAGCAGGCATGATGGTGACGGGTTGACGGTTGGACTTCATGATCTTAGAGGTCTTTTCCAACCTTAATGGTTCTATGATTAAGCAAATCTAAGAAGTAGAACACCTACAATGTCCTCTTCCTAATCCAAATACACTTGCTTTTGTTTTGCCTGAAGTCTCCAGCTCCCTCTAGCTGCCCAGGCAACAACATTAAAGGCAGCAGTAACGCTCCCCAGAACCAGAGTCCTGCACCCCCTCAGGACTAAGCTACCAGAAAAAGCACGGTTCACTGCAAGCGCCCAAAATGAGGAGCTGCTCCGTCAGCTCCTGCCCTCAGTCACCTGCCCAGGTGTGACCAGGGCCAGTAGGGTCCCAGCTGCCCTTGCCTGTGTGCAAAGGAGAGGTGGGACATGCTGCCCTTGACTGCTGCGCCTGCAGAAGATGCAGCTTTGAGCCGGGCAAGCTTCTGCTCTCAGGGCGATGGGCAAGACGGGATCTGCCCTGCTGCTATGCAGACCTGCACTTCTTTGTTGCAGCATTAACCTGTCTGGCTTCCCTTTGCCAGGCCGATGCCCTGAGGCAGCATTACAGCCTGCAGCACAGCCAGTGGCCGTTCGGTCAGGACCAGTAAGGGAAACACTGCAGTCTGTAGGACAGGCCACAACCACAGGTGAGGAACGCAACACCTGCCATTGCAGGGCATCAGACAAGCTGTGGGGACCACGCTTCCCCAAAGGGCAGGCTGCCCCATCACTGTCCATCTCCCAGGAGCAGCTCATGCTGGCTGCTGTCAGAGGAGAGCAGCAGAGATGGACAGCGGGTCAGGCGCAGGGCAGAAGTCCCTCTCCTCCTGTCTAGTCCCTTCTTAAATGCTTTGTTTGGGCTGCTGATTCATCAGGGGAGGTGGGAGGGCTGCTGCTCCCTCCTAGGTTTCCTCAGAGCCACCCCACTCAGAGGAGCAGACACTTTGGGTCAGATCGGTGGTAAGACACACACCCACAGAGAGAAAGCATGAGGGCAAGGGATCCTACTGCATAACAAGATATAAATAAATAAAATATGCTAGAGGAAAAAGGCATGTGAAGGAAACAACAGTGCCAGGCAGCGGATGGGTTATTGCAAGGCGGCAGCATCTGTTCCCTTGGATGACTGACAGCATCGCTGTATGTGTTAAGACACAAGAGCCTTCCTTCCTTGCTAGCCATACTCCCCAGAGGTGTAAGCTATTAAGGCCAGGTTCTGATCTGCCTCCCTGACATCAAGCGCCTCCTCCTCCTTTCACGGATACAGTCTATTGCTCTGATCTGCAGCATCGCTGCGGCTTCAAAGAGAGAACAGCCCAGCCTGATCCAGCTCCGTTTGACGTGGGCGACAAGGGACAGCCTGTTACCTCTTTCATGTGCCCTCTCAAGTTTGCATGCAGGAGATTTCTTAATGTCCGTCTTGCCCCGTGATAATGGGCACAGGTGACTGAATTTTGATCAGCTCTTTTAACACTTTTTTTTCCATACAGGAAAAATGGTAGTGTCAAGGAGAGCCTGGCAGCGCTCAGCCATTTAGCCATACAGGAATGGATAAGCAGCCATGTTGCTTTGCCATCTGCTTGCAGCAAGCCGATGGAGCCACTGTTTCAGGCACTCTGCAAACTCAGGGAGGCACTGATGTCTCAGTTCATAGCTTCAAAACGCTGCCGTCAGACAATGGAAGAAGACACGTCTTTGCTTTATTAGCAAGAAAATAAGATCAGGAAGGAACAGGAGGGTGCGTGTGGCGTTCTCTCCTCTGTTGGTAACACCAAAGCTGAAAACTTGGTGGTTTAGGGTATCTACCTATAGAAAATCAAAGCAGTGTGGAAGGCTGGGAGTCCCAAGTATCACCAGTTGCTCACTTCCCATCATTCATGGTTGTTGGATCCCTTACTCACCTAAGACTGTAACCTATAAAAGTAAGTGAGGGTAACCATGCAGAGAATTCAAAGCGAAGTCCAGACCGACCTTGTAGCCATCTGGCATGACTCAGGGAGAGAAGCCAACACAGCAAGGTGTAGGAGGAAGAAGAGTGACTCACCAAAGTTCTCCCCGCCCCAGATGTCCATGGCACTGTCGTACTTCCCCAGGTGGTTGAACCAAGATTTGTCGATCACAAACAGCCCCCCGGCAATGATGGGAGTCCTGCAGAATGGGTAAGGGAAGAGGGGACACACTCTCAAACACTGCTGCAGCCCCTGGATGCACAGAAGCAGCCCTTCCCTTTTCCTCCTCTTCCATCATCAGGACATTACCTATGTATCTCCTTCTCACCAAACAAGGACGACACACCTCAAAAAGCATCTGAGACTTTCTTTCAGCTGCTTTGGTATTTTTCTGTCAATCATAAATTGCCTGGCACTTAATGACTGGCTAACGCACCCGTCAGCACAACTCCTACAAGCCCAAAGTTCACAGCCCTGATTGTAGGCTTCAGCATCAAAAATGTACTTAGCGCTCGGGGGGGTTATTCACTCAGACGGGCTTTTTGCCTGGAGCCAGCCTATTAACAGCACCATTCCGCTGGGAAGAGGAAGGCAGAGCCAATTCAGAAGGGCTTTTTAAAAGCCATCACTAGCTGTGTGATCTTTATTTCAAAACAGGGTTATTTTTCATTCTTTGGATTAGCTAAGAAAACTGCACAGAGAAGTCCATGGAGGAGGGGAAGGCAGACCCAGAAGATAGCTTGAGGAGACTCGCCATTTACTGGCACAAGTCCCATCTCCATTCAACTGCAGACAGTGCGGATGCCTTAGCACAGGCTCGGCAGGAGCTGGGTGACTGCTGCGCCCAGGCAAGTCTCCACTGTACCCTACATGGCGGGACAACCAGGAACACGAGCCTTCAGGCAGCCAGCGAGAGCTCCTGTTAACAGAATCCTAAGGAGAAACAGTGCTTTGCTCCCCTGCAAGCTTTCTGAGGCCCTGAGCTTCCCCCAACACTTGGTGTCCTCCATGCCACACACCCCAGCGCTTCATGGCTGGGGATGCAGACAGCAGCACTCGGCTTGCTGTCAGGAGAGATTTTCAGCAGAATAAGGGACTCCCTCCATCCCACAGCATGAGGACTGATGGCATCTCTCCCATCCAGTTTTGTTGTCTCTTGTGCACATCCTGAATTCCTGAGGAGCCTTCAGCGAGGTCCAGAAAAGTAGTGCTGATCTGGAAAGGCCGGACTAGACACCACATTTTATCAAACGGGCTGAGGACACTGCTAATTTTTAAGTGATAGCTGAACTGAGAGAGGCAGGAGTCTGGAGCACTGGGTTTTTCCCCTAACCATATTCAGCCTCCTTAGCACTACCAAAACACAAATAACCATAAATATACCCCTTCTACCTTTGTAGCACCTTCAGGCTTCAATGCTGGTAGGTGAAGCTGTACTTGAAAACCCAAGTGAGCCACGAGCTCGCCACAGGTATTAGTAGTTCAGAGCTGTCCTGGAAGGAATATCACACTGCTGTGGTGCATGGTGACACACATGAGGTCAGAGGAGACACCTGTCCTGCCCCACACTCCTCAAGTGCCTCATTCCCCCTCTCGACTTACTTAATGGGTTCGGTGGGATCAAGTCGTTTTGCTTTCTGCTCTGGGGTAAGCTGCTCCCATTTGAAATGCAGACTCCAGTCAAAACCTAAAACCAAAGTAGAGAAGTACCATGGAGAAATTAGAAATGGGTATAGACTGAAGGCAATGCAGGCTGCAGAAGCAGCGTTTGATGGATTATTTTCCCCACTTTCAAATTACTTAAGCCATGGAGACGCGGCTCTTGGGAGAAGAGTCAAATCACTAACACATTTTACTACTGCATATGAACAAGAAACAACATATTGCATTACAATTGCAAAGTCAAGCACTCCAAAGTCAGGAAAAGTCAGAATTAAAGCTGCTGCTGAAACCTCACTTTGTCCCCTTGTGCACACAGATACACGGTCTGATGGATATTGCGTGCTACAAATAGCACAAGCATACTAATAAGCGCCACAGTCGCATCTTCGATTTGCTGTGTAGACATTCCCCATCTCCTCTTGTCGGCCACCCAGCTTTCAGTGCTGCCAAGGGTGGCTTTACCATGACCCTTCTTTCCTGCTTGACCGCCTTATCCACTGTAGCAAACACCAATCCTCACGCCACGTTTACCTGTCCCTGAAATCGCCTGAAAACAGCCAGCGGGGAGCACTGAGCAGTGCTAATGTGCTTTTTGCAAGATAGCAGGAGCCAGCGGTGTGTTGCAGAGCCACCAGTTCCTTGGGCCAGTGCAGGTTCACAGCATAGGACAGGTCCCTACGGGGCATAAATGTGGCTTGGACTTACCTCCTCTGAGGTCTGAGGAAGCCGCCACGTAGGCAAAAGTGTCCAAGTTGATGATGTCAATAACGGGGCTGACCACTCGGGTGGGATCCTGGAAAGCAGAAGAAAGGGGACTCGTGACTTCAGATCACACTGCTCAGACCAGTCAAGAGATGCTCTAAACTCCTGGAGACAGCAGGTGGCTGGAAATTCTGGTGTCGTTCAGGTTTGTCAGGGACAAGTGCCCATCGCTTCTTCCTCCTCCTCAGCCATTGCATCATTTCATCTGAGGAATTAACGGTAGCAGCACCAAGTGGCAGAGGTATTGCTGGGAGCCTGGGAAGGCAGGCACTGTCTCTCCTGGGAAAGAGAGCTGTGTGCTGCTGGGCCGCTGAGCTAGCATCCCTCACCAGCTTTGGCTTCACCGGCAGTCTCTCCCTCCGAAGGCTGTGGATGTACTCAGCGCTGAACTCGGCTGGAGGCAAAGCTCTGTCTGCCTTTTGTAAATTCACCAAATGTATTCCCTTTTTACCTCCCTTAAATACTTTTTACTGCATTTCAGAAGTCAGACTACAAACAGGCAGTTGAAACAATAGAGGAAAAACATAGACAGTCAAGCAGCTTAAATACAGGCATTTTTTAAATGTACAAACTAAGGGGATACAGTTAGAGTTTTGCCAAAGGTGTGAAAGGGTTAAAAAAAAAGACCTGAATTATTTTAAATAGTTGATGGTGATTCAATTAACATCTTGTTATGGGCAAAGAGATTATACAAACAGTTATGAACAAAAATATCTACAGGAGGAAGAGACTCTGACAGCTTTGACTGGTCTCTTATCTCCCTTTTTCTTTTCAAAAATCCCAAACTCCAATTATAGCTCAAACTTCAAGCTTTTACCCTGGCCAGATCAAATCGTTTTTCACAGCCATGTAAAGGAAAGCATCTGAGAACACACGGGCTTGCTCTCTTGCTCCAAAAAGACGCTGTTTTAGAAATCAGTCCTGACAAAAAGTATTCAAATGCAGCTGTAGGAAGAAGCAACCAAAGGCCATGAGCTGGGAGCTGGACTAGAGCTCAGGTTTCTCAAGTGAGCATGACAAATACTTGGTATTTCCATAATAACATCAAGTCAGGAGTCTTAACATGACTTTCTGCAAGTCAAACATTGCCCAGAAAGGGCAAGGTCTGCTGTACCTACTTCCTGCTTGGAGAAAGTCAAGTCACATACCAGATGGGGAAATTTGAGTCACATCCAAGCTCAAGGAGCCTTTCATACCCATCACAGCTTCTGCATAGTACCCCCAAAACTGCCACAGCTCAATATACCTGAGCATCCTTTGGTTGCCTGAGGGTAGGGGAAAGGTTTTAAGAAAAGCATCTGCTTCGCCTGCTGAACAGTGCAGGGAAAGGATTGTATCTACTCATTTGAAACTTGCCTCTCAAGCATCTTACTGGTGAGCACTTCTAACTAGCCCACACTTGTCCCCAGTTTCAGTCTCACACCTATACTCATTGCACAGCACAACTTCTTGTAAGAAAATCCCCCTTTACCTCTTGGTTGAGCGTGCTACTGCAGAGTGCTAGCAGCCTTCAGCAGTGCAACCTTCTCCCTGCCTCACTTTTGCTGCCGTGTCATGGGGACATCTGTATTTACTCAGCTTTCAGGAAGGTCTCTCTGACCCTCAATAGAAAAGCACAGCATGTTTGAGAGCACAGTGCTGTTGCTATGATTTATTTTGGGTCGAGCACCAGATCTTATTATAGGCAGCTTCACCTTTCTGTGGTTATGATACCCTCTCATGCCAGGGCATGTTAATATTAACAATACCCAAATCTTCAATCCTCTTTCACTTGAAATTCTCAAAAACCTGCAAATGCATTTCTCAGACACATTTCTCAAATAAACCAAATTATGGAACTAAACCAACAGGAAAAAAATCCCTGAAAATGGCCCTGAAGACAATGGATATGTTTCTACCTAGGGAAAAAGACCTTGATTCCAGTTTGTCTCCCAGCCTCTACATCATGACTTTGTAATGGACAACAAAACAGGCCACAGTTGCTCCTCTGGCCCCACAGCAGTATCAGGCAAGGTGAGAGGGCCAGGCTGCCCCTCACCTGCTTCCCCCTACCCCAGGGGAGCACCAGACTGGGAGGGAATGCTGGAATTCAGGGGTCACCATCCACTGGTTCATCCCAGTGCCATTTGCAAATTCAGTTTTGGGGCGAGCTTGTTGAATCATGATGTAAAAAAGTCTTGGGCTGGATAATTACATTTTTAGAACAGTTATTCAGTCAAAATGCACCATTAATGCACTAGAGATATTTGTTCTGTAAGTAAAACACAGAGTCCGTGTGCCCACGTGCTGAACAGTCATACACTCACAAACACGCTGGTGCAAAACACCCGCCATCGCTGCCACTCCCTGGGACATGCACCCTCCCAGGCACAGGTCTGAGACCCCCTAGGTCCCCTCTCTTCCCCCCTGCACCTCTTCACTTGCTCTTAGACTCCCTAGTCCTGCTGGTTTCCAAACCCATGTGTGGGGCACACGCTGCCCACACCCAAAAGGGAGTGTGGGTCTAGGGAGGGGGGGGCGATGCCATCGGCTGCTGGGACAGCTCGATATGGGGCTCAGGGGACACCTTCATGTGGGTGCACGGTGGCAGACACAGGCTCCGGCGTTCCCCACCATGGAAAGCTGCAGGAATGGCTGCTCTAGCCAAGAAAAAAAGAAAAAGAGAAGCAGTGTGCAAGGTGGCTGGTGGTCGCGAGAGCACCGGGTGTGCTTCGAGGCAATCACCGCTTCTTTGCTTGAAAATTAAATCACATTAGCTCAAAGTAGACTGTTCCCAGGAGTAACACAGTAAGCAAATGCTCTTTCTAGGCGTCTGACCCTCACCCGAGTGATCGGCCAGGGAAGATGGCTGTTAGCACAGCCTGAAGGTGGCAGCAGTAACATTTCAGACACTTCATTGATCAATATTTTAACCCTGATGGAAAGGGGAGGGGGGGGTGCTGGGAAGAAGGAAACCGAGGACCCGTTGCCCTTACCCCGCAGCTTTTGCGAGCAGTTAAAAAGCAATCAAGCGAGACCCCGCTTTGTTTGCAAGTCCCTCAATCCTCTGCACAGAAAGCCTCCCTCGCTGCCTTCAGCTGGGCTGCAGCACGCTGGGCAAGACAAATGCAGCATGAGGAGAAGCACAAGCTTACCAACTGCCCTACTTCAGCCAGAGAAAGACCTAACCTAGGAAAGCAAGTGAAAACAAGTTCACAGAGGTGATCGGTGCATCTGGTGCTATATTCAGACCATGACGCAGTGAAACTCCTGTATCGATGCTGCACTTGGCATCCACAGTCACCTACCCCACAGGTACTGAATGTGGGGCACAGTCCCCGAGCTGTGTGGCAAAGCAGCTCTGCCTGCCCCTTCCTGCCACCACTGCTGCCCTTCTCCTGCCAAAACACCTCAAAAGCTCTGCCTGGGAAAGAGGCAATTGCTCTGGATATTCCTCGCTGAAATACATCAGGGTTTCAGCAGAGAATGAGGAATGCCTCCCTCAAAAAAGCTCAGAGAAACAACTGATACAGTAAAGTCTAGTGGTGAATCCCACCCGGAGGCAGGCCAGCTACAAGGCTCAAGTGGGGTTTCACAGCACACATTCTTGTAATTCCACCAGACCCGCGATCGATGATACGAAAAGGCCGTTTTCATTATGTTACCATTTATCAGCAGGGCTGTGGCCCAGTCTGCAAATTGAGGTTGGGGCCCCTCTGGTGCTGGCTGTGCTACAAGCACGAGCAGCACCGACTGCCCTTGCCCACAGTGGAGTGAGCTGACCCGGTGCTGCGTCCCCCTTCCCCCCGTCCCATCGCTGCTGTGCACAGGGGATGATGCACAGCCCAGCCAGCACAGCTATCACTCATTTACTAAGTAATAGAGTGAAACTTGTCAATGAACTCTGTAAAATCACATTCTCTAGGTTTTCAGTAAGATCTTTTCTTGCAAACCTTTGAGTGATCATTTAAGTGACCTAACGGCTCATTCGCGACACACGCATGGAGGCGTGCAGAGCAGGACACCCGGGATGAGGGGCACCACGAACACCAGCCGAGCAGGCTTCCCCATAACCCACTGCCTTGGCTTCCCCTTGCTCCTCAGCTGTCCCATTTCAACTGAAATCAGTAGTTTTAAAATTAATGAGTAATAAATACTAGCAACCAGAGGCATAGCAAGGGTGGGGCAACAAGGCACAGCAAAGGGAAAGGACCACGCGTCCGCAATGGAGCTGAAGGCTTCGTCCCCCACGCCGGGCCAGCAGGTCACCAGCACAGAGCTCCCTCTGACTCGAGTGACAAGGCGCCAGGAGCCTCCGTGTGCACGTCTGGCGAGAGAGTCGCCGCCGGCGAAAGGCGAATGTCATTGTCTGCTCCGAAATCAGCAGAATTTAAATCCTATTAAATCAATTTATTAGCGCTTAATTTGCATGAAATTAAATTCGGCCCCTATTCAAGGAGCCGTCACTCCCTTAAATCATCAGCACTGAGAATTTTACATCAGCCTAATTAAAAACTCTGCTGGAGCACTGCCCACCTATTCCCCTTTCACCACTCAGCCTGTGCTTGCCAGTTAGAGCCCCACTGCCCTGTGAAGCACCTCCTCCCACTCTCCCAGTCACGGAGACAACCCCACCTGGCTGCTGGGTGGAGGAAGACCAGAAAAGAATGCTTTGCACCCCAAAAGCTCATCGCTTTCTCACTCGTATGCCTGCATGCAGATGGTTACAGTTGGGTGGTCATGCCCATTGAGAGGGAAGGGGAGGTGGACATCAGCAGCTCATCCCCTGAGGATGGCCCTGGTCTCAGGAGCACTCACCTCTTTGATCCTCTGCAGCAGAGGGAGCAGCCAGTCCTTATTCACCTCGCAGTGACTGTCGAGGAAGGTCAGGACTCCTGCTTGCGCCTCATCTGCCCCTCGGATTCGGGACCGGATCAGACCTGTTCAGGGACACACCACGTCAGCTGCCGCCCAGATGGCTGGGCAATGTCCCCAGGCTCCTCCAGCAGAGTCTCCTGCACTCTCACATCTCCTGGGTTGTGGCCCATCTAAATCCCATTCGGATAAAACACGGCTTGGGTTCACTGCCCCCTTCCCAGTGCTGCAAGGCATGCCAACCATTTCCCAAGGTCACCGAAGTAAACAAATGGCTTCACCGAGATTAATGATTTATGGCATTTATGCCAATCCTTAATTTGTGCAATTATTTCTGCTGTCACCTTCTGGGGCAAAACAGGACTCGAAATGTTTCCATAACTCCCCGCAAGTAATAAAACTAACGTAGACCTAAGTCCGCAGGGAATAAGCCAAGGGAGTCGAGGGTGGGTTTTCTGTGGGAAACCACCTATTTATATAGGAATCAGCTGGCTTTGCAACACTCTGTCTGCCTATGGCCAATGCTGAACTGCAACATGAGAAAGAAGATGGCCCACTAGCAAACAGAAGGACACACACATTGCTCAAGGGGAGCAGAGCTTCTCGATGAAGGAGAAACAGCAGTAATACAAGAAGAGATAGGGGCAGATAAAGAGACACAAAAGGGTTTTGGGAGCAGCTGCGCCTGGTCCACACAGGAGGAGGTCGCTGACTTTCCTGTCAAAATTCCCTAGAGGAAAGGGGTCAAGGAACAGCCTCTGGGCAGGAGGGAGAGGGACAGGAGAACAAAGCCTGGAGCAATCCACCATTTGGCAAGGTTGCCTCCTGCAACACAGGTTGTCCCTGTATCTCTCTGTGCACCTTCTAAGATCTTGTGGGTAGGCACTGTCTGTTGTATCTACCCCAGCACTCCCCAAATCTGGGCAGGTCCTGAGGGACACAGCTTCAGTGACCTACTAAGTGAGATAAGCCCTCTAGGCTGGGTTCCCAAATCCTGACTGTTTTACAGAGCACGAATACCTGCAGGTCCATCCAGGGCTGGGGATGAGCATGTACATATGCCCATAACAGAGGGGACAAGGGTGAGAAGGAGATGCAGACCTATGGAGACTTCCTCTACCCTCTTGCCAACGCAGATAAGTCTCTTAGCCCTGCAGAGGGTAATGCCACCCTCAAACCAGACCTGTGGAGCTGAAAACTTCTGCAGAAACAATCCTCAGACTAACCTTCTCTGCTCCTCCATCTCCCCAACCCGACACACACCTGGACTCACACCTTAATTTTCAGCATGAAAAAACTTACTTGTTTGTGTTTTCCTAATAATGCAAAGCAGGACTTGAAATGACCCATTCAGACTATGGGGAGCTGGAAAATGTCTCAAAAGGTGGCCAGCAGCAGCCCAGTAGGGCATACGTTCATTCTCCATATAGCCCTTCTAAATCTTTCAAATATAATAAATTAATTTTTTAAAAGAATTCCCACAGAAGCAGCAAGAGCAGATCTCTCTTTCATTAGAGCAAACATTTTTAAAAATAAGACCCGGGGCTTTGTTTTGCCTGTTCTAATTTTCTGGCTAATAAGCTACAGCTGAGCCTCATTGGATATCTTAATACTACCATCTTTTTCAGCAAAAAAAAGAGGGGGGGGAAATCCATTTCAATTCTCAGCTCTTTATCACATCTCCTTTTATCAGGGCCCCCAGTCCCCAAGAGCCACTGACCTCCCTCATCACCCACTCCACTGATGTCTCCCCCTGCTCCATCACTTTCACCCTCCCAAAATCTGGCTTTACCACCTGGGTCCTGGACAGGCAGCTCTTACCTTCTCGCCGTTCGTTCCGCAAGCACTTCACCTTGGGGAGCTTGCCCAACAAGCGGCAGTCGTCAGCTTGGGAAACACAAAGGGAGGAGATGTCACCCTCAGCCCTCACGGTGGCACTGGCAGCAGAAATGGTCCTAGGGGGCACTGGGAGCAGGGAGAGGACCCTGTCCCAGACTGGCTGATGGCTTGTAAGGGGGATGGCACTGCTGGGCACAACAGTCTCAGCCCTTCTCTCATGCAGCGTAAATCAGGATTGGCACAGCAGCAGTTTTTGTAAAACTAGTGTAAACCCAGTGGATTTACACCAAAACCAGATGAATTATCGTACAAAGTCAGCATAGAAGAGCCATGGTTGGGGTCAGAGTCAGAGCTTTTGCACATTAATGCAAATCACTATTTTTGGTAGCTGCAAAGCGACACATAAGCCATTTGATGCATGTCTGCGTGGCAGGGCCGGACCATCCTGAGGTGACCTGTGAGCCCTCAGCAAGGAGAAAGTAACGGTCAGAGAGCCCTGTGGAGCAGCTGGGGGCTCCTCATGCCCGGGGCAGCAGCTCCACGGTGCAGAGAGGCCCCACAGCCACTCGCACCCGAGCTAGGGAGGTCCCGCAATCCCACACGCAGTTGCTGCCATTGCTCTTGCCCTGGTGCTGCCTCCAGCCCCAGGATCCCTCCCCACCTGGATTTCTCCCAGCAAGAGCTGGGTCCAGAGGCAAGTGCACCCAGCATAGCCCCCTCTACCTCCACACACCCACGCCGTGACCTCCGCAACCCCTTCATGCCTCTCACTGCTCCACGTCATCTTCTTCGGCACTATAAACGCACACGCGTGTGCCCCATCCCCTCCACCTGCCCCCTGTGCCTGCACACATCTCCGGGCGCTTTCATCCCCTCCAGCAATCTTTGCTGACAAGAGACATCTTGTACCCATATCACTAACAAGTCAGGTACAGAGCTGCGCTGCTCTGCGCACACCAGGGGAGCTGAGGTGGCAGGGGCTGGCCACGGACCTGCGATGGAGATTTGCTGCGAAGAGCGGGAACCCGCGCACAGAGCAACTGCATCCCAGAGAATAAAAGACCAGCGGGCAGGGAGAGGTGAGAAATGAGACACAACTGGGAACAAGATAAAAGCACCAATTTCTTGGGGTGGGTTGCAGGGAGAAAACTGACCGTGTGTGTATAGCGTATTATGCAAATACATGTATTTTATGTAAATACATGCAGAATAGATGCCAGCAGGCTCAGACTATCACAGGAAAGAAGATGTAAGACAGCTGAGAAGCGCTGATTTCAAGTAGCTGAGGGGCTACTCTAAGTTACACAGGAAACAGGCTCCCCCCTGGTGCCCTGGGATGAGTTGAAACCCAGCCCTGCTCCTTCTCCCAAGCACATGCTACTGGGCACGCTGTGATAGGGGAGCTGCATCTCTACAAACTTATCTCCTTTCAGGAAGGCAAGCACTTTGTTTAGCCAAATATCTGGCATTTACTTCCTCCACCCTTCAAAACGCCTGCTCTGTTGTACACCAGGGCAGCTTGAGTCCTTGCCCCTGCTCCTTTTCTCCGTCGCAGCCACTTTGCTGGTCCCCAGGCTTGCCTGCCCTGCCCTCCGTGCACTGGAGTGGCCCCAAAGCTCTCCAAAATCACTGCAAACCCTTCCCCTGGCTTCAGCAACTCCCCAGCGAGGCATCGATACCAAGAAGCGGGTCTCGTGTGAAATCTGTCCCTAACGCTCACTGAGGCATTGCCTATATATAACATCCAAGAGAAAAGCATAGATCTATTTTTTTTAAAACCTATCTGGCTTTGTTTTCACGTTTCCCAGTAAGTGGCTACTTTTCTCATCTCCTTGATATGTAAGTGCGATGGACCACGCAGCCTAGGTGTACTTTATCATCCTTTTTACGCCTGAGAGTTCTTTTGAGCGCTTACTCTCAGCACCCGGATCTTCCACTCGCCCATCTCACTGGGCAAGGTCCTTAGCTGGGGTAGTTCCCTGGGAGCCCCCAGGGCTCCAGCTATCAACTTCTGCTGAAGATCGGACCTATCGATTTCCCTTGAGTCACACTATTACTGGAAGAGAATGGCAGGAGGACATGGGCTGTCTGTGGTGTACAGCACTGTTTTCGGTGCATCTCAGAAATCGGCAACACATGCAGGAAATCCTCTTTACATTGGTGAAAAAGAGGGTGAAAAAAGAAATCAGTCAGGAGTTGCTGACCACCTACGTAAACGTATGCAGAACATATGCATACATTAGGAGGGCCAGACTATCATTATCCTGTGCAATTCCAGCGGTGTCAACCCAGGATTGCTCCTGGCTACAGCTGAAAGCCAGATCAAACATAACACAGTTGCGGCAGGATACAGCCAGGTAAGGACTGGATTCATGTCTATTAGGTATAAAAATAATTTGCCATGTGCTTTTCTTGTATTATTTTCATAAGAAGAGGTTTGATCATTTGAAATTTGAATTCTCCATGCAGCGATGCAAAGCTGGCACAACGTGGTTTGCTCTCCACACCTACAGAGCTTTATGTTCCCTTTCACTTTGACAAACTCTTCCCCCTTCTCTGCGTAAAACCCAGCCTCTCACAGTCTCTTTCGGTTTGGCCCCTCGCTTTTAAGATAAAAAGGGTCACTTACGATCATCACTGAAGTCATCCACTAGTATGATTTCACGGACGAGGTGCACCGGGGTGCGGTTCAGCACGCTAAAGAATGAAGAGAGAAAATCCATGACAGTGCTTGACCAACTCAACAGCCTGGCAAATGGTGTGGAAAAGCCTAGGAATTGATCCTTGCCAAAGCACAGAAGACCAGGCTTGGACTTGCAGAAAGGATATACGAGAGAAGACCCAGAAACCACCACCACCATCCCCCCAGTAACCTACAGCTCCTGGCTTTCAGCTCTCTGTAGCCTGATCTGAGAGCTGAGCACCTGGAAATCCTGGGAAATAGCTGAGATTCACCCTTTCCACCTTTGTGAGCAAAAGCAGAGCGGCACGTAAAGCCAGGAGAAACAGGCTTCTCAGCAACATGCGTATTGCACCAAGTTTCCCAACAGGGCTTACAGCTCTGCTGCCGTCACCCCACCACCTCTCGCTGGGCTAATGATATGGTGTCCGCAGACAGCAGGGCCAACACAGAGAAAATTACCCAGCTCAAACCCATCTTTACAGAGCTCACAGCCATGGCAGGACAACTCCTGTTTTTATCCGTGAGCTGATTGCGTTTCAGAGACTGCCAGGAGGATAAGAGCAGGGTTGGAGCCCGCCTATTTAATGAGAGAGAAAGGCTGGAGGATGTGGTTCACAGTTTCCTCCAGGTGGACAGACACTGACAAACATGGCTGAAAGCTACAATCTTCCCTTAATTAAGCCACTAATGGTTTTATTATTATTATTATTAAAAAGTCTAGACCTGTTCTTCCCCTTTCTCGCATGACTCAGAGGTTGGCAGAATTACATGTGCTTAAAATCCTGCCCCAGCAAAGGGTCAAGGATAACTTCTTGAAGCAGAAACCCCCAGGCATCCCAAAAACCTAAGTGCTAGATTTGGACTTTGATAATGCCAGTTGGGTTGTAGGGGCTTTTCCAGCATTTAAACTTCTTTGCCTTCACCCTGAGCGTGGTTCCTTTTTCACACAGGATTGAAAATTCTCCCAGATATCACACCTGACTCTGCCTTCTGGTCTGGGTTAGAAAAAACCTTCAAACCTCCCGCTGACATAAGAGGACAGACACCCTGCAGGCAAACAACCTTGAAGCCCCCGATACCTCCAGATCCTTGCTGACAGGTTTCCCCGGTCTCTCAGGCTCCCAAAGCTCCAGCAAAAAGCATGGAAGTCTAGAAAACCACATTGCTGGCCCAGAGCCTAGCCAAGAGGGCTCTGAAGGGCAGGATCTCTGGGGGATCTGGCTCCTCAGGAGCCACCAGCCCAGCTGGCAGCAACCCAGAGGGGTCTCACGGTATCAGCCCCGATATCTGAGGACATTCAGCTGAAGGGCTGCATTTCTCTGATGAAACCTTCCTGATGAGAAACCGCAAGCCCATCCCACTCAGGAGGGCTTGGAGTACCTATGCCTGTTGCCAGGTGCCCGCTGCCTGCACTGGTGTACCCCCACCCCACCAGGTGCTGGAATTACAACCCTCCAGAGAGGAAGAGTTGAGCCAGATTTTTTTGGAAGAAGAACAGGATATCTCAAGGCAGTTGCTTGAAATGGATACTCCCTCCACGTTTTGTGTGGTTGTTTTGTTTTTTTTTTTCCCCCCAGCAGAAATCCTGAAAAAAAGGGGGTTTTATCTCAGACCAGAGTGAGTAAGGCTGGCACCTCCCTTGTGGAGCTCCTCAAAAATCACTTCCAAGAATTACTTTCCCTGGAAACACAATCCCTGCCTCCTCCAGTTTCAGGATCTTGGCAAAAGCCATGATTTTCCCCCCACTTCAGATGCTTTGCATGTTAAGGTTGGGGTGGGGAGGAAGAGAAAGCCTCTGTCCCCTAAGCAACAGTCACGGTGGGAGCCCTAACAGCCAGGAGTTGCTGTGGCCACCCCAGCATCACTAAGGCTTGCACCAAGCAGGGTTAGACAACACCGCCTCGCCAACGCCCACAGCCTGCACAAAGTATTAGAAAAAGTGGCTGAACGCCTCTCCTCCTGCTGGGGCACACAGAGCAATTTAGATGTGCTGTTCCCACCTGTCAAGTCTTTTTTAATTATTATTATTAATAGGTTTGTTATTTTTAAAAAATCCCCATATGCGAGAGCTGAGTTCAGCAAATTACCACAGCTGAGCATCAGTACAGAGACAGGAGAGCAATATCATGCTCAGTGGAATATTTAACAAGCGCTGATTGCCTGGAAACCTAACTTGGTGAAACCTGCAGGAAAGAAGCAAACTTGTAAAAAAGCCAGCAAAATAAATAACCCATCGAGAGTGGGAGGGAGGGAAGCAGCGGGCAACTTGAATATTCAAAGCCGGCCTCTGCCCAGCGTCCCCTATAGATTCAGCTGCCAGAAGTCCAATGCAGGGCTCAGCTCTACAGGAGAGCGGTCACAAAGGGGCTGTTCCCTTTTTTGCTAGCACCAGCAAGAATAATGTGATTGAAACTGCTGCACTGGGCAGCAGACTCAGACCTGGGCTCTAAGCGGTACTCAGTGCCTTGGAGGAATCCGCCCCCAGGGCACCCCTCATGGAAGAAAATCCAGCATGGACCATTTTCAAGGCCCTGGGGAGCTGTGCAGCCCAGTCTCAGCTCAGCTGCAGGCTCCCGCTGCTCCCAGGTCAAGCCATTTTCTGTCAACTGTGTGCCTCAGCTTGCTACCCCATAAATCGGGGATGGCGTCTCCCGAAATGCCAACGATGGCCACCTGTGGGATGCAGAGGGTTGCCCAGAGCAAGGGGGAAAGAGCCAGCATGCTGACTGATGAGGGAAGGACCACTCCAATGCTTGCCCAAGTTGTACAAACCATCGTCCTTCCACTGGGTTAATGACAGGTACCACCATGGGTAATGCAGCATCGCCCAGCACCAAAAGCATCCTCAACCTGCACCATCGCAGCCCTCTCCCATCATTCCCTTGTGGGACTTGGCCACCGTGAAACACTTTCCCAAATCCCAAGTGAACAAAGCCCTGCTGAGGGCGGTCCAAAGGCTGGGTCTGCCACAGCTCTAAGGGACCTGACGTCCACTGATTTCAGCAGGCTTTGAGCTCATTATTGCTCTCGCGAACCTGTGCACAGACACCTGCAAGCCCCAAAATCACCGCTAAGCTACGGGCCACTTGGTACCGGCACAAAGAGATCTGCAGCAAAGGCTGCAACGCCGCGACCACAGTGCACTTCCCAATGCAGCGGAGCGCGAGCGCGCTGGCTTATCAGCAAAGCCAAATTCATGTCTGCAATGCATTTTCTACTTGGGTTCTATTAATCACACGGTAACACACCCATGCCACTGGAAACATAGGGGATTATAAACACCCCTCCTGCATTGCTCCTCAGGGAGGATGGGAAACAGAGGCACTGAATCCTGCACATTTTCAACGTTACATGGATTTTTTTTTTAAGATAGACTATGAAAGCAATTTTAAAAATTCAAAGACAGCTTTTCTATTTCTTGTGCCTTTGCTCAGCTTTGATTTCTTTTTTATACGTTCTTTTCTGTGTTTATGTGTGTGCATGGCTTTTTTTCCTTTTATACGGTTAAAATCAGAAGATAATTAATATTACAGTGCTTTGAAGTCCCTCTGTTATTTATAGATTTTTTTCCCTGAAATCAAACAGAGGTAAATGTACTGCAGTGATGGGCATATCTGAACAAATCAAAACAGCTTTTAAGTTCTGTTGAGGCAGAGATCACAACACTTTGTCCCTTAAATCACTGAAAGACCTGTTACCATTGAAATGAAAATCCTGCATCTAGTCCAGAAAGCGCTTACACTTATTCAACCCAAGAAGACCAGATTCACTGCTGAAGTACCTTGAAAAGTTAATGCTGAAATTATCATTGTTTCAATGGATTTAGCAGACATTATGCAGATGTAACCATTGAGAACTTCAATTTGCATCATAAGGTCCTTCTTCTGTCCTTCTCAACAATTTGTTGGGACCCTTTTCCACCTACCCAGAGGTAAGCATTGGACCCAACAATTTTCTCGCCAAATGAATTCCAGTGCAAAAGTCACCCTGACATGTAATAGGATTTAAGCAAAAAGCAGAAAAAACCAAAAAGAAATAAAAAAATAGTCAGCACAAAGTGCTAATTATACAGTTTCTGCGCAACACCTGGCTTGTTTTTGCTTCTTTAATCAGGCTCGTTTCAGTTATGGCACAGACTCTATACGGTGCCGCTGCTGCCTAAGGAAGGAGGCGTGCGGCTTTGTTGTTTCTCTGCCTCATATGTGTCTGGATGCAGACAAGGTAGCGGCACGAGGGGAAAGTGTGAGGTGCTGGCTGTCCGGGACATCACTCCTCTTACTTGCAAGCATTAGAAAATGAAAGGCATGATCTAAATAATTGATGTGGTATTCACAGCACTTGCATCAGGACTTTTGCTAAAGGATGTGTTTTGGTTTGTCAGTGAGAGGTAAACAACTAACTTTCCTTATTCCTGTTCTGAGCTTCGCAGCTGCAAGTCTGAAGAATAAATAAAGAACACTCAGCAGATTAAACGGGATTTTCTCACCCTCTGCCTGGCAGGTTGCTGGCACGACAGCCTCCTACGCTCCTCTCCTGCCCAGCCTGCACCAGCACTGACTGGCTATCAAGCTCCCAAAACTGCCTTGCTGGAGAAAGTCACAGCATGACGGTGTCTGACTGTTGGGGAGCAGGGCATTACCCCAGGCTGTCTGCAGCTCTGCCTCCCCCAGCCCTGACTCCAGGGCAGGCAGCGTTTCTCTCCCCACCACTCCCAAGGATGCTCCCAGGGATGGGGCACACACCAAGTCTTGCTCCCCGTGGACCTTGGCAGGGGATGCCACACTGCATCGAGACCTAAAAGCACGACTACCCACCCAGTGGTGGCCGCACCTTGGCATGCGAGTGTGCCAATGCCTGCAGAGGAGGGATGGGAAGGAAAGAGGATGATATTCTCATAAGCAAGGCATGGAGCAAATCACCCTAACTACACGGGATTACATGATGGGGAGGCACTATTACCCATCACTGTCGAGAGTCCCAGCACCCAGCCCGGCCCCGGGTGATGAGGAGCACATCTTTGCCAGCCATGCTGTTCCTTCTCCTCCAGTGACCGCTGTGGCCTTAGGGGAATCCATAAGCCCTCACTCTGGAAGAGCTGAGCAGCTAGAGCTGAGAAATGAGCTTGATTCCTTTCCTAAATCCAGGCTTGCACAGGATGGAAAGAGAGGAAAGAATAGATCCGTATTGCTTATTCTCTCTTATGCTTCTGCCTTCCCTCCTTGGGTTTACTCACATGGTCCCATTCCTGTAATGCTGGACACTCTCACCATCTTTAATGCACTGAACAAGCCTTGGAGTTTGAAATACATTAAACCAAACTGCGTGGCAAAAGAAACTTGCCCAACGTCATTCAAAAAGTGAGTGGCTGAAACAACACCACAATGGTAGTTTCTTCACTGTCTGCACAGTAAAAAAAAAAAAAAAAAAATCTCAAGAGCTACTTTGCTGTTCACCAGCTCCTCCTCTCCAGCCTCTCCTCCCCTCTTCTGTTTCCCTTTCTCATGACACCCATTCCCTACTACCTGGACACTTGTACATATTCACAAGCCTAGTTAGATAAGCATTTATAAATGCTGACTACATCATGTGCAGAGATTTGGGTATTCGATTAATTTAGCTTTTCTTTCCCCTCCCCCCCTTTTCTTCCAGCTGGCAAATGGTCAGAGAAGGGATCATGAAACTTTTGAATTAATTCATTATTCAACACAGTCCACTAGCTTTTCTCAGTAGCTCTGACAACGCAAATTCTTCATAAATGA
Source organism: Opisthocomus hoazin (assembly GCF_030867145.1). Classification (NCBI taxonomy): domain Eukaryota; kingdom Metazoa; phylum Chordata; class Aves; order Opisthocomiformes; family Opisthocomidae; genus Opisthocomus; species Opisthocomus hoazin. Next base: position 33,497,596 of record NC_134415.1, on the reverse strand, counting down.
ACCATCCCAGATGCTCACAACATGATTTGCATGAGGGCTGCTGTGGAGGCCATGTGTTGGTGCTGCTGCTCCACAGGTCAGAGCACTCACATCCTCGCCAAAAGCCACATGCAACACACTGAGCCTGCAATACAGCTCTCAGCATTCGGTGAGTATTAAAGCTCTCAAGCACCTAGGAATAGTGCAGGAATAGCAAAATCGCTCCTGCTTATCATGTACATGGTCCCTTCTGCAACTGCTGATTTCATCCCCTGCTAGAGGGTGCCTTCACCAGCATATCCCTCTGTCACTTCTCCGTGTTTACATGGGGTCTTGTAGGAAGTGCTCCATTTGCGGGGACAGTGCCCCGTCACCCATGGCTTTGGATAAGCCAAGCAACGTCCCTGTTTCTTGCTCCTGCCACGATGTTTAACTGAGAACTTTCATTTTGCAATGGGGCTGGAAAATCCAACTTGTTGGAACTCGGAAAACCAGGTCTATAACCCAAAATCTTCCACTATCTTGTCCAAAGACAAATCACCCCTCAGTCTGTCCATCTGTCACCTGGGTTATACCAAGAGCACACTGTGGACATGTACTGGTGAGAACAGCGTAGAAGAGATACCCGTTTTACTCACCGCTGCACTCAAAGTGCTTGGAGACACTTGGTCACAGACTGCTCCAAAAGACACAAAGCAGTGTCAGGAGGACAGAGTTTGCTTTGACTGGCCATGGAAAACTATCCATGTTGTTACAGCCATCACGGGATGGAGTTATCTGGAAGATCTAATTAAACTAAGCATTTGCCAAACGAGGAGGGGGGGAAACAAAGCAGTCAGAAGGCACAGCAAATTAACCTACAGAGGCTGAAGAGGCATATGAGCTCTCAGCTGTGTCTAAAAACTGGCAGGGAGATGCCAATACATGCACAATCATGGCTGGAGTGGAGAAGAGCAGGAGCCACATCACCAGCACAACTTGCCACCAAGAGCTGGTACCCCTAGAGCCAACTGGATCAAAGCAAGCCTCTAAGTACTGCGTCCAGGAGGAAAACGGTGAACCCTGATGTCAGGAGGCCACCTCCAAACCATGAGAACCAGAAAAAGGAGGGTCAGCTCAGGAGAGCTCAAGATCTCAGCCCAGAGAGAGACAAGCGAGGTGGAAATCCAATGCTGCCATCTCAGTTCCTCACTGCCCAGGCTTGCTTCTGCACTGCAGCTCAGTGGGATGCTCCACGAGGCTCTAGCAGCATTTGGAGATCAGCCTACAAAAAAGAGGGCTCAGAAAGGGTCCCAGAGCTGGGGAAAATCTTCCCACAGACAAAACAAAAGCACTGGAATCACTGTGGCATCTGAGTGGGGAGGAGTAGTGTATGGGGGAAAAGCTGTGGTGGAAATCACACACAACCAGGTAAGCAAGGCAGTAAAGCCAACTAAGTCAAGAGAAGAAAAGATAAGGAACAAGGAAGGAAGTCTTTTTATAGCCAGAAATCAGAAACTTCAGAGGACAATATCCTAGAGGAAGAAGGAAAAATTCAAACTACCTGTATTTCTAACCTTGCCATCATTGCAATGAACAGTTCTATCATGAAGCCAGATATGGGAGATCCAGGCATAACAGCCATATCATGGGTCTCCTGTGACAACATCACTCATGATTGTACCTGCTAGGACGGTCAAGTGGTGAGTTATGGGGAGAAATGAGATTAAAGCCCATTACTGCACTTTACTTATTCTAAGCATCCTTTGTCTCAGGGGCTAGAGGACTTCACTTGGCTTTGCTTTGCCATCTCTGTTACAATGGGTTCTGGAGAATGATAAACCCATGCAAGGCACTGTAAAGATAAAAGGGAAGGTCCGGGACCAAGGAGCTGGTACACAGCACAAAGTGTCAGTGCTATGACGCCCAAAATCCACACACCCTAGAGAGAGAAAGCGGTGATAGATTATTAAGTGTGAAGCGAAGGAGATGGGATTGGGCATGAAACCATAAAGCAAAACAGGAATTCAATTTCAGGACTGTCAAACTCACTTGTGGCAATGGGCGCATTCACCTGAGGAAGGATGCTGTTTGCAGAAAAGAGCCCAGCGAAAATGTGACAGTGAACAAGGCACAGCTGAAGTCTCGCCCCAGCCAGTAACCCCAGTCTGACCAGTACTGATGATGGCAAGTGGTCCCTGGGGATGTTGGTTTAACTGACAAGGCTTGCAGCAGGGCGCAAACATTCACTATGTAGGCATGAAACACACCTGCAGAACACTTACTGCACAGAGCAGAGCACACCCAAGCTCACTGCAGAGGAACCCACCAGCTGAGACCTGGGGACAGACCTCTCAAATGTCACAAAATCTTCCTACAACAGGACTTGCAGATTCAAGGCACACACTGGGATTAAATGCTGATTTCAGAATCCTGTGATAAAAAGTGAAGCCTTTAGTCTATCCACTATAGGAAAACACAGCCAAGAAGAAACCGACAAATGAAGGAATGGCCACGTGCCCAGAGTGCTCCACCGCGTATCCAGAGGTGTACAGAAACTATCCTTGAAAATCTAGTCTGCACGCATACCATTAGGGCTTCTCAATTAGCAAGCCTTTCTGGCACTCTGTGGGGCACCGCAGAAGCTCAAACAGCAGTACTGGAGCAGACATCTGCAGAATAATAGCTGTCCCTAAACAACTGGGACAAAATACAGCTGAGCACTGATACCCAGCTGGATATAAAACCTCTTATCCCAGATGCTGTCTCATCTTCTGCAGCTCCCTCCCAAGAGTGCCCCGTGCTAGACCCTGAAAAGTGAGCACAGCTACTTACTTTCCTCAGCACCCCTCTGTAAAACCTACTTCTCGGAGACAAGCTTTCACGCTAATTTCTCCTGGTAATAATTTGAGACCATAGCTGGTAGGTCCCCTCCCTTTGCTGCAGCAAGTGCAAACAGATTCTGCCTTTATTCACAAAAACCTCTAGCCCGCTCACCCTTTTTTAAGAGTGTTTATCAATAGGAGTATTCCCAGCAGACTGGCAGCTCTTACCTCCGAATCGTTCTTAGCAGGGTCGACCTGGCCTCGTTGTGGAAGGTGATGATGACGCTGGTCGGCGGGAGGTCCTGGCGATAGCGCAAAGTCGTGCACCTGGGGAGGGGGGAACAGGAAAAGGCCCTTCAGGCGCTGGAATTCAAAGTGGGAGCTCACTTTCTTAACGCAGGCAGCAGAGTCCATCAGTAGATGGTCCTCCAGCCACTATTAAAAAAAACCAAACTACAAATAAGAGTTTTTCTGAGTGATTCCTTTCTGAAGGAGTCCAGAAACTGCCAAGTAAGTCACTGAGGATTAAAGCAGCAAAAAGAGCTTAACCGTCATTAATAGGAAGGGATGAGAAGGGAGGCACCCAGCTTGCAGGCCTTTTCTTTAGCCATTATTCCCAGCTGGCACACCTTCCTGGTGCCACCAGCCCGTGGGAAATTAAAGGCTCTCCCTTTTTTTATTAGTTAGGGCAATGCCACCTTCAGCAATAATACTCCTTGCTGATGTTACCACAATGGGATCAGAAAGGGGTCCTTCACACCAGAGGTAAGGCACGGGTGAGGTGCTTACAGAAGGCCAGCTGCAAGTCTTACGCTGCCTTGGTGGCATTGTGAGCTTCACGGGGCTTTTGGTGTCATTTCAGAAGTACTGGGTTATCATGATGAGGTTTTTTTCTTTCATCGTTTGAGGCAGGGGACTGAGCACTCTCGCACCCACCCAGCTGGTGGCACCGGCAGAGGTTAGAGCATCGCTGCAGCTCCAGCTCTGAGCCACCTCACTCCCACCTCCCGAGACAGCAATTTCCACCAGCCGGCTGCAAGGTAAGCCAAGTCCTGTTTCTAAATTGATTGTTTCCTTATTCATTCTACCTTAATGGCATCGCCTGACTACAGGGAAGATTGGGATTTAACACGTTCCAAGCCAGCCTGCAGAAGGTAAAAACCCACAACTGCAACCACAGGCCCTGCTGCCTCCTTCCCAGGAGGAAACATTGTAGACTCTGTAATTACTTTGACCTTTAGCTGATGAATTTTGTGGCTTTTCTAGACCCACGCCAACATATTCCCAGCTCAGGAAATCCAGATACACCTCTTACATCTGTGCTGCTCTTTCCAGGTCCCTGTCAGCCCGTGATGGCCTGCAGATGGCACACCAGTGGCAGGAGGGCACCCCGTGCCCAGCCTGAGGAGCTCCTCATCACAGCCATCATGCCCCTTCCCATCCACGCACCACCCGCCTGCTCTGGCATCACTGCCCACATGCTACCACTACTCTCCTTAAATGAAGCAGGAAAGAGAACTGAGCAACCACTCTTCCAACAAACCATCAGTTTGCTCCCCCAAAGCTCTAGACCACAGTACCTGCAAGGCAAAGTAAAAACAGATGGAAAAAATAAGGTGAGGGTGGGGAGGAGAAAGCAAGTAACAGTAGCCAAATGTTACTGTTTTAGGCTATCAGCACTGCATGTTGCACCTCAGAAATGCCAAAATGCTTGAGATAATTCTTTTTAATGAGGTTTTTCACCTTTTCATTTTGAAATGGCATTTCTGATTATTTACAAAGTGATCTAAATAAAAGGAAAAAAGAGCACGCAGGAGGTGAAATCATTCCAAAGACAAGTAAAAAAAAAAAAAAAGACATCTTGGGTGCGACAAAATAGTTCTAAACTCACACTAAATTGGTTACTGCCTCCTCTCATCAAAACCTTTCCAAAATCCGGCCTCAACTTGACCAAAGCAAATTTCTCATTACTATCCTGTTCCTTCAGCATGGTCACCAACCCCAAAATTCATTATTCAACCAATTCTAATTCTAGGTCCATCCTCAAAGGACGCTAAAGTTGCATGGCCACTCCACAGGCAGGAGAAAATTTAGTGACATTGCCCCGTGCAACAACACCCTCATTCACCAAAGTTACATGTCAGTGATGCTAAAAGGAGAGTGCTTCTGAATTACCAAACAGCACCAGGTCATACCCTGAGCTGCTCAGCTGGTCACTGCGGCCCTTTGCATCGTCCGGTAACAAACTTCAACTGAGCTTTCCTAACCTGATATGATGAGAAACAAGCTGCTGCTGCTGCTTGGTGACTGGTTTGTCGCGCTCAGGCTCAGCTCTTGCTTACTTTGTGGAGCTGCAGGGACAGACTACGATGATTGCTCTCCCTGTGCTATTTATACACCATTATCTCCTAACTGTTCACAGATGCGTGTCCTTCCACCCACTCCCAGCATGGCATCGGGAGGGGTTCTGTGGAGCAAACAAGGGAAGCTATTTCTGGAAAAGAATGAAAGAAGGTGGAAAATACAAAGTCATCAATACTTTACTTATGTTATTACAGTAGTCAAGGAGCTAATAAATGAAGCCGCAGAGGCTGTACGCTGTATCACCCACCAGTGGGAGTGCCGGAGACACTGCACGCTGGCTGAGCCTGCCAGCGGTGCCATGAAGGCTCCTCGTGCATGACAACAATTTGTTTTTAAAACTCCAGATGTCTATGCACCAGATCAGCCTAACTAGATGACGTGCACATGGGAATCACTGAAATGTCACATACGAACACCTCCAGAGCTTGGTCACTGGTTCTGCGACTCACCCCTGACTTCTGTCTAATGAGGCTCATCAAGTCCCAGAGATGGGACCGATGACTGCACTGCCACCATAGAGCAGGCAGGGACCTGGCAGGGAGCTGGCAGCACCCCCAGCCTCACTTCATCTCTGTGACCAGCACCGCGAGTGGGGCTCACCACCCCAAAAAACAGCCTGAAAAGGGTTAGGCTAAACTGCTGCATCTGCCAGGGCTCCTCTGGGGTCCCTGTGTGGCCCTGACTCTGCCCTTGCCCAAGATTTTACCCTCGGGCCCTTCTTCCAGGAGCCCTCCCAAACTTTCCTCCTGTTGGTCCCTTATCTTTTTTTTCCCTTCCACCCCAGTGTAACCGCAGCTAAACATCCTGGCTCCCCAGAAGGCAGATTTCAGTTTAAGTTGTTGACTACAAGTGGTTTTTTGGCACTTGCTTGGGTAATAAAAACCACAGCTTGGAAAAGCATTAAATCCAGCATGTCCAGAATTATTTTGTGTGACAATTACATCTGGGGTAATTTCAATTTAATACCTCACTGCAAGTGAAAATTGCAGCACGCAGCCCTAAAATTGCTGTAACAATGAAAATAAACCCACTAAGAGCTGCCTGCGCTACCTCAGGCTGTCACTGGATAAATGTTTTCTGCTGCTTCTGGTATTTCATAGGTCACCCAATTGCCAACAAGACAAAAAACAAAGCAACACCCACAACATTTTCAGGAAACCAATGAAAGTTTGAGGGGTTTTTTTAGATTGTTCCCCCCCCAAAAAAAGTTAGAAAAAAAAAAGTAATAACTGCATTGCTTATATTTGCAGTGTGTTGAAACTCACTGGTCGAAATAACTTAAAGTTTCATGCTTTGAACCCTTGCAGCAGCACCGGGGAGCAATGTTAGCACAGCAAGTGCTAGCAGGAAAGCTGCCAGGCTGAACTGCCTGCAACACGGGCTGCTTCACCAGCTCACAGCATCTGGGGGGCCAAGAGAAGACAGAAGCTAGGCTGGCCTGCCCTAAAAACCCCAGAGAGAGCATCCAGCTGGAGAAACAATTATTATTTCCTCCTGCAAACCCAGATGTCAAACTTTCACTTGATATGAAGTTTGACTTCTCTGTTTTAAGGTTAGTTGCCATTCAATTTTGAAATAATTTCAGAATAAGAAGGTTATGAAAGGGGCATTCTAGCTGCAGACACCTTAGCAATCACCCTTGAAAAATCCCAGCCTGGACTGGTGGCTCACCGTACGTCCTTCAGGAGCAGCACATCTCATCTCCGTGTACCCAACATGCCACCAACAGTTCAGGAGTAAATTACAGCACACCCATTTGCAGCGACAGGGAGCAGACAGACAGAGCCCTGCACTTGTCCCAGGAACTGCAAAGCCCTCCCACAAAGTCCCAAACTTTGGACATTCCAGTGCTCCTCACCGGCCTCTGAAGTCCCTTACTCTGAAGACTTTTTTCTTGGGTTGCTTCGATCCTTGTGCTCCTGGTGAGTGTTGGGGTATCACTCCCTGGTGGCCTCTGCACACAGCTGCCCCTGCATCCCTAGAGGTCCTCCTGATAGGGCAACACACACCCATTTCCAGGGCATTTCAACCCTTTTCACAATTAGAATGGCAGACTTCACTCATAGTGCCCCTCAGCAAACCAAAGCCCACCTTGAAAACACTGCTACGCAGCACAATGGTAAAGACTAATGGTATGAACAGAGATGGACCATGTCCCTCAGCCCCTCCTGGTCCACTCCTGGGCTCATCCAGAGTGTGTTTTCTCCTTGACATCTGCCATCACGTGCCCACAGAGCTGCACCATGTCACCCACCTCTCATGCTCATCCTCTCCTGTGCCTTGTTAACTTCCTTCAAAAGATGATTACCCTCATCCCGCTCCCCCAGCTTCCCCTGCCAGGCTTCTGCTCACTCCTCTTTTCTGCTTTGATGGCCATCACTTGCCAACAGTTCTGCTTTGAATTTTTAACATTTTCCATGAAGTCCAAACTCTCCCTTAACACAGCTCACCACTTCCAAAACACTCTGCATATTTATGTTGAACAGCCAGCTGCATCAGACAGAGCTACACCACCTTTCAGCTCCCTCCTGGCTCCTCTCTTCTCCTTGGAAACACGTCTCGTCACCACACATCTAAACCAAGAGTATTTGGGTTTGTCTCCACACTGTGCATTCACAGGCCTCTTCCTCTCACATTGACCCAGAAGACAGAGACCTGCCATCAGAAACGGTATGGGTTCACACCACCACCGATGGACACACCTACAAGCACTTTTGGTTTCAGATGACATTCCTTCAGTCTAACTAGTTCTCCAAGCTTGATGGCTCTCTTGAGTGAAGACATGTGCAAGAGTCATGTCACAGCAGTGCAACTACCATAAGCTGCATGTTATAGAATTGGATGCTCCACCAGGAGCAGAGAAGAACTTGGTGGAGAAAGAAGAAAAACATAAAAAGTCCTTTCAGCTCACAGAAAAAGTGAACTAAATTACACAAATCTCCACAGCAACTTCGAGGAAGAGTTAATATTAACATCAAAGCTCTCAGCTCACGCCCATGCTGGAAGAAGAGATCTTGCCAGCCTCATGCACACCTCTGAAGGGATTCAGCCAGTCAGGACCGGAGCAAGCCTCTGCTGCAGCCTGGCTTTGGGCTGGACCAATTCATCCACACCTGGGAGAAGCCTCTACAGCTTTGCTCAGGCTACACACCAGTCAACGACTACATCCCAGGGACCTTGCCGTCACCCCACACCCAGATGGAGAGACACAGCATCAAGGAAAGCAGAGGAGAAAGACGAGAGATGGTGAAAACAGGTCTGGATCTTACCAAAGGGACAGGAGACAGTCTGCTTCTGGAAATGGGTGGCAGTCCAGGAAAGAGAAACAAGGAGATCTTTCTTTTATAATTTTTCTTTCTTATCATGAAAACTGTCTCAGTCCTTTCTGGTTTGAGCTGCTTCACCTAGCTATTGCATCCGGGCTTTCTTGGTGTAGTCACTGCAGTTCCTCCCTCCAGGACCCTAGAGGAAACTGGAGCGAGTCTTCACAACCAACCAGGTGTGAAAAGTGACTCCCTCAGAGGAAAATGAAAATTATTGCCCTAGAGAGTGAGGAAGCCACCCATCATAGGCAAGCAAAGAGTCATCGGTGAGAAGGAAGAGTTTAGAGCCCCAGATGCCTTGCCCTGGCCAGTAGTGAACATGCCTGGGCTCCACACGCCTGCAGTCACAGCAGGACATGCGAGCACCTTGGTCATACCTCTCAGGACAACCTCTCAGGGTGGCATAGCCCCCAAACAGTGGGAAATCATTGTGCCAAAACCCTGTCTTTGAGCTGGAGAAAAAATTACAGGCAACTTCCACAAAAATACTCTAAAAATAGGGACCGCAGACATGTAGCAATTTAGAGCTATATAGCAATGTATGTATCAACTCATATGGAAGCTAAAGAGTTCATAGAGCTTACTGCTGGACAGAACTGTGCATCATCTCAGCTGACCTCTGGGTAACACGGTCTCTGGCATTTTTCCCCATTATCTGTGCATTTCTCAGTTATCCATGCATTAAGGCCAGTGACTTGTGTCTGACTACAGAGTACCTTTCGAAACATCATTCCTTCACGCCCTCCAGAGATGGAAAATCCAAGAAGCATCAGTCTCATATGACACTATAAATGGGATACAACAATTCAGTATTTGCATCACTGGAGCACATGGAGGGGTCAGTGGCCTTCCTCATGACATTCAACTCCTGCCACTACCTTTGGTTCTTCTTGGCTCTCCCCAAGTCATCTTTCCTGCACATTACCTCAAAATATTTTGTCAGTTAGCTTTAAGAGACCTTCAAAATCCTGCTTTGTCTTCCCAAGATATGCCAGAATCTCCTCCTACTTCCATGTGCATGCTTTACACCGCCTCAATCAGGATGAGGCTCACAAATGGAGGGCTGACCATGGTCTGCCCTGCTGCACGTCTCCAGCACCACCATGCACCATGTACACTGGCTGGCACCCAGGGCCATGCCAGCGGATGGCTGCTAGCAGCAAGCAGGCTGCCTGCACATCCTCTGCTTGGGGTTGGGTCTGCGACAAAGATCTACTGAGAAAGCTCTGTGGTTTCCCCCATAACACCAAGAGCTTTGATGTTGACCATTCCACTAGGACACACCACAATCTGAGCGTGAACGTCACTGCTCAGAGCACGTATGTGACCTTTGTATCACAGTGGTTGTGGGGATTGCCACCAGCTACAGACCCTCTTGAGTCTACCCTGGTCCTGCAGGTCCACCTTGGGCTGACCGTAACCGTGGGCAGGATGGTGCTAGTGAGACACCAAAAGGCCTAGAACAAAGAGAGGCTGAAAAACCAGCTGGAAGGTGGAGGACTACGGAAAGCAGCCGTGCCAAAAGGAAAGAAGAAGGGATGAGGAGTCAGATGTCAGCTGGCAATGCCACGTGATTGCAGGGAACGCCAGCTGAAGTTTGTTTGGCTTGCCAAAGTGAAAAAATACCCTTGAGAAAGGTCGGTAGGATTTCTCTGTGCTGGACTGACATCCACCTCAGGTTTGCATTCCCAAAAAGGGACAGAAAAATCCCCAAGGTGGCATGTAACAGCCTCAGTGGCTGCTGGGGCTGGGAGAAATGAGGGCAATCCAAAGAGAGGAATCCCCGGTTGAGCAGACGACTTGAGGGTGTGCAAGGGCTTGAGCAAGGGTGAGGACGCACATCTGCAACAAATACTCAATGATGGTTGACATCAGAGCTGACAAGGAATTATTTAGCAGGCTTTAACTAGACGTAATTGGCTAAAACTGTAAGGAAGACCATCACAAAAACACTGCCAGGGCGCTGAACCAGTTGTGGCAGTAGATCAGACTCCCAGAGGAATCTGTCCAAGTCCCCACCATTCTCCTCCCCAGCACATGCTACCACAAAAATACTAGAAAGTGAGCAAAAGAGAAGAATCCTCCCAAGGACAGGAGATGAAAAGAGCTGATGAAAGAGGTCTTCTCAGCGTCCATGTTCTTCTGAAATTGATGTGCTACCATGAATGTGATGGTCACAGCCAGTGCTTGCCTGAAGACAAGCAGCTCCAAGCCTTGGCAGGAGACCATCACACATGCTGCCAACCAGGGACCTGCAAATGAGAACCCGGGTTCAACTCAGCTGCAGGTTGACCTGAGAAGGTCAGCCTTCTTGGGTGGACCAAGAGGGACATTTTTCTACACAGTTTCTGGAAATTGAAACAGTGCTATATTTGGCTAGTGCACAATTAGTATTTCCTCTAACTAACTGCCTCTTTCAGTCTCTTTCTTTCTTTCTTTTCCCTGCAAGATAGATATCTAAAAAATTAATCAAACAGCTAATTTCGAAGAAAGAGGGAAATGCAAGAAGGCAAAAATAACCTTCTGTGCACATGACGTGCTTCTGCCTGCAAACCTCAAAACTGATGAGATGATGCGTTTATGATTCATTAAAAATTCACTGGATTTTTGTCTTTGGAAAAGGGGAGGGTGAAAAAAAAGAGAACCTACTAAAAAGGAAGGAGAGAATAGCACGGCTGCATTAAAAAACAAGTTAAACCAGATTGTCTGTCTTGATTTTCAAAGCAGCTCATGAATAATTCACATTTCTAGGGCCCTCCACACAGACTCAGGGTCTGTCTTGCTTCTTCACTCCCTCCACTCTTCCTTCCTCAGAACTGAGGCAAAAACAAAAAAGGAGCCAACAAAAGTGAAAACCGAAAACAAACAAACAAAAAGAACCTTCGTTTTCAGCAGAATTTTAAATCATGGCCAAATTTCTGATGCCAGTTTTACTGGAATACTAGAGCTGACATCAAAGGTTTTCACCTGGTGAAAGTAAAACATAAATCTGTCACCTTGCACCTTCCTGGAAAGCCACCAATCCTTTATTAAAGATCTTTAGAAACCAGGACAACCTGAAACTACATTTCAGAGGGTCAGAACCACAGATGCAAAGATTCGTTGGGGAAGATGCTTTGTGAGCGTCCTGGCACCATGTGGCAAATAAAAGCAGGGAAAGTCCCCATACCCACAACGCTACCTTAGTCGTAGGTGGAGAAGCACAAACCCCACTGCACACTGTGATATCTCAAAAACACTAAGCATGCAGAGATTTGCAGCACTTCCAGCAAAAATCCACCCAAGTGGCCTTGAAACATTGCCTGTATTTGCCCTTTCGCTATAGTTGATGGAGTAGGAATTCAAGGTACTGGGTTGCTGAAAAAACAAACGAGTTTAATGGAAGAAACTGTCTCATTGCCTTAATTATCAATAGTAGTGAGCCTTGGCGAATTAGTTCTATTGCTTACTAATACTTGACTTCGATTTCAGCCTAAGCAAACTTATTGGGTCAATAGAAATACAGAGACAAGCACGAAAGTTAAACAAACAACTTCATTCTGTCAGAATTACTTGGAGCAAGTTATCAAAGTAATCGATGGCATGTAATAACTATAAGACAAGTGGTCAATACGTTCTAGCAGTCAAAGGCAGAGGATGGCTCTAGCAAAGAGTGATCAATGGCACTCCAGGAAGGCTGAAGCACTTGGTGACGAAGTGATGTCCATCATGAAGTCATCAGCGCCCCCTGGTATGGTTCAGGTGGGTGCTGCATCACTCCCTGCAAAGGGCACCAGGACAAGTAAGGCTTTCTCTTCACGAGAAAAACCAAAAGGATGCTCTCTGTCCATTGAAGGGAAGGAGGCATTTGGAGTTCAAAGAGGAGACCTGATGCCTCCATAGATTGTCCAGTTTTGGTACACCCATCCTGAGGGCCATGGCCAGGGCTGCAGTCGATCCTGGTCTATCAGAGAAGCCCATCCCTCCCTGTGGTGGGAAGAACTCCCCTCCCCAGCACAGAAACCACTGTGGCAGTACCACATCCTCCCACTGGTGGTTCCTGCAGCCGCCGACGCGCGTCGCGGCATTACTTCCACTCCAGTACATCGCTTGTTCCAGAGGAGCCCAACCTGTACTTTTCATCTGACACTTGAAATCTCTTGCTTTTAAATATAGCCTGTCATTTTTAGATGACTACAAGTGTCAAAAACATTTGAGATCTAAATGAAATTTTTTCCTTTTCAAGATGAGAAAAACAGATCCCTTTCGCCTTAAATTTTCCTGTATTTTTACTTTTAGACTCACTGAGAGCTTTGGCTCTCTTCTTGTGCCCTGGCTGCCAAGAAGGCCAATGGGATCCTGGGGTGCATCAAGAAGAGTGTGGCCAGCAGGACAAGGGAGGTTCTCCTTCCCCTCTACACTGCCCTGGTGAGGCCTCATCTGGAGTACTGTGTCCAGTTCTGGGCTCCCCAGTTCAAGAAGGATGAAGAGCTACTGGAGAGAGTCCAGCGGAGGGCTACAAGGATGGTGAGGGGACTGGAGCATCTCCCCTACGAGGAGAGGTTGAGGGAACTGGGCTTGTTCAGCCTGAAGAAGAGAAGGCTGCGAGGGGACCTTATAAATGCCTACAAATATCTGAAGGGTGGGTGTCAGGAGGATGGGGCCAAGCTCTTTTCAGTGGTGCCCAGCGACAGGACAAGGGGCAATGGGCACAAACTGAGGCACAGGAAGTTCCGTCTGAACATGAGGAGGAACTTCTTCCCTCTGAGGGTGACGGAGCACTGGAACAGGCTGCCCAGGGAGGTTGTGGAGTCTCCTTCTCTGGAGATATTCAAGACCCGCCTGGACAAGGTCCTGTGCAGCCTGCTGTAGGTGACCCTGCTTCGGCGGGGGGGTTGGACTAGATGACCCACAGAGGTCCCTTCCAACCCCTACTATTCTGTGATTCTGTGATTCTGTGATTCTGTGATTTGCTTTTGGTTTATCCTGAAATTGCTGTCTCCTGGCTTTTCTTTTTCTTAAATAACCAAAGAACTGAAAACACAGTTATTGTCTCAGCTCTGCTGAGCCCTGTCCACCCGTGTAGCCTGCAAATTCAGGTTCCAGAGGTGTGACATTGACAGCATGGGCATAACCCAGGTGTGGGAAGCAGAGCAGATCCCACCACCCACTTGGTCTCCATTTCCAGCTTCAGCCTCCCGAATGAAAGCTGCAGTGCACGTGTCTGCCCGGACATCACTCACCTCGAAATGGAGCGGTTCATCCTCAGGACACAGCGACTGGCAGGTCATTGTCTTTTATTAAATTCCCAGCTATCCCCCCTCCCCGTTCCCCATCATGACAGGGACATGCAGAGAGATCACTGCGCCACAGACAGATATGTGGGGAATGAGTTTTTATCTCCGGGTGAATGTGTCACAGAAGTAGAGCTAATTAACTGGAGCTCTGTTTTTGAAAAAGGTTAATATTTTATCACATGTCTTCTGTCTTGAGGAATAATGAGCCCTGGCAGTACTAGCTCTGCTGTTTCCCAAGGGACTGAGCAAGAGACTGGAGGCTGGTGAGAGGCACATGGTATTGATGGATAGACAGTATCTCAACTCTGGGCTAACAGTACATCTAACTGCCAGTTACTTCTCAACACAGACTAACCTGTGGAGGAATATTAACCGAGGCAAAACCCTGCTCCAAAGGCTGTACATATGCTGCTCATCCTATTCTATGCCCTCAGGCACAGGGGACACTTTAAACCAAGGCACTGTGACTCAGCCAAGAGCTTCACAGCTCCGGGGCACCAGTCCAAGCCCTTTTCCCCAGGCACCACTGCTGGTGCCAGCTCTGGGGCAGGCTCTTCCCTCTTTGCTCCAATGCCCCGGTCTGCACAACCCCAAGGGTTCCCCCAACTCTTCCATCCCAATGACAAACCTGTTGTCATGGGGAGACTGACCGCTGAAGCAAATTCCTATGGAGACTCTGCACAGCAGTGCTCCTCGGGGGGTACAGCACGCTGAATTTCCCCATGAGGCTGCTAAAAACAGGGCTGGGATGCAAGCAGGGTGAATGGAGGATTTGGAAAAGGACAAGGGAAGAGCACTTCAGATCAACCCAGAACTATTTTGTGTATGCATTTTTTTGGCAAAATGCAATGGACGAGTGGGTGGGGAATTTCCAAAATGAAATCAAAACTGTCTCAAGGGGAAACAAAACCAAAATAACTTAGGTGAAGGAAATCCACCACTTGGAGAAGGGGGAGAAACTGTTCTCAGCTTTTTTTCTCTCTCATACAACAATTTTTGGCAAGCAAAACATTAATCTAACCAAAATAAAGGTGTTCTCCAGGGAAGGGACAGCTGGGATGGAGGCTGTGCCTGCTCCTAAGTGAGTTCTTCGGAATCTTTTCAGGAGGATGCCTGTCCCGTGCAGATGCTCTTCCTACCCAGCGAGGCACTGTGGGGGTAGGACAGGGAACAACTTGGAGAAACAAAACACAGTGCATAGGAAATTTAATGTTACACCATGGTGTTTGCTGGAACAGTCCAGAGTCACCCACGCTGCCAGAAGCCAGGCTCTGAGACACGGAGGTCCTATGGGCTCCCCCGGTACCCACACTACTGATCCCCTTTGCCCCGCAGACACTTATTAGCTGAGAACACAGCTCAGAAATCGTTTCTGCTCGCTGCGCAGGCAGGTGCCATAACTCACGCTCCTAGCACAGCTCTTTCAAATATAACTAGCTTTGCCCTCCAGAAAAAAATGAGTAACACAGCCACTTAACTGACACATCCTCCTGCATTCAAAACACCCGCCTATACATTTCATTCAGCTCCTCATACAGTGTAGCTCACTCCTCAGCTCCTTCCCAAGAGTCGCCCTCATCCTTCTCACTCAAGAAAAAGAAAAGCAGGGGGAGGAACAGGGCTGTAAATCCACTGCTGCAGAATAAGCACTGTCACACTTGCCATTTCCCTACAGAATCCATGATCGAGACACAACCAACCCTGCTCCTGAAGAAACACCAGCCTCCCCCTGCCCCAGCATCCCTTCCCAGCACCTTTTTTAATTAAAGCCCCCCGGCCTGCCTTGATCTAGGCAGCCCCTGGAGATGGAAAACCGCAGCATCTCACGGCACTTCAGTTCCTGCCCCCCTTGGTGGCCAGGAACACCCAGCACCAGAGCCCGTGACTCCAGTGCACAATTTGCAACCTGGGATCAGCTGAACTGTGGTCCAAAAACCTGAGGGGAGCCACTGTGTTGCCAGAGTGAGGAAGACATAATACCTCCGAAACCAGCAGTGTGGCGGTCCTTTCGCTGCGATGAAGGTAGCTGGGCGGTAATGATGACCCTCCATCTCTGCCTACAAGTCACTTTTCGGCTGACCTGACCCACCACCTCCAGCTCCAGGGAGTGATCAGGCAGGGGCTGGAGGGCAGAGCGGCACTGTAGGCTGCCTCAAAGATCAGAGCAAAACCTGGGGTTGGGTTGGGATCTTAGCACTTGGATGCCTCTCTCCTCCCCAGGGAGGTCTACGCAAGTCATGCCAGGCGGTTTGGATGTTGGTGGTGCCTGGGGAACATATAACCCCCAGGACAAGCACCAGCAGAGCCAACAAGAACCGCAGCAGAAGCCCCATTGCATCTGAGGAGGGAAGTACAGGCTCTTCATGGGGAAGAACAGGCTCTTCATAACAAGTGGATATTGGGATGATGGTCTGGCCAGCAGCATTGGCCAAGGACAGTCCCCACCCCAGACACAGGCAGCCACCTCAGGAGAGACATGACCTCTCTTAGTTCTTAAGTCCATCAGAATCCCATTTCACACAGCCCCTTTTCATCACTACTTCCTTCCCCTCACGTTAAAAAAAACAAAAACTTTCAGAAAAGGGCATTAAATAGAAAGAGGTATTTGAAAAAGATCATCGCATTCATCAACTTTCATCCCCTGAAGCCACCAGTACCTGTCTCAGAAGCCACCAGGTCTAGCTGACCTGCTCCTCAAGGCCTCCACCTCCTGGCAAGCTGCCCCACAGGCCACCAGACAACAAACATGAGGCAGCAAACATCACAGATGCTGTCATGCCTTGGGCTGGCCACAGCCATTTCTAGGATGGGGACTTGGACACACACCAGCCGATTCTCAGGACTGTGCATTTCCAGCCCAGTTTGCAGCCAGTGAGTCCCCAGAGAGACCCATCCCGCTTCTTGTGTGAGCTCTCCAGAAAGAGTAGATGCAGTTATCAGAAAGAAGCACCTTACTGACTTCTTACCAGGTGTCTCCACATCTGTGCAAGATGCCTACTCCAGCAGAAGCAGGAGCACATGAAACATTGTTTTTTTGCAGCACTAAAATGGTCCAATGAATATTTTTCTCCACTTTCAGGCAATGTCATGGAGTGGAGACTCCATGGCATTTTTGTCTCTGACTAAGTTTTCTCTAGCCTTAGGAACAAAAAAATTTTAGGAGTTATGTTCCAGCCACTTATTTTTTTCCTATTTTTTCCCTAATGTTCTCTGAGCAGAGCTCCAGACAGATCGCAGCCCTGCAGTCTAGGCAGTATTTAGGCAGGACCTTCCTCTCTTCTGTGAAGAAAGGCAAAGGAGATGGTCACGGTCAGTTCTCCAGTGAGTTCAGGCACCCCTAGCAGGAAACACTTCAAATTATGGGTCCTATTCTCTCAGAGAAATGCATATGAACAAAGAACCTCTCTACTGGAAGAAATGAAGTGCTTTTGGAATTACAGAAATGTAAAGGAAAAAAAAAAATGTGGAGTTCTGTGTGCACAGCATATTCTGAAATACCAGGGACTAAGAACCACATGGAAACATAGGGAAAACATAGGGTGCTGCCTACAACCCGGCCATTAAGGCTTTCTGCTTTGCTGGTGTGGCTCTGGCCAGCTCACATGAGAAGACTGTGTCTTTACAGTGGCCTTGGATGGATGTGGTGGCTAAGGCCACCACATCACGCACTGGATGCACTACAGAGGATGCACCGTGGAAAGCAGGGCATGAAAACAGCTGCAGAGCCCAAGCAGCATGAACAGCTGATACCGAAATGCTGTGGGAACTGTGCTGGAGTCTAAGCAACCCCAGCACTAGCAAAGCCTTTCAGTGTCAAGCCAGAAAAGTGACGGTAGTTAAGTGCACCAATTTTAGGTGATGAATCCCAAAAGCGAAGACAAGACAACTCCCCTGACCGCTGTCCCACCAAAAATGACCTGAGGCCACCAAACATGTCAACGTTGCCCGAGCAGCAGCACACACTCCTGTTTGTTGATCACATGGACAAAGGTCTCCAGTCACCTCAGCAGTCTTTCATTAGGGCAACCGCACAGTGGTACACAGATTTGAAACACAGATTTGCTACTGACATAACAATCAGTCCTGGAAAAGATGGCAGGCAGCGAGGACGGGAGGCTTTAGCAAGCATGCCTTGATGTGCACCTATCCCTCTCCTCATTTAAATGCACTCGCTATGAGTGACTGGAGAATTAGACTCAGAGTGTCTCAAGACAGGAAAGATACGGGTAATGCAAGTGCTGCAAGGACGGCTACTTGAGCAACTTCAAAGCTTGTTACACAAACACAGGCAGCTGGGAGAGAAGAACTACAAATGATGTGTGCTGCATTCAAGGTTTGTAAATTAAATCAGCACTCAAGGTTTGTAAATTATGTCAGCTCTTACAAAATGCTGGGCCAAGCCTGAGAGGCTCAGTGGTTTCTGCAACTAGAGAAAACCTGGTCTGTTTTTGCAGCTGACCCTGCTCCGAGCAGGATGCTGGATCAGAGACCTCCTGTGGTCTCTTCCAATCTGAATTATTCTATGATTTTATGAAGCACCTGTTTCTGATCAATAGGTGTCTTGGTTTCCTTGCTTAGCTGCCAACAACTGCAAATCTCAGTACTCCTTGTCCTCTGTGCTACCTGAAAACAATCTCTCTGAGTTTTGATCACATACCTGTTCCTCAAACAACCTTAGAGTTTCAAGTTCAAATTCACCCAGAAAACCAGGTGTAAAATGCCACTGTGTGGTGAGCACTCCAGATGGACCAAATCTACAAAGTACAGAACTGAGCTCTTTTGAGCAAAAGACTCCGATTTTGGCCCATCTATAGTTATAGGTGGGTCAGGTTTAGCAAATAGGCACACAAAAGCCAGTGTTGGCCCAGGAGAGGTGGGGAACCAACTGGTCGTCACAACCATGAGATGCTGGTAGAGCTGTCTGACAGGGGCTGGGAGGCCAAAATAACTAGTGCGTGGTAGTCTGGGGGGCAAAGCGCACACCCTTACTCACACTATGCCTCACCCTTACGTCTTTGGCCAGAGGTGACCTTCCCAGGTTGCGTCCTCTAAATTGCACTTTGGGCTTCATGCTTCAGTTCATTCAAAAGCCTCTGCTTTCCAGCAGCACATAGGTACAAACTGTGAGTGACAGCAGGTATCAACTCCAGCAGAAATCCATAGGCAGTGGGTTTTGGTAAGGGGAGCTCTATACTGGGTCTTTTGTTAGCAGACAGCAAATTTTCCCAGCTAGGGGAACAGGCTGCATTTGTAACCAACCCATATAGCAAAGGTCTGAATTCCTGGAGGGCTGAAGAGCTTCAAAACAGGATAACTGTAATGAGAAGAGATAATAGTGACAGTTCCTTAAAAAGTAAAATAAATCCCAGCATCACATGACAACCCCCTCTTATACGACTGGATCTCAGATCACTGGTTGGCAATAAGCATGTGGAGAGTGAGCTGGCTGCCCAAAGGTGTCTCTCTCACTTTCAGCTGCCCAACTGCGTTAAGAAAAGCTTCAAAACATATTAAGACACTTTCCTGACATCACTAACCCATGCTAGCTATTTCTACCATTGCCAAAGGGTTACCACCTTGCACAGAAGAAGAGGCACAAGATATTCTCTCTCTTAAGATGTTGTCCAGCCCGTGAAAGTTCAAACTTAGGCCACAAAAGCCAGCTGATTGACAGCAGACACAAAACCTTGGCCTCTTTGGGCAGTTCCAGTTTATCCCCAAGACACATGCCAACCCTTGCTCTACTTGATGGACTGTTCTCCTATCTTCATCCCCAGAGATCACAGACTAAGGAGATGATGGAAAAACACAGTGTTGAGCACTAACCTCTTGGGGTCTGTGTCCAAGAGATGAAAGCAATTGTGCTGTTTCCTGATGGAGATACTTTCATCTCAAATGTGTTTCCCACTATTCACTTGTGTAACTGCTTGCCTGCAGGGTCATGCTGTGCTCTTGCCTGTCATTCGGAATAAGAAGGATACCAAGACCAAAGGCAGGAGGATCTCTGATCTCCTCTTAGACAGCTAATTCAGCCTCAGAGATCTAGGGACAGCGCTCACCTGCAGGATTTTCTC
The DNA here is from genome assembly GCF_030867145.1 of Opisthocomus hoazin. Lineage (NCBI taxonomy): Eukaryota > Metazoa > Chordata > Aves > Opisthocomiformes > Opisthocomidae > Opisthocomus > Opisthocomus hoazin. The sequence goes on along the minus strand of NC_134415.1, from coordinate 33,477,776 downwards.
CAACTGTGATAAATCTTACTTTGTAATGAAATCACACATGCCCTGACTTTGCCCAGAGAACAGAAAAGCCCTTCAGGATATTGCTGGCAGTCACATAGCAGCTAGTAACAAGCCCCAAAAGCAAGAAGAGACCTGTACCCCCTTGCATCCAGCCACCCCATCCCACACAAGGCACTGCCAACCCGCTTTCCCCTGGGCAGCACATACTTCTCAGCGGGGAGCGCCCACTCAGGGACTCCCCGCCCACATGAGAGGGTGCAGGACAGAGCAAACCCAGCAGCACACATGCATGGCAGTACAGGGACTCCTCCACTTTTTGCCAGTGCCGAGTCCAGAAATGAGGCAGCATTTGAGCGCTCCCCCTCCCCCATCCTCCTCACCGGGCTCCCTCCTTCATGTCTTAGCCTGTACAGCTCCATCCATCCTCACGGACAGAGGTCCATCCACCTGCACCGCATGCAAGGCACCTCTACTCGGACGTGCCCCGCTCCCTACTGACCCACCACCCCTCTGTCCCAACCAGATGCACCTGGCGGCATGAGGTCCTGGGAGACTATGTGCACACACACCCGTATCCGCACCACTTCTTGCCCTGGTCTACAACACAGCGCATCCGGAGTCAGCAGCTCGCAAGACACTGCCTGAATAAGCAATATTTAAAAATAACAGAATCCCTTGGGACTTAGTCTGTGTTATGCAGGAAACCGGATTAGCTCAGCTACAACCCAGAGGCCATAGTGAGAAATGTACGGAGTCAGCAGTGGGAAAGGTAACAGCAGACCAGCAAAACCCCTAGGTTCGGTTCCACTCAACTGTTCGAGGTCCGTCCGAGTAACGTCACAGCAAACCTTCCCTTGAATTCAAAGAGGTTTTCGCCACCTGCTAGGCACCTACCTGCTTCTGCATGTCTAATGTTCAGGTACTGCTGGGGACAGTAGAGCAGAACCCCACCTCTGTCCTGCCTGTGGAATAAGATGGGCTTTTCCATACATTTTGTTCTCCAGAGGTTAAGTTCCTCTTTGCGAACTCTCAAGAAACCAGGCAAGAAAGAGAAGATGTCTAAATGCCTATGTGGGGTACAGAATGTATTTCTAGCTGCTGACCCAGCGTTCACCTCGATTCATCTCAAAGTGGTTTTGGTCTAGTGAGCAAGGAAGACAAGGCAATGTGAGAAGTCCAAGGGGATCATAAACACGCTAAGCCAAAGGCAATGCTGTCAAAATCTACTTCTCTCCTCTTCGACTCTTCATTTCCAAGAAGATACTGCAATATGCTCAGTGCACTTGACTGCTTGCCACTCCTGGGATGCAATCATCAGCTCAGCCAAAACCAGAGCCACTTCCAAGCCTGCATGCAACGCAGCTGCCCTCACGCAATCTGCACATGGACATCTACGCACACTTTCACGTGCTGCGTGCTAAACGCATTTGCATGGGACATGGGGACACGGGGAAGCTATGTGGCAGCAGAGATGCCTGCTCAGCCCCACATGCCCATGCACGCAGGTACCACACCTGGTAGAGGCAGGACCACCCTCGGGACAGCATGTTCCTCCCGGTCATCCCCATACACAGCACAGTCTGGTATTTTCAACTACCCCAACTAGAGCTGCTCCAATGTAACGCTGAACGTGCAGCCTCTGCACCCTGGTGACGCACACTGCAATTAACAGGTCAAATTAACACTGCAGTGTGAAGTGCTTCGGGGCTGGAATCCTGACTTTTCTGGACCTTGAGCTCTCTGCCCCAGGGTAACATCACAGGCGTCACCGCTTGCCATCCCTCCACGAACTGTCCCCACAAGCAGAGCCACCAGCCCTGAGCAGCTCTCCCACCCAACAGACACTCTCCAGCTGGCACCACACTGCAGTCTGAGTGAGGAAATCTGGAAGAAGTCTTACAGCATGTGTTGTTCCCCGTGAAGGGAACAGGGCAGGCTACCAGGGAAGAGCTTTTCTAGGGGCATAAGTTGGCATGACCAGGCCCGCGGGCTGCCAGGATGCTCTCATCTTCGGCAGACGATGCAACGCCTGATCTTAGTATCTGCCAGTACCCCTGCCAGCCTCACATTTCAATTGTAACTTGATTTTTGCAGCTGCTTTCTTTCTCTCAGACACGCACATACGCACACAAACGCACCCCCTCAAGCAGCTGTAAAATCCAAGTTTAGCTGGGTACATAGGGCCTCTTGTGAAGCACTTGGGACTCACAGAGGGAGGGAGCTTCAAAAATTCGGAGGATTATTGCCTGATGTCAGGATTTGAGAGGGCTCCATCCCTGGCCTCCTTGCTCTACCAGCTCTTGAGACAGTACTACTAAACTCATATTGGCGCTGCGGAGGAAAAAAACAAGAAAAATAGAGGAAAATAGGCAGCAGGGGATGCTTCAGGCCAGCTGATGTGATTTGCAACAACTAGAGAAGTCTGCTGGAGACTCCTGCCTCTCCTCCAGCCACTACCCTCTCATCTACTCTCCTTGTCCCTGATTTCACCCCTCTGCGTCACCGCCATAGGCAAGCACAAACCCCAGCTCAGGCCAGTGCTGGCTGCGACTCACGGTCCCAGCCTAGCCTGGCAGCCACAACAGCATCTGCACATCTATTAAACCCAACGGAGTGTTTGGGAGGCGGAGGTCAGCCTAAGCAGCATATGGAGCAACCACATGGCGAATACCGGCCTCCCCAGGAGCCGCCTGCCACAAATGGAAAAAGCCCAGGAGCCATCATGACAAAATCTTCTGGCTGCGGGCGACGCATCTTCTCTGTCGGCTTTCCAAGCCGCTGAGCAATACTGGAAACCTCAGCTCCTCTCCTCACACACGCACGCCTGGCACTGACTCACTTGCTGCCGTTTTGGTCCTGCGGCTTGCCGGTGGGAGTTGCAGAGGGTGGGATGTGGCGATGAGGTAATCCCAATGGCATGTGGCTACCACAGCAGAGGGGGACTAGCAGCCCACTCCAGCGGCATTAGCTGGCTGTGCATGACGTGGACATGCCACCTAGATCCGGGTCCAGCTGGCTGCTGTGGTCACAGGGACTTTTTAACCTTGATTCCTGGTGGGGATGTGATATACCACCACAGGACTATACGTGGTCCTCTGCTGGAGAAAGACATCCCTTCACATTGTCCAAGGGCTTAGTCAACGTGCAACTAGGAACCCACTCTACAGCAAGGAAATGCAAGCAGGTCACCAGGAGTGATGCTCCAGCTGTGAGATCTTCCAGGGTGGGGGACATGACGCGGTCCACAGAAGCCATGGCACTTCCCTGGCTGAAATCACCCACAAACCGAGTGCAAGGTTGCAACAGCCCTGTGCTGGCTGGAGGCAGGCAGGGAGAGATACCACGGTTTCTCCAGCTCCGATTCCTCAGAACTCTGAAATTCCTCTCCATCTGAAACCATTCCACTGGCTGCAATTTAAAAACAAAATGAATCCAGCAAACATTGCTAAGCAACTGTCTGTCAGTGCCATATCCCACCCTGCTGAAAGTATTTGCCCTCTCCATGACCTTCTGGCAAGGAGTTTGCTGCTCAGCCCTTGCCAGATTTTGTACATTCAGCTATTGTTGGCAAGTGCAGATGCTTGGCTGGATTAGCAAAGAAAACTCCAGGAAATCTTCAGCAACCTTCCTGGTGGAAAACACCCCACAGAGAGGCTGTAAGGAGCAGCACTCCCATGTCCTGGGCACTAGGATCAGGACTGTGAGGGGCACTACCATGGTCTGCACGTCTGTGAGTCTTGGTGCTGCCATGCATTGTACAGATGGGAAAAGATATGGAGAGCAAACACATTGAAAACCTGGTCAGAGAGCAGAGCAAGCTGCTTTGGGCAACAACACCTGGCTGAGAAGCTGAAGGAGAGCCTGCTTGCCCATGGGGACATGCTCAAAAGGTGGGTAAGACCTCTCCAAAGTCTACTGACCCTCATGCAAACTTTCTTTGGGAATAGCAGCTGGGCAGGATCACCTCAGCATAGCTCCCTGGCACAGTGGTGCCCCTTCGTGTGGGGTCCACGCTAGGACTCACCTTCCCCCAAGGGTCAGCTGGAGCAGAATCAAGGTCCAACTTCACTATCATACAAGAAAGCCTAAGCACTTCCAGTCTAGCTCACAGAAAGCAGCCTAAGCCAAGTTTGCCGTCGAAACCAAGTCTCTAAGCAGAGCCTCCAGCAGGTCACGCAGCATGAACCCTGGGGGTTTCCCATCTCTCATGCCAGCCTGGTCTGTGGTACTCTGCTCTCCTCTTCACAGGAAGGAGCTCTCCTAGTCAACCCCATACTGGACTCACTTTACATGTTCTTCTTGCACAGCCACCAGCAATTTCTCCCTGCTACAAGAGCAGGTCATGCTCATCCACGTTTTCCCACCCAGCTCCACTGGGCAATCCAGGACATGCTCCCAGGTTGCACAGCAGTGCCAGAGCATCACCTGTGGCAGCTCCCCAGACACCTCCACCATGTGCAAGGATTTCATTCCAGAGAGGGCTTTGCAAACTCCACACCCTCCTCTCCCCCTCAGCCTCCATGGCCGGACCCTTCTCCCTCCTCCATCCCACCCATCAGCGCCTGCCTCCCCCAGGTCTCCCGGCAGCCCCATTTCCTCCGTGGCCACTCTAATGCTCGGCTAATGGTGCATCATCCGCAGCATTGTTCAGACATATTCAATAAATCAGAATCCAATTACCGGGTTAAGGAAATTGGAAGCAAATGCAATTAGCCCCAGCCCCTCCCACGTGCTGTGCCCTCGCTTCCTGCTTAATGAGAACTTTTCTTTTGCAGGAGCACTCAGTGCCGCATCTGATCGCCTGGGAACAAGGTGGCTGCCATCGCGCAGCGGCGGTACGGCGAGGGGGCAGCCGAGTCGATCTTCCCTTTTAATAGGGCAGATGGTTAATATCCCTGGCATTAATTCTCTCCAGGAATAGCACACTCCCTCTCTGCTCAGCTATAACAGGCGTCCGTCAGGGCTGACAGCTCCTCTCCGGAGAAAGGAGCATCTGGTCCTTAATACGAAAAAGAGCTAAAAGAATAAATAAATAAATAAGCATGTTGCTTGCTATAGGGCTGGGAAACTGGTGCTGTTTCAGCATTTCAGCCTAAGTGCTGCATTTGAACCGGAATAGGGGAAATTTAGAGTTGGGTCAGATGCCGGGTGTCGGGTTGCTGTGAATCACAGAGCTTCAGCAGGAAGGGTTGGATTCGGCACAGGGTTCCCACCAGAGCAGGGCTCCCCTCTGAAGGGCCCATGGGAGAAGGTGGGAGAGAATGGCTGCTGCCAGAGGGCTGGGATATACTGCCAGGCACAGCTCCTTGGGAAGGGCTTGCACTGGCTGTGGGCTGGGGACCGCTTGGGGGGGGCCAGGCATACACTATGTCCTGAGAAGACAAGGAGGAAAAAGGGTGCCGAGGGAACCTCAAAGGTATTTCCTACCCCAGCAGGACACCCCAGCATCACTCCATCCAGCAGACCAACAATCCACCCCACCAACAATCAACAACCTACAGCCGCGAAGGGCAGATTTTCCCCAAAGACTTTGGAGAGGCAACTGGAAGGAGGCTACAACTGCACTCACAGCAAGCAAGGGTGCACCAAAACTCCCACCCTGCCCTTCTCATGCTGACAGCAGCAAGGGAACACAGGTACCACAACGTAACCCTTGCTGCAATCCTCCCTGCCTTTCCCAAGAGCTCCTTTGGAAGCCAAAGGATATTTTTGACCCCGATGGTGCTGGAGCTGCTACTAACCCAATGAGTTCTTACCTTCCCTTCCTCCTCCCTCAGCAATAGTCCCACATTCCCCACATCAACTCCTCTCTCTACAGAGCAAAATAAGTGCTTAACAGCGATTTTGTCCCTCTTGCACCTTCTCATTGCATCTTCTGCAGAACAAGAGTTCCCAGCACCAGTGAAGACTTCGCCCACCGTGGAGATGCACTCTCATACATCCATTACTTATCTGAAGGAAAACAAAATGCTTTTCTTTCCCTATGATCTTGGAATAATTTATACAGGTTTTAATGAATAGATTTAGGACTGCCAGACATGCCAAGAAATCAAGCAAAGTGAAAGATTCAATCCTAAAAATACAACCCAGGCTGAACCAATCCCAAGTGCACTCATTGCACTTTGGTGAATGGCCCACACCCACCTAGCATCCCAAAATCACGGTCCTGAAGAGGAACAGGACTATCCACCCATATAATGAAGTTTCATGAGGAAGATCAGCAGAAACCCGGGGAGGGGGAGGCAGAACCTGTGATGGCGGGTGTCACGGACAGCGCGGTCACTGGGGATCCTCTCGCTTTCCCGCTGGTTAAAGGCGTGGAGCCGGTATGGGTCCTCGCCGCCCTTCCACCTCCGGGCGCTCAGGTACCTCCGCTCTTCAAACTCATCCCAAAGGTCGTCCCAGTCCACGTCCGAACCCTGCGCGCACAAAGTCAGCCCCATTAGTGAAAGGAGAAACCAGAGGACACCTGACCCCATTCCAGAGGTCCTCCAGAGCCCCAACGGAGGTGAATCAGCCCTGCGGCATCAGCAGGCATCACAAGAGCAGGCTAACAAGGAGCCTCATTAGGTCTTCAGGCTTGGTGTTTTTTTTTCCCTAGGTCTTGAAACAGCATGTCAAAGACAGCCTGCCAATTTGAATTTAAAATGACTAATAAGAAACCAAATTCAGGTCTCTGGTGGATCCCTCCTCTCAAACAGCATGGTCTTGAGAAACATAAAACCGCAAAGGTCTTGTTAGGATTTTAATTTCTCTCCAGCCAAAAAACAAAGGTTTACACCACATGCCCCATCGCCCCTGTAACCCTTCAGGTGAGAAAGGGCAATCAGACAGCAGCAGTTTCATCAAGCACAATCCCACACTTCCATGGCCATATCCTGGTCCCAGGGCCAGCTCCAGCAACGGGACCCTGGAAGAAGGGGGTCATCGTCCTCCCAGCCCAATTTTGGTCCATCTTTGCCACAACATCTCCCACTGAGGACTTCAGCCCTACTGTGGAGAGAAGAGGAGGCAAGCATGTGACCGTGCGGTCCCTCCCCTTCAAAAGGATAGAGGAACTGAATTTCGGGGTTATCAGACAGCTCAGGGGGGTTTAAGCATCCCTTGGCAGCTTGGTGCCATCAGGGGATTTAAGCATCCCTCAGCAGCGCGGTTCTGGAGCTGGCGAGCACAATGCAGCGACGATAAGATCTCATCGTTACAGCAGCACAACCTCTTTGATCTCAGCCTACATGTAACACGGAGAGATGCAAACATTTACAGACATCTCAGCCTCAAAGAAAATTGTGATCTTATCCAATAATTGATCTTTTCTACTTCTTTTCTTTTTTTTTCCCCTCCTTGGTTCACACCATCTCAAAGCCGATTTTGCCTGCTAATAGCGCAAAATGAAGCTTTTGAAACGGGCAATTTTTATCCCATAATTGATTTTACTTGCATATGGCAGCGCGTTTTCTCTAGTCATACAAAGGGGAGGAGGGAGCACCAGGTCCAGCAAGTGAACCATGGCAGGACCAAGCCGGGCACCTCCAGCCACCCAATGCCCCACACTGCCCTGGGTCACAGCGATGTATCCCCAAAAAGCCAACAGACCACAAGGATGTAGGGATTTCCAGATACAGGGTAATATTCATCCTCCCCCGTGATGTATGACCCTGTAGCCTTCTCAGGCGCTCCTCCAACACTTACCCAGTACAGAGAAGATCAGCAGAAACCCCTGAGCCACCACCCATACTGGGAGAAAGTTATTCAAGGCTGGGAGAAAGTTATGAAACCAGGAAGGTTGCTGCAGGAGGTGTACGAGGAGAATGTACATAACCAGCCTGCGGGCTTTCGGGAGGACTGACGTACACAGGGTGATAAATATTATTTATGTTTTTTCTAAGGCATCTTACAAAACGTGATTTACCGCCGCAGTAAAACATCAGTGAAAAGTGAACCGATTGCATCTCAGAGACACCAACAGCGTGATGTTTATAAGATTTCATGATGACCCTGGGGGGCCTGGTACCGTTAAAAAAACTGCTGCAGAGTTGCAGTCCTTAAATTTTAGTGCTGTGAAGAAAAGTAAAAGTTGATTTTATCAAACTTACGAAGAAGGGAAATAACTTTTAAAAGTGGTCACATACCTCTTAAGAGTGTTTGATGTATATATATATTTTAACGTCAATTAAACCTAAATAGCCTTGGACCAGGTGGAAGGGGAGCAGTAGGCCAAGCACCCAATGGCTGGAGCAGGAGGGCTGGCGGGTTCCCATGGCCAGCCACAGCTCCGGGAAAACCGGAGCTTCTGCACGTGCTGCAAGGGCAGCGAGGCTCTAGCCAGGCCAGCAGAAGCAGGGGGTCAGCACATGGGAGGGTCTCAGTGCGTGCTTCAAGGTCTGCAACAGCATTTTGCCAGCATCGATATGTCCCCACTACCATCCTGCCACGGGACGATCCCAGCAGTAAATGGATATATGGACAGATACCAGTGCCTTATCCATGGCATTTGCTTCTCATCCTGCCCTGGATATACCTTGCATCCAAGGACTGCATTCTTGGTTCCCACCACAGGGAATAACTACTACCCCCATGAAATCTCTACCTGAAAGACAACAGTTCACCTTGATTCACCCAGGCTTTCCTTTCTGGGTCAAGGAGTACTATCAGTAGGATGGTTCCTAAATATCGGGTAGTTAAATACACATCTGAGATCAAGAGCAAACAGATGCCAAATAGAGATTAAAGAGTTATTTTAACCACTATCTGGTTAAATACTGAACACAAAACAAGTCCAGGGATTGAGTTAACTTTCTCAGCCAGAAGTAGATATGTGGGTTTGGTCATTTGCCTTCAGTTCACATCTCCTGCCCAAACCTTCTGGGCATTCTTCAGCTTTCCAACCCAAGCTTCCCCGTAAGGGTAACCAAAATTGGAGCAGAATGCTCGGACACAGGCATACACCCACCTCTCAAAAAAATATCTGCACAAAGCTATGAGGGAAAGCAAGGCAGCGTCCTCGGATGAAAAGCTCCCAGCGACACAAGCGGTAGGAAGCAGCACACCTCCCCGACCTGTACATAGGGGCTCGCCTGTTTCTTGGCATCTGATCAGGGATGGGACAAGCGAGTTAAAGCGGAAGGAGAAATCCCCTTCACTCACCCAGGGACAGCACATCAGTTACAGGTTACTGGATAAGGTCTTCATTATAATATTTCCGCCATGTCTTATCACCTCTTCCTCACACCAGAATTCTGTCTTGGGAGTTATTTAACTGATGTGCAGAAATCTAAATTTAATTTATTATGATCTAACTCACTTTAGAAGCCAAATTACCCTGCACTAGAAAAGGATCAAGTCAATACTCCACTCGCCTTTCTATTTATCTTCTACAGGGCTTCTCTCTCCTAGCTTCATATTCATTTTCTCTCATGTACTAGTAATAAATTTTCATTTTTTTTCTTGGAATTAGGTAATTTCTCTTTCAACATTGCAGTTTAATGGCTGGTATTAATTATAGGAAACACAGTCAATGCTTAAAAGAGTTCGAGAGACTCAACGAGTCTGCAGGAAAGAGAGTAAAAAAATATCCAAGGGGCATCCGACCACTCTCTGCAAACAAGTGCTGCCCCTTCCGACATCACATTGGGGGTGGTCCCAGGGGGTCAACGAGAGGGATCCCCCAGGCAAAGAAACATGGACAAAACTCATGGCAGAGAGCAGCTCCCATCTCACGCTAGCATCCAGCCAAGAGCAGGCCACGCCAAGAGCCTTCATCTCACTAAAAGCACCCCCCAAAACCACCCGCTAAAGGCACCCCCTGAAAACTGCCTGCTGCCTCACTGGGGAAGGGTAAACGGCAAAGCCCCTGAGCAAGCACGGAGCCAGCTTTTCACCACAACTGTCCATTAAAGATCGAAAGCTTCTCGGTGCAAAGATGCAATTTGTCAACTGACTCTTAAATCACGGCTCAGAAACAAATAAAAAAAAAAAAGGGGGGGAAATATTTTTTTTAAAAAAAAGGAGTGGTGGTGCGGGGCGAGAGCAGGTCATTAGCAGTAAAACTACAATTTTCTGGCAGTTGCTAATGCCTTGTTGATGTGGATTTCTGCGAATATGACATTTTAATGGCACAATAATTGTGTGATTACAGTACAGCAGGGATGGCTGGAGTGGGAAGGAGGAACACGCAACCCAGCCGGCTGCTGCTGCGGGCCCGCAGCGTCCCCACGGAGGCCATGCCCCCTCCCGCCTGTGCCCGCAGGCCGGCCCCGGCACCCCTTGCCGCACAGGAGGCCAGGCCAGCATGGACGCCGGGCACGGGGCCTCGGCCGTGGTGAGGCAGCCCCGTGGGGAAACAGCGTTTTGGGTGAAAAGCCCGGCCCAGGCGGAGCCAGCGGTGACCGGGGACCGGCAGGTCACGCTGTCCCCAGGGCCAGCCTCCAGCGGCTCAGGAAGCAAAGGTGTGGGCCGCGCGAGCCAAAAGTGGACTCTGATTCACTTTCTTCTTTCATGGCACTATTTTAAACCAGAGAACTTAAGCCTTTGCTAAAATAAAAGCCATTCTCCTTTTGGGGATGCTGAGCATCGCCATCAGACCGAGGTGAATCGGACCGGCACCACGCACAGCCGCTCAGGAGGCAGCGAACCCAAGCCAGCCCGGCGGGCAGGCAGAGCTGCTAGGGTTGGCCACAGACCCCCAGTCTTTGGCCAGCCAAAGGGGTTTTGCCTGTGCAAGGGCAGTGATGACCCCAAGGGGGTCTGGCAGTGCCCATATATGCCTGTACAGCCCCTTGCTCCTCCTCACAACCAGCTTTCCCTGGCAAATCTCATCCCTGTATAATCCCTTGCCACTGAGCCTCCATCCTGCCTTTCCTGGGGCTCAGGCATCAAATAAAGAAGGGGAAGGGGAAATTAAAAAATACATCCGCTTAGCACAAGCAAAAACTCTAGACACTCAGGTGCCCCGTGGCATGTCACTGCCCGGCCTCGCCCTGTCGCTCCTCTGCTTGCGGAGGGTTGGAGCACGCGTGTGTGCTCGGCACAGCTCGGGGCCACTGGAGGCGGAGGGCAATCTTTCAGCAGGAATTGCAACCAGGCATTATACAAATGAGATTTAAACGTCTCGCTGAAGCGAAGGTCCCCTGCAAGCAGGAGGTTCAATTATAGAGCTGTTACTGGCCAAGGCACTAATGCCATCTGAAAGGATTACAATACTTCAAACAGAGCAGGGCTCATCCCTCCTCGTCCCCTGGTGCCAGTATATGCACTAAGAGGGTCAGCAGCCCCAGAGGAGAAAGAAGTGGGACAGCATCGCGCTGCCTCTGTCCTCTTTCCTGTATCCCCAAACAGCCCAGACAAAGCATCAAGGTACAAGATCCTTCTGTCATGCTTTGGTGTAGTTTTCCTGACCCCAGAGCCCAGCGGCTTGGCTTAGCAGTGCTGTGCATCCCGATGGCCTCATCCCCAAGATACAAGGGGGAGACAGACAGAGCACCATGGCCACACTCTTTGCACTGTCCGAGGAGTGCATGGCGGTGCCAAAATCAGGCTCTTGGTCTCTGGAGAACAGGCTTCATATCCATCCTGCAGCACATCTTCCAGTGTATCAAGTACTGCTTAGCAGCAAACCAGCACGGACCCTGGAAGGGTCATGTCCCACACCTCCTTTCTCTTATCCCCCTTCCTCAAATTGCACAGCCCCCAAGCCATTCAAGCACTTAAGTACAAACTTAAGCAACTCCAGGCATTTGGAGGAGCCCACAGAAATCCCGGTTTAAATGCTTGACGTTAAGTAGTTGCTTAAGTGCTTCATTGGTTCAGTGCCGCCTTCTCCAGCTTTGTGCTGACACCAACCACACATCCGAAACCGAAGTAGCTCTCAGCCGCAGTTATCATCTGCCCTTAATTAGTCTTCTGCCCCGTGGGGATTTTAGCTCCAGTTCCTTTATCTGAGGTTGCACCGGTACCTGGGCACAACACGTAGGTGCACCTTGGTGGCAGCTCTTCCGGGACCTCACAGGGATGCACAGCAGACTCATGTCTGCCAGGATCCCACCCTGCCCCACATCTCCCACTGCTTGGAGCTGATGTACTGCCTCTCATGGGAGACTTGCAGATCTGAGTCTGCTCTGACCTCGCTGGGGGAAGAAAGAACAACAAAAAAAATCAAATAAAATATTAATATGGATACCTAATTAAAGAAATGCACTTCTCCAGCAAAGTCTGTCCTGCAGCTGGGGTCCCTGGAGAAGCTTTGAGCACTCACTATTAAGCTTCTCACTGCCAATGACCTTTTCCTGCTCGTGCACATCCACAGGCACGCTGCTCCATCTTCAAAGGATGGAGCATCGCCTCCTCCTCTGCTAGCTCAGCAGAGAACATGAGTCCCTGAGGACTTTCCAGTCAGTGTCTCACTTTCTCTCTTGGCCCTCAGGCCAAAGCCACGCTATCACCACCTTTGCTGCCCTTCCTCGCCACTGCCCCGTTGTCTTTACCCATCTCTCTCCAAACTACCATGCACCCTCTAACACCCACTGTTGCATGGACAGTGTCTGGACCACTCCTGCATGGCACACGCACACATTTACGCAATTAAGACACCTACTGCATCATGCAACAGGACTGACAAAGGCTGGAAAGTGGCCATGGAAGAAGACTTGACCTTCAAGAACTACACCTGCAACCACTGCCTGTACAGTAACATCCCCTTTCAGGCCCTGGAGCAGACTCTCCAGTGTCCTCCTTTGATCCCCCCCATCCTCATCTAGCACCAGCACAGGCTGTTGGCCACTGATTCAGTTCAAGGAGCCATCCCAGGGCTAGGGCAACTGGGGCATCATTAAGTCGATCACAGCTAGAACCAGCAGCTCTTTGTGTATCTTCTTCTCCTGATCTGCAGTAAACAATACACAGGGTCCAAAACACCCTCCAGAGGTTTAGATCTGCTAAAGTCTCCAGCCAAACATGACAACATGAAAGGCTGCCGGAGAATTATTGATGCTTCTTCCAGTAAGGGCACCAAAGCTTTAATTTTAAAACAGATGGCCAGAGCAGCCACCAGAATGGGGAATTTATTTGCAAATCAGGAGCACGGGACTCTGACCTGCAAGAAGGGAAAGATGACAGATTCATCGCTTTGATGAAAGGCCAAATTTTGTTTCCAGGTCTTCCCTTAGGAGATAGCAAGTCAGCTCACGAGTTCAGGCCACGCTTATCAGCAAGAACTCACTGCACCAGCAGCAGAGCCAGGTTAAAATATACCCCCAACTCCTGCAGGCAGCCTGGGCCTGAGCTTCATGCATGGACAATGCTCCTATCCGCGGGCTGTAGCATCAGGCCACCATCCTGCCTCCATGGGGAGAGAGGCAACGCACACTGCCAGACGGCATCGCAGCCAGATCCCAAGGAATCCCCATGGTGACCCCCATCGTCTCGGATATGCTGAGGAACCTCCTGCCTCTCTGTGATGATGGAGAGGAGGGCTGGATGCACGTCACTGACCACTAGAAACAGCATCCAGCTATAAAATTCCCTGTGTTCCCACTTGGAAAGATGCTCTTCCTTCTTGGACCCCCCATATCAGGTGCATACAGAAGTGCCCTGCTGTGTAAAGAACACATACTTTAATTCTTTAAAATGATAAATTAGCCCTTAGGATAGCCCGACACATGAAGACAAATCCTGTACAATTAAAAAGGAAAGGAAGCCGATTATATCCTCCTGGAGAATATTGCTGCCTGCTTCTGTTTTATTTATACGTTACACTGTGTAATGAGCTGAATATTTAGGAGGTCAGCACAAACCAAGCTGCTGACTGGAGAAAAGAGGAGACCCTGCTCTGTCTGTGCCAGAAGCCAAGCAGGTGGATGGAGAGGATTTTTGGCCATCTCCTCCTGCCTGCAGCTCCCTCGAGATGCTACGGGACTGCTTGGTTTAACTGCTCACTCTCAACTGTTTGCACTCAGGCTGCAACGGTCTTCCCAAGCCTCCATCAAAAAAGGTCTTCTGTGGTCCCCCAATGCTCCCCAAGAAAGGAAGAGCAAGGCCAGTCCAAGCCTGTTTGCACCTCTGAACTCTTCTAATGATCTGCATACTGCAATTCTGGACAGCAAACAAGACCAAATAGGTTTTAAGAGTCTACAAGAGAGTCTCTGCTTCCTGAGAATTTTTTCCTTTTTAGATTTCAGGGTTTGGGTTTTTTTTTTAAAAAAAAGGGTGGAAAACCACTGGTCTGGCAGCAGCTCTGCTCCATGCTGAGCCCCCCAGGTTGATGTCAATAGTGCCCCACCGGTGCCCCCACGGCTGCTCCCACCAGCAGCAGGACACCTGCCCTCACCATCCTTCGCTCATGCCAGATCCCCCAGGCACCTTTGCCCCCTGCCAGAGGGAGTTCCTTTGTCACCCTGCCCTGGGCTCACCAGGGTGCCGGGAGATGGCAGCGAGCTTCTCTGTGGCGACTGCGCCGCATTAACCGGAGCACCATGGGCAGCCTCTCCATGGGCCGCCGCTGCCGCTCAGTACCACCATCCACTAGCTGCACTGCGTGGGCAAGCCCAAGAGCTGCTCCCCTGAAAGTCAGCAGCAATTACACAAGGCACTAACTGGGAAAGAAACTAAGACAGCATCCCGTGTCCCCTCCACACCAGCCAGGTTCAGCTCATTCCCAGGATCCTCAGAGGTCAAACACGTTGAGAAGAACCCAGACCCATGGTGGGTAAACAGAGTAGCGACAGGGAGCTCCTGTGTAGACAGACAGTGTTTTGTTTTCCTTCTGTGCCTCTTCAGGATGGACATGAGCTGCTTCCCAGCCATGAAGGTCAAACCAGCCTTCCCAGGCTTCAGCAGGAGCAGCAGATGATTTAGTACTTAGGAGCCCATAGCTGCACTCGGTCTCCAGCTGAGCTTTGCTCATCCTCCTGCGTAAAAGCCAAAGCTCCTACAAAACCACAGAGCTTGAGCATCTCAGAGGTTGGAGAAGGTCTCCCCCTTCCCCATGAAGCTGCAGGTCCCACGCGCCAGAGGACAGCCTGGCATGGGGCGCATCAGGCGGAAAGGGAGGGGGAAAGCGGAGCAGGGAACAAAGAGTAAAGGAGCCAGTAGCCAGAGTCCTCCTCTGAACCCAGTCCTTTAAAAAGCAGGCGGCTGATCCAAACCGCACTTCTCGAGCAAGGAAGGGGTCGTGCTGTTAATACACTTGGCACCCTTGACCTGACACAGCCTTTTTGCAGCAGCAAAGCCAGGGGTAATCCACCTGGTAATTGCTTCCATGGGGATCTTTACACAGCTTTAGAAACTAATGCTACTATCCTTCCCCCAGCAGCTGCCCTTCCAAACCGAGCAGCAACAAGGGGCGATGGATAACAGTGGTGTATTAATGTGAAGGGAAAAGTGCCTCCAAGGGAGGGAAAGTTCAGCATTTTTTTTACCTTGGTTTATACCAACAGGGGAGGAAAAAAGCCCAGAGATTAGAAAAAAAGATATTCAAGCAAAATAACATAATTGCATTTACACAAGGCAGTCATATGTATGGCTTTAGTTGTCGTCAGGAAGCCACTAGCTTGCCTTTCCCCCTCCCTCTGCCAGCTAACTGCTTTTGAGGAGCAGAGCTTTACCAAATAGGCACCTAGGCACAATCTGCTCCAAGGAAGGAGCTCATCAAGGACAAGCAATGCTGTCAGTCAAAACTCCCCGCTCCTGCACTCCATTTCCAGCTCTGGAAAAGCCCCGGCCTCAGCCCCAGTGGTGCCTCAGTTTCCCTGCTCCTACAATTAACTCACAAGGCTCCAGCTTGGTGGGAGGCTCCCCAGGAAGCATCACCTGCCCTGAGAAAGCTCCAGCACAAGGGCTTTTCTTCTCTTCCCATCTCTCACTCTTTGAAGAGTGGGAAGAGTGGAAGAAAACCCTTGCTGGTGACTAACCAAAATGCCCCAAGCCCTCTTGGAGGGCTTTCCTGGTGGATGCACACCGTGCAGTGATGTACTGTGGACTAGCGCAGCCCAAACAACGCCAAGCAGCTGCCCTGGTACCAGTGGGGAAATTCTTGGTCAGAGCATGACCTCTCCAACACATTTAAAACCACCACCAGAAAACATGTGGGCTGCCGTACCGCACACCGAGAAGATGGAGGAGCCAGGGGCAGCTTTTCTGCAGCTGGCAGGGGCAGCACAGGCTGTGGGGTACCGATCCATGGGGCACCGACCTGTGGGGCATCCTGCAAACCCTCAGTGCACGGCCACAGTGCAGGACCCGCTGGTGCCTTCCTGTCAGACACCATCCCACCATCCAAAAGCACTGGTGACCCACCTCCTCATCTCACACACACACATTTTGCAGAGGCAGGCGTTTCCGTAACTCAGAGCTGGTCCTTAACATGCAGGCGGAGGGAGATGAAGCTCAGGTCATGGTGCAGATGCTCCAGGGCGCATGTACTACCCAGCCGCCAGCCCATCCTCCCCCCAACTCTCCTCAAGGAGAAATTAGATATAAAACATTTGTGACAGCAAGAACTGATCTAAACCTTTGATCCCTAGGTACCTGCTGCTGGAGTGCCTGCGAGATCCCGGGCCTGGGAGCAACATGACTGACAGCACCGGAGATACAGCAGCATAATTTAGAACGTATGTGTCAGCCCAACCTTCTCCTATCTCAGCTCAGTAATAGGAATAAAAAAAAAAACTGGCTAGTAAGAAATGCACCATAGCAAGGTATGGTGAGTTAGAAAATAAACAAGCCTGTTGAGGAAGGACTGCAGGTCCCTGCTGGTCGCAAGCACAGGCACTGCAGGAGCCTCAAAAAAGTGCTGCACCTCGGGATGACCCTGGGCTTAGTGGGGATGGGGAGACCAGAGGCAGGACACGGCCGGTGTGACCTGGCCAGGCAGATCACAGGCAGATCTCCGGAGCCTGGATGCCTCCCAGCAGCACGGTGCTGCTGCTTGCACGAGCAAACCCTGAGCAGAGCTGTGACTGGGCACGGGAGCCAGGGCATGGGAAGTGCCAGGTCCACCCAGCAGGGACAGCCTGAGGACAACATGGGCCAAAGCTTGTATCGAGCCCTGAGCAGTATTTTTAGGATACTTTTGCCCCAAAAAATCATCCCCACAGGGAGAGAAGAGATGGTGCTGGGAAAAACCACAGCTTCTTCTGGAGCAAAGAACTCCTTCTGCCACTGCAACAGCCACCTGCTTTTCTTGAGGGACAGGCTTAAGCAGCATCGTCCTTCCCAAAAAGAGAAGTGAGCAAACAAGCGTGGAGACACCCACCCCACTGCCCCCTCCTTCTGTGCTCATGTGACAGCACAAGCAAAGATCCCCACATCACTGGAAAGGTCTGAGATGCAAAAGGAAAACAGAAGCAGGGTCAAGGGTAAACAAAATCAAAGCTGTAACTGGGCATGTAGCAAATGACAACAGCAACATCAGTGCTCAACACAGCCATGGTTTTACTGGAGGAGAAGGAAGAGCAACCCACTCTGGGATCTGGCAACCCACCAGCTCCGCTCCAGCAACTCCGTCCACGAGCACCTCAAACACATCAGAAGGAAACCAGGCAGAGACAAGGTTGGCAACATCTCCGCAGCTCTGTAACACCATCGCCTCTTCTCTCCCCTCCCTTGGCTTCACACGTAATGGAAGGGCAAACACACCAACTCAGGGAGGAGAGCAAAGCTTGAGTTTCATCACTGGTGTCCCCAAGCCTCAGGTCCCTGGCCTGTTGCACTTAACAACAGCCACAGAGGAGAAGCCTCTAGGTCCCCATTGGTCTTTCTGGCCACTGCTCAACAACAGATGCACATCAAACCAGAGGTCTAACCCGCCTCCATAGTTTGGAGGACGGCTTTGTTACAACCAAGGGCCCATCGCTGGAGCTCTTGCACCTGGGAGGATGCTGGTTCAAAAAGCACTGCTTTGTCACAGTCTGGAGACACAGTACCAGCCTCTCCTTCCCCCTCTCCCTAACACATTGACAACATCTGATCAATATTTCTGCACATTTCTAGAAGCCAAAAAAAAATTTTTTTTAAAAGAACCCCACTCAAAATAAAATTAAAAACCAAACCCGCTGCTAAGTCACTCGCTGCAGCAAACTCAAAACTCCTCTTGAGAGCATGGAGATCTGGATGGAAACCAGCAACCAGGCACTGAGCTTTGGTGTTATTACTGGAAAAAAACCAAAATCTGCATTTGGCACCGATTCTCTCTCACACATACACACACACTCCATTGCAATGGAAAAGAAGATTTTTGGAATCATCCGTCGCAAAAACATAGCATGGAAGTCCTTATGATGCTCCTGCCTGGGCATGCACCAGTCCCCTTGGCTGATGCTGGAAGATGTTTCCTCCAACGCGGAGAGGCAGTCCAGCTAACAGCTCCCAGCACGCTCCTGCTTGGCTCCACCATGACTTCACACACCGTGCCTAACCCACGCCTGGAGGCAGTGAGCCTTGCCATGTACCTCAATGCATCAAACCCCAAAACCTCGTCCTCTTCAATGCAGACAGCAAAGCGCTCCTGTAGATGGTTTTTTGTATCGGTGTACGATGCAAGGAGGCACCATGCATGCGGGCAAGCAGAGCGAGCGTGATACAACCCTGTGTCAGGGCTCAAATCAAGGCAGAAATCAGATCCCCTAAATCTGTTGGCTCTTGATGCTTCAGTGGTATCAGCTTCAGAGGGGGTCACAGCTGCGGGTATGGTACAGCTTCTCACAGGGCAGCTGGGAGGCAAGTCAACACATGCTCCACTCGCTGACCATAGCGGCAGGGAGGTGCCACCACCCAAGGCTTGCCCACCCATCTACCAGAAACAAGGTGACAGGCAATACCTCCAGGACCTCTGAACTCAAAGATTCAGCACTGAAACAGCCCGATGCTCTCTCAGACAAAGAGCATTTTGCACTGGGTGAACACGGTAGCTCCACTAGAAGCTGTACAATATCCACCGAAGGCAGAGGTCCTTGCTCTCGGAAAGGTGTGGGGGGAGAGGTAAAATGCCCCACACGAGGCAAGGAGCAGAGAGCAGTCTGGACGCAATTTCAGCCAGCCCCACCAGCCAGCTGGGCCACGGTCCATCCCGCATGCCTTTGATCGCCCTTGCTCCCACAACGACACGCTCCCCTTGCCGGCAGCGCCCTGCATTAAGGATTAGGTGGGATCAGACGCAGGATAATACAAATGAGGTCACGTTTGCTGCTGACAGTAGCTGCAAAGAAATGAGGAGCCAGTCTTCCCAGCCAGAGGGAAGTGAGATGCTGATAAACTCTGGTCAGGCAGAGAGGAAAGGAGGGGTACGGCTGAGACTGGGCTAACACAGCTTCTCTGCCCACAGGCTGGGATATGCCACTACAGTGCCCAATGGCCTCCGGCTACAGGGGGAAGGGACTCTCCTTGCAGAGGAGCCACGTCTCCAGCCAGGCTTCCCAGTGGAAAGCAGGGGGCGTGGGAAGTGGAAGCAGCAGGGAGGCTCCCCACAGCCGAAGGAAAGTCTCTCACACCACCCCTGCATGGGTCTGCATAACTGGAGATGAAACAAAACCGTTTTGTTGCCTGGATGGTCCTGAAAGCACGTGGAGTTGAGCCCCAAAGTGTTGATGCCATTTCCCTTAATGCTGGACATCCACTGGCTCATTTCTCCATCCTCATCTCCTACTGCATCCCTCAGCAGCTCTCTCCTCCCAGCCACGGGCATGCCTCTACCTCCCCTTGCTCCTCGAGCCCTTGGTACCAGCCAGGACCTGCGTTCAGAGGGGAGAAGATGGCAACACAAAGGGCTTGGGGGTATGCTCAGGCTTTGATAGGCACACCAGAGCAGCAAAAGCCACAACACCTTGTGGAAGGAAGGGTGAGGAGCAGAAACCCTGTGGATGGAGAAGTCCTGCCTAGGAGCAGACATTCTACTCCATGGACCCTTCCCACAAACACAGCAGTCAATGCAGACACCCTATCAGCCACAGAGCAGGCAGGCTTCAACATCTCAACATCTCAACCATCACCAGTTCTGATGGCTCTAAAAAAACCCCATCTGACTGCCTTTTATATGTGATTTACTGCTTGTAAAGGCACCTCTGGAGCACAAGCTCCAGCTGAGCATTTTCATACTCCTTCTGCCCTTGTTGGAGCCCAAAGAAGAAACACTTGTGAGATGTGAAGAGCTCTGGACACACCACCGCAGGCTGCCAGCTCTGAGCTGGATGACCTGCCGCCGTCTCGTGCCCAGCCCCCGGGAAGGCAGGGACGCAGAGCCCCCCCAGCACAGCAAGCCTGTGTGCAGATGGCAACGGGACCGGTCCCTCTGCAGCCGGCAGCATACGCTGCTGCTGCCCACATCAACGCAGACACCTGGAGAGACGCACCAGAAATAACTGCTTACACAAACCAAGACTTTTTCTCCCACGCAGGCAAAGAGAGTTTTAATTCCAAACTACCGGGTACAGTTGAGCATCTGAATGCATCCTCCCCTTTTTGGAGTGGAAGAAACGACATCTCAAGGGCAATGAAATGGACGTAAAAATGTGCCGAGACAAAAGGAGGCCTGCGGGAGGTACCGGTGGCTTGTGACAGCTAGGCTGGTGCACATCTCTGTGGCAGAGAGTTTCTGTTCCTGGCCTGCCAGCGACCTTTATGTCTGCTCTGCAACAGGGGCAATAATGCTCACTTATAGAGTCTCACGCTGAATTAATCATTGCAAAGTGCTCTATGGTTCAGCTATGAGAGCTAGGAAGGCAGCGCTACGTACAATCATAGCCGTACTCAGCAAGACCAACGGCGTGCGCTGCGCTACGCCGTCTCTAGCACCGCTTAATGCTTCAGAGGGGGATGCACCGCAGCCCCCGCAGCAGGGCTGCTCCCTCCTCCCTGCCCCGGCTGGGCACCGGCACATCTGCCCAGCTCCCTGCGTCAGCTGCAGGTCTTGTCCCAGCCAGGCACAGCCGCTGCGGTTGTACCCCCTTGTGTCACCCTCCTCTAAAACCGCTGAGCTGTGGAACATGGTGTTCAGAGGAGCAGGGAAAGAGAAGAAGAAAAAAAATTAAATCTAGTGATGCTAAAGGAAACAAGTTATTTTAAACGGCTTCCTTCTCTCCACTAACTTCTGACCTGCTCCTGGGCTCTCTGCCCAGCAAGCAGCATCAGGCAGGGAGAGCTGCAGGCAGGGGTTGGTATTTCTTGGGTGAGGGCCACCGCGCAGACTCAGTGCGGTGTAACGCAGCCGGCCAAAGTGGTGCCAAGCAGGGGATGAGGGCTTTGGTCCCCATCCGGCCCGAAGGCAGACTTCCCTCTTCACCCCACGTGGAAAGAACCAGCGTGCCTGCAGCCCCCTCCCCGCTGAGCTGCTTGCTCCCACACCCATCCTCAGCTTTCCACAGTCCAGCCCAGTTTTCTTACAGGGAAGTGGTAAAATAAATATGTCGGTGTCCATGCATACATATGCATGGACGCCAGGCTTCTCCTGCTCATTTTCACACACTTCCCTGCAAAGAGCCTCCAAGCTGAACTGCCAGATCTGCCCCAGGGATGTGCTGGGGTCCTGGAGCGGGAAATCTGGCCCCTGGGGCATGGGGCGACAGCCATGCACAGAAGGGCTGCTCAGGAAGGCAGTGGTGATGGGTGACATATGCCAAAATACTCCCTCTCTGATGGCAGTCTTGATGGAAAAGACCTGGGGAAGACTACAGGCGGGTGAGCAGAGGGACACCTCTTCTGAGCACCCTGCTGCTGCCAGCACACTCCCATCTTCACGTTCAATGCCTGCGTGGACCTTTCTCCCGTGTATCTGTCCAGTCACCGCTGAACCCACGCAGGCTTTCAGTGCCCAGAAGATGCTGTTGCATGGAGCACCTTGCATCCATCCACATTGAACCAGCCCCTGTCAGCTTCCTCTGATGACCCCAGCTTTTGTCTGGGAAGAGATGGGAGGTATTTCCTATCCACCCTTTCTCTGCTATTAATGATCTTCCAGATCTCCAGCACAATCCTCTGCCTCCATTCCAGGTTAAGCAGCCCAAGCCTACTTCTCGCAGAGAAGCCATCCTGAGGCCTCAATCACCCCATGTCCCCGCTCCGCACTGTTTCTACCTCTCCAAGATGGCAGGGAGCAAACAGCAGGCAGGATTTGCTGGGAAATCACATGGCAGCTCCCTGCTTTCCCTTGCCCCTTGAGGGGCAATGGTTGCCCATGGTTCATCAGCAACGCAATCGACCTGCCCACCATGCTTCGGTCCTCAGTGCTTGCTACGGTGCTGGCTGCACTCCCCGAGCATCCCTTGCCTCCACCAGCAGCTCGGTAAAACCCAAGCACGTATCAGCCGGGAGAGCCTGTTCAACAGCCCCGTCCTCTGCCTCGCTACTTAAATATCTACAAAAAGACAAGCAGCAAAAGCCTCGTTATTTTAAAACATAAGTCCAGCCTGCTAAAAGGCACAGGGGTTGTGGGAGCAAGGTACATCAGGACAAGATGCTCTTCCACACGGAGACGGGAAACAAAACCACAAGGCATTTGGCAGGGGCTCTGCTATTTCCAGCGCTACAGCTGAGCTCCAGCCCACTCGCTTTGGCTTATGCCTCACACCCTGCCTGGCACCAGCGATGCCAAACAGGAATGGGCAGCCAGCACCACTGCAGCAAGGCTCTGCCGCTGGAACCAGGCTAATCCCACCAGCCCCTTACTTTCCAAGATAAAAGTGGTGAACTCAGGAAATAAAATTAAAACTCTTATTTGTGTTTTGATTTAACAATTTATCTGTATTGGAAGCAGTGGAGAAAACACATGGGAAATGTGAAGCGAGTAACCGCCCCGGCTCAAGAGCGGGAGAAGCCAGAAGAAACACTAGCGCATCTAGGGCGAGCTCTGCAAGGCTCATTTTAAAATGTTCTCTCCGCCAACACAGATAAATATTTGACCAAAAAATATTACAGAAAAATTCAGTTGACTCACAAAGAGCAAGCACGTTAAATATAGAAAATAAAATAAATAATTAAAGGGCAATAGAAATCGGATCTGAGCCCTGCTTTGAGCATAATTCTCATTACAGCCTTACACAGGGAGCTACCAAGCTGCTTCTAACCCTCGGAGTGGGTGAAACAGGTGCCAGAGTGAGCTTTTGTCACGCTCCAGGGCCATATTTCCCCCCCGTCGGGAAGCGCAGAGCAGTGGGGCTGGAGCGGGGAGCTCCCCTTGGCTGCTGCCCTGTGCCTCCAGCGCACAGCACAGCTTCACCCAGAGCTCCCCATCCCTTCTCCACATCCTGATGGGGCAGCTAAAGTGCAGAGACAGTGACTGCCTTGCCCACAGCTTCCTAGAAACTCTCTGTGGGATGTAAACCCACCAGGAATGTACTACAAACTGTTAATGCAACCGCTGGGCTCTCCCAGAGCTGTGGGTATGTATGGCAGCTCTTTGGGTACAGTCCAATTCAAGCTTAAAAAAAAAAAAAAAAAAAAAAAAAAAATCCCAGCTCCAAACAGACTCAAAAACCTTGGGAGAGGCTGAAATTTAGGCTACAGATGTTACGGCCAGATCATGTCATTGCCAGGAGCCAAGCCTCGCAATTTAAAGCTGCCCTGGCACTAACCCAGCCCAAATGTGGCTCCTGGCCTCTGCTGCACTTGTAAATGACACACGGCAAAAAAAGACAAGCTTGAAGTGCCCGCACCGCTTTCGAGAGCCCAGTGCTGATCTGGCTTATCAAGGCTTTTACCGGTCCCTAGGCAGTGCCAGGGAGCTCCTCGTTCAGACTGGTGGGCAAGCCCGAGGCTGCCCAGGAATAGAAGAGCCATGTGCTCCTCCAATCCCAGACACTATTCCCCAACACTGAGGCAGGAAAAAACTCGTGGCAAGGCTGTGCTGGCAGGTCAGGCATCACTGTCCACCCTGATGGCTCTCACCTTCCACAGCCTGCAAGAAGCATGTGAGCAGTAGAGTAAGAGCCAGGGAGAGCATAAGCTCAGAGCCAGTCTCCTTTACTGACGTCCCTCTCCTTTCTTCCACTCACCCCAAAAAAAGGTCCTTTTCTCTTTCTGGAGTGACATCCTCAGAGTCTCCACTGCAACAGCCTCGATGCAGGGGTGACCTGGGCAGCCCACAGAGGTGAAACAGGAGAAATTACTTTAAGACCCACTTGTGTGCCTGTGATCAGGAGGCTGAACACCAGCAGCATCAGCTCCCTAAATAACACACAGCGTTTGAAGCTACACCACTGATCTTAGCAACAACCCGCTCCCTCTCAGCTACAGAAAACCTATATATAGGAAAATATACATTCACACATATATATAAAAGACTGATATTATTTTGTCTTTTCTATACAGTCTGGTGAAGCATCACAGATTCGCTTTTCCCAAGCAGGAGTCCGACGTGCCCATGGCTAAGCAGTGTCCCCCGCTTGCTGTGCCACACTCCTCTCCATCATGAGCCCTGGTCACCTCTTCTCTACCAGTGCTGCTGGAACTGGTGGAGAGGAGTATTGAATCACTACAGCAAACCAATTGAAACAGATCTGAAATATTCCTAATCTTCATCAGGTCACCTTCTTTGTATTTATCCCAGCATCATCTTCACAGGGATGGAAGAGAGAAAAGTACATGCCTAGGGCTGCCGGGGCCACAAAAGGTGCAGCCCGAGTGGCAGGGACAAATTCAAGTGGTTAATAACAGGGTTGTGGTTAATGGTTTGCAAACGTTTTATGAAGGGACTTGTGTCTTCCTCGGTCGTGAGCAATGCCTGTTGCTCACAACGGGCTCCACACCGCTATCGCACCCACCAGCGCTACTGATGTCCTCTCCAATATGTCCGTAACGTACTGCACTTGCAGCAGGACCCCAAGGAAGAGGAGGTGATGCCGGGTGGTATCAGTCAGTCCCCTCCCGGCAGAGTGAAGCACCAGGATGCCACTCTGGGTCCCAAGGACCACCGGCCGGCCGCTCCAGGTGCCCCCTAAAGCACACCTCCCCCAGCTCCCAGGGTAGCCCTATTCAATCCGAAGCATCAAATTTGCCCACTTTTCCCCAGGCGGTAGAGTGACCCTTAGAAAACTTAGTAATACCGCAAGTGTTAGCCTGTTGCTTTTCCTGCCTCGCTTCAATGTGCGCAGCTCAGTTTTGGTTTTAATTGCAAACTGAAAAGTAAAACCACCTATCGACGAAAAACAAAGCGCTGCACTGCCAAAACCAAGCGAGATGCACAAAGCAGGGAGCTTAAACAGGGAGGTGAAAAAATGGAAATTACATTAATAGCATACTTTCCTTTGTAGTAATCTGAGAGAGAGACTGGTAATGACACTGGAAGGTGAGCTATCCTCGGCCCAAGGAGACACGGCTGTTTATGAAACCACCTGGCTGTCAGCTGCTTGAACGCCGTGCGAAGGTAAAGTGTAAACGGCCACCGCGTCACGTCACTGTGCCAGCTGTGGTCAGGTAGAGCCAGACTGGCAGCAGCCCTCTGGGAAGGGAGCGGATGCTCCCTCCTCCACCTGGTGGTGGGGGGGAGGCGAAAAAAATCCAGAAATCGTCTGCATTATGGGGAGGAGTAGCAGTCTGTGATTTATAGGGTGTTTTTTTCATTGTATGTAACTTGTTTATTTAGGAAGAGGTTTATAAATCATGGCTTTCATAAAAGCCGGCAGCAAGTAACAGCTACAGGAGAGTATTTCTTTGCTTTTAAAAAAGCATTCCAGAAAAATCATCAGACCTATTTAATGGGCTGTTGAAACACTGTAATGCCAGCCTCTTACGTACCCTGGTTCCCAATGCTTTTATTAACCAAAGAGCTGGAAGGAGATCGGCTTGGCATTCCCTGTCTCTGCAATTATATTCTACTCAGACACAAGCAGGAGCTATATCCAAACAGCAACAGGTAGGATGATATTTAATGCCCACCTCTTTCCTTTGACATTGTCTGGTTTGAAATAGAGTCCTAGTTCCATTTACTGGCAGTGAAACTAATAGGATTCTGTAAAAATCAATCCGTAAACGTACAGACGCTAAAATGAATGGTTTCCTTTCTGTTCCGTTTACAGGAGGGCTCTTTTATAGATATCTTTACGCCGGTGTAAAAATTTCAGGAACAACTTTTCTAAGTCTTTATTAAATTCGAGGGGACTTTTGTGGAGAAGACTGCTTTAAAGGAAGCTGCTATTTCACAGGGCAGCTCGTTATTACCCACAAATCTAGAAGAGCGATGCTCACTCATGAAAGCAGCCCTGACCGCACCGTGTTCCTGATGGCCACGCAGGAGCCATGGAGGGAGGGAAACCAAGGTCAAGGCTAGCATGGGACACTGAGCCCCATGCCCAACACAGGAGCTATCGAACTGAAATGCTGTGCCACCGTCCACCAGCATCCTCATCCCTTCAAGAGCGGCTGCTGCACCCACAAAACAACACTGCCGACGACAAAACGCCATCTGGGCTCTTGCCCAGGGAGCCAAGGAGCACCAGCACCAGGGTCTGCTCCGCTGGTAGGGGACCGCTGTCGGTGGAGGGTTTCCAGACAGAAGTAAATTCAGTAACTAAAACTGAGTGCTTTCCGGCAGGCCAAGGTGAATGTTTCTTCATAAAATATTTAATGAAGGTGAATGAAAAAAAAGAAATATTTCTTCCTCGCCCTACCCACCATGTTAACGGCAGGGTGTGGGTTAGGGTGGTTTGGGGCTTGGCCTTTTTGGAGGAAGCAAAAAGACTGTGTGACCTGTTTCTCGCTTCTGAAAACTGATATTCACATTTCTGCCTCCGCAAGGATATTTCTTCTGAGACCAATTTCCTGAAAGCGCCGCAATAATTCCTGCCCCAGAAGTGAGGTGGCGATGCCGGGCAAACCCTGCATTGCTCACCGAACCAACTCTGCATCCCCTTCCCAGCTCCCAGCGGTGCAGGCTCTGGGGTTAGCCTGAGCTCCCATTTTGTGGTCCCCAGCCCCGCTGCTGCAGGCAGGGACGCTGCCACGTGGCCTCCCCTGGCATCAGCCCACCTGACCGCGAGTTCATCAGTACTGCTCAGATACAACGACTCTGCCAGCTCCAAGGGCTGAAAATAGATGGATGCATAAGAGCCAGGCCAGGCACACAAAAGCCATGTCTCCAATCCCTCCTGGTCCACGGGGGACATCAGCTCCCCAGCTCACCCCAGCAGAGGAGGAGGAGAAGATGGTGACCCCACAGACTGACTTCGCCACTGCCGTCCAGTAACACTGACACCCCTTGGTTAGTCCACCAGGACTGCCTCTGGGAAATGCCAAAAGGCAGAAAAGTGCTAGCACGTTGCCAGATCCTCTGCTAGGAATAATTTTCCATGGGGCTTACAACTATCTCGAACATAAATTGGGATAAAGGGAAAAATGAACATCCAAGCCCTCTGTACATCTGCAGTGATCCGTCTTGTCTCTGGCAGCTTAACATCTCCAGAAAGCTATAGCTCTGCTGTATGAAAAATAGCTTCTAAGTGCTCCTGGTTGTGATAGATCCCGAGTTGCATGGCAGAAGTTCACCACAGCCTCCTGGCTGACGGCCAGGCTCGCAGAAT
Source organism: Opisthocomus hoazin (assembly GCF_030867145.1). Taxonomy (NCBI): domain Eukaryota; kingdom Metazoa; phylum Chordata; class Aves; order Opisthocomiformes; family Opisthocomidae; genus Opisthocomus; species Opisthocomus hoazin. The sequence continues at coordinate 33,450,282 of NC_134415.1, read as the reverse complement.
TGAATTTCTTCTTACCCTCTTTCACCTCTTCCTTAAGCCACAGAGGCTTTTCTTCATCTCTCCTTCCTCACTTTTCACTTCCAAGGGCACGGGACTACAACAGTGTTGGTTTTTCTCCACACCCAACCTCAGAAAACAAATCATTCCCAAACTGTCTGACCCGACATCAGACAAGAAGACACAAACCTTCTCATGTTGGTTAGCTACACCCAGTTCCTTTACAAGTCATGCTTGTCCCCAGTTTTTTGCCAGCAAGACACCATCCCAAGTCACAAGATTTTTTTTGCCATCTCTTTTCGTCCTCTTATAAAAGCTGTGGCTGAGCATGGCGATGCAGGTGTTAACTCCTCCTGCTGCCAGCTTGACCCTGCAGATGCCCAGTGGCAGCGAGGTCCACTGGTGAAATCCCTATCTCTCTCCCTGCAGAGAACTTTCCATAACTCATCTTAATTTCTTCCAACCCAGGACCCATCCCAGCGACATGCCCAAAACTCAGCAGTGCAGTCAGGGCACGAGCATGTTCCTGAATCACCAGCCAGTGTTAAAATTTCATCAACATTACTAACTCTTCGGTTTCACCTCCAGTTTCTGCTTTTTCCCCATGAAGAATGACAGTTCTTCAATGATTTTACCTGAATTTAGCTCATTTTTAGTTAATTCGGCTAGGATTTTGCTAAACTTAGCTAAGTAGCTAATTTTACAAAGCATCTTCCCATTAAATCTTCCCGTACCTCGAAATCCCTGTCTATAAAAAGCGAATCATTATCACTGGTTTGTCTCCAGATGACAGAGGCTTTAAATCACTGCCACCTGACATCTGGTTTGTGGCCCACAGGGAGCTGCCGGGCTCCGTTCAGCTCCGAGTGGATAATTACCCACCGGCGGAGATGCCACCGACTCAGCTCCAAACACCCTTCTCCATCCCTAAAGCATGGGCCAGGGCTGGGGGACACGGTCTGGGCAGCCCAGGGACCCAGAAACCAACACCACCTGCCAGAATCAGTAGAAGACTTACACCTTGGGGGCTGTCAGACTTTCACCAGCAGGAAAGTGCTTTAAAACTCGCGGGGGGTGGGGGGAACCCAGCTAAGGCAGGCTGCAAATGGAGAGGTGGCAACCTTAAGTGCTGCAGAGACATTCAAACCATAGTATCTGAGCTCAAACCTTCCCCGCAGCTGTAGACAGCGAGACTATAAATTGGGCTATGATTTAGCTCCGTTTGGTGCCCTCCATTCAGCCCCGCACCTCGGTGTATGCTGTGCATACCGGCTCTCACCCTTACCTCTGCCGCCCCTGAGCTGCTGTCGGCAAGCGAGGGGGGGAAGGAAGGTGGGATGCCAGCCCAGCTCTGCTGTCCTGTTGGGGCACCCACCAGGTCAGCACGTCATGCACACACGGCAACCCCCTTCTCCTTCCCCAGCAGGTCCCATCGCGGCACCTCGAGTTGTCACCAGGACCAGGCTGCTCTGCCGAGGGACCTTGGTCGAGGTAGACATTCCATTTCATAGCCCATCTGTTGTTGAGTACACCATTTTTTTCTCATTTTTCTCCACTTTTTTTTTTTTTCTTTTCTTTTTTCTATCTGCTCCCCCTCAGTTCACATTACAGCCATCATTTATCTCCACAGCACCAGCAAACTGATTTACTGCCTCGATCAGCACAGCTCCAGCACAGCTCCAGTGGATTGAGAACTGGCTGAATGGCAGAACTCAGAGGGCTGTCATCAGCGGCGCTGAGTCTAGTTGGAGGCTGGTAACTAGTGGTGTCCCTCAGGGGTCAGTACTGGGCCCAGTCTTGTTTAACTTCTTCATCAATGACCTGGATGAAGAGTTAGAATGTACCCTCAGCAAGTTTGCTGATGACACCAAACTGGGAGATATGGTAGACACACTGGAAGGCTGTGCTGCCATTCAGAGTGACCTGGATAGGCTGGAAAGTTGGGCAGAGAGGAACCTGATGAGGTTCAACAAAGGCAAATGCAGGGTCCTGCACCTGGGGAGGAACAACCCCATGCATCAGTACAGGCTTGGGGTGGACCTGCTGGAGAGCAGCTCTGTGGAGAGGGACCTGGGTGTCCTGGTGGACGACAGGTTAACCATGAGCCAGCAGTGTGCCCTGGCTGCCAAGAAGGCCAATGGGATCCTGGGGTGCATCAAGAAGAGTGTGGCCAGCAGGACGAGCGAGGTTTTCCTTCCCCTCTACACTGCCCTGGTGAGGCCTCATCTGGAGTACTGTGTCCAGTTCTGGGCTCCCCAGTTCAAGAAAGATGAAGAGCTACTGGAGAGAGTCCAGCGGAGGGCTACGAGGATGGTGAGGGGACTGGAGCATCTCACCTACGAGGAGAGGCTGAGGGAGCTGGGCTTGTTCAGCCTGAAGAAGAGAAGGCTGCGAGGGGACCTAATAAATGCTTATAAATATCTGAAGGGTGGGTGTCAGGAGGATGGGGCCAAGCTCTTTTCAGTGGTGCCCAGTGACAGGACAAGGGGCAATGGGCACAAACTGAAGCACAGGAAGTTCCGTCTGAACATGAGGAAGAACTTCCCTCTGAGGGTGACGGAGCACTGGAACAGGCTGCCCAGGGAGGTTGTGGAGTCTCCTTCTCTGGAGAGATTCAAGACCCGCCTGGACAAGGTCCTGTGCAGCCTGCTGTAGGTGACCCTGCTTTGGCAGGAGGGTTGGACTAGATGACCCACAGAGGTCCCTTCCAACCCCTACCATTCTGTGATTCTGTGATTCTATGAGCTGCGTGAAGAAGGGATGCATCAAGCCCAACATGCAATGGGGACCCAGCCGCAGGAGCCTGGCAGGACAAGAGGGAGAGACAGGGCACAAAATCATCCCACGAACCAAGAGCACCAACAGTACAACTTTCCTCACTCTCTCTCATTGTGGCAAATCTGCAAGGATGGAGTAATGCCAGGACAGACGGACAGATGCCCTGCCTGGAAGACAAGAGGTTCGAGGCTGAGTGCTCTAGGAGAGGAGAAGATTCAGGTGAGGCAACTTTTTCTCCCTCCTAACCAGGCAGCAGAGAAACCTGCTCCATCGGGATCAAGCTGGAGCATTTCTGCTAAGCACCTAATTCGCTCTGCCTCTCCTAATGAACAGCGTGACAAGCTCAAAAATCAATGGAGGAGCAGCGAACCCTGAGCAAAGCCTCCTGCCAGCGCCCAGCCAGGTGTCCCCACTGCGCTGCTCTCTCTAACTGAAACCGACGGGGGAGCAATTAACTGACAGGTTCGTTAATGGCCACCCCGTCAGGACTCTTCTCATTGAGGCCTCGTGAAAACAAGCCACATACAGCAGTCATCTGCAGAGGTGTCAGCCTTCTCCCTGGCAATGCCGGCGCAGAAGAGAGGGGCTGCTGAGGCCACTGTGGCCAACTTCAGGAACCGGCCTTTGAAAACCTCCCCACAGACAAGGATGTCCAGCTCAGCGCTGCTCTCCCAAACATCCATGGGCCTTTCAAAGCCCCACAAGCTAAAACTGAGTCTTTATGGCCAGACGGATGCTGGACATCTTGGGGCAGAATGGGAAGCACCAGGACACCTCCGAGACAAGCCACCCGCTTGCGGCTGAGTGGAGAAGTGGACAGGGTAGAGAGGGCACAGCCTCGAGGGACAGAGAAGGATTAGGAGCAGCCCAATGAGCGAAGCATGGTACCAGGAAACTGCTTTTGGCTCTTTTCCCCAGAACACCTGGCAGGCTGAAGCCCCCTCTGTGGCAGCTGAGGCTGCGTGCGAGGAATGAGGCTTTGATGGGGAAACGGCTGTGTCCTGGAGCCAGTCAAATAAACCCGGGAGCTGGGATGATGGCATGGGCGTGGCAGGGAATGGACACTCCCCAATCCAGCGCTGACTGACCCATAGAGAAAAAAACCACATGGACCAGCTTTTCCCCAGCACCCAGAAGAGATTAGGATGGAATGGGGCTCTTTCACCATAAGCAGCTACTGGCTTCAGCTCCAAAAGCCTCCCCATGCCACCGCTGTAGCATCCTGTGCCTCTCCCCCATTCGCTGCACTACCAAGCATATATCGGTATGTATGCACATATGTGCATAGAACTCAGTTTGCTGCTTCTCCCATCCACGCCTGACAAGAGTACGAGGAGAGTCGGCATGTACAGCATCGCTGCATCAGACATGCATCCCCCTGACGCCCTCGGCTCCTCTCCCTTGCAGCGCCCGTGCCCTGTTCTCTTAACCTCTCCGCGAGGGGCTCGTTTCCCGTCTCATTTCATGGCTCTGAACCGTTCCCTCTGTGTTTTGTTTGCTTAAAAAATTTCATTACTTAAGAGACAGAGAAAAAAAGGAGGTGGGCAAATGGGAGGGATTTAACTCTGCCTTGAATCTCCTGGCTGGAGGGGCTTCACACACTACTCAATGCAGCATCGGTGATTTAATCATCGGTGAGATGCTATTGCAAACAGCAGCAGACAGCAGAGCCTGCAGGAGTAACGCTCTCTAACAGCATGAATATTAAGGGCATTTAACAGCCCTTGTAATCACACTGTGGCTCCATGCAAGAGCACAGCCAGGCAGCATGAGGGAAGGCACTAGACCACACTGCTAGGTTATCAAACTTCGCCGTGCTCCTTATGGCATCTGAAATCAGCCCCAGTTACAGAAAAGCGAGCATTGGCTTGCCAGTACGTTCTCACAAAACCAAATCCCACACGGCAAACGCACTTAAGCACACGCTGGGATGAACCGGGTGGCTTTAAAGACTCCTTCAGTGAAAGCTAGCACCATGTGGAATTTGAGTCCCTGTAACACAGAGCAAACATTAAGACCTTCAGCAAATTAATCTCCTGTACCTGTGTTTGATGCACTGGGAAAGGATTACTGGGGGAGGAAAAGAAATCCTGAGCACAGCATGACTTTAGCTGCACCTTAGAACTGGAGATATATCCTACTTTTCAGGTCAAGCATTAGCCCATTCTCAAACGAAAAAGAACCCCAGCTTTTACACTTTAAAAACTTTCACTTTTTTATTGGACTAGCACCATTCTAAAAAAACTTCCTGTGATTTCGACGCAGCAGTGGCCAGTTATCTATTGCAAGTCTGCTGTAACAAAATGCCTGTGAGGGACAGCCACTCCGGGCCTACGGACTTGATTTCTGAAAACAAGGCAAAAAAGTGGGAACTCATCTGCTTTATCTTTCAGATACAGTAATGGCTGCTAGTTCTCTTGAAGGTGGGGAGAACATCTTGAGCTCCAAGCCTGCATTCAGAGAGAGAGATGCTGGCTTGCCCAAGGCCATATGCATGGCTGGTGCTAATGCCCAAACCAGTGTCAATACCAGGAGATATGCATCAAAAATTAGTTGATGCCAGTTGATATTTACCTATAGAAACTCAGAATTGTTTGGTTGTGAGATGGTGCAGGCAGGTTTCGGCTGGACTAACACCGGCATTGCTGGGTGCTCCCACCTCCACATTATATCAGTGCAGCCTGCGCACCAGAGGGAAAGGAAATAACTACCTGGCCCTTCATTCATACCTTTAATTATTCAGTTTATATTGATATAAAATTAATTGAAACAGAAGAAGATTTTATCCCAAGGAGAGGTGCCTGCACGCAGGCATCACTGAGATTAAAAGGTACAAATTACGCTTTATTGAACAAGCTCTTTTCCTGCTTTTGCACAGGCAAACCCCTGTGCTCGACCTGCATGTGCTGCTGAAACTGCAGCAAGTGTCTTTACAGCAGCTTCTGCCCTGGTTCTACAACCGTGGTCTAAGTACAATGCCCTGGTTAAACCGCAGATATAAAAGGGTCTGGTTAAATAGCAGAGATGTTCTTCACTGCTGGGACGCATCCAGTGCCAGGATTTGGCCACGATGCCAGCAGTGGGACCTGATCTCCAAAGGATGCACTAAAGCACTGCAAGCGAAGAAATCCTGTTTTGCAGAACACCACTCGTGCCTGTTGGGGAAGGTCAACCACACTCTTCACCTCCCAGCAGTCAGTGCCCTCGAGTGTCGACATGTTCTCCTCCTGCCTCACACTCACTAGTGGAGCTTCTGCTTCTGAAGGCCAAATTGGAGCTGACTTTCCTTTGCTGGCATTGCCTCCAGAAGGGAAGGTGTCCTCACCTCCTCAATGCCCGTGGTGCCTCAGGTGAAGAGCAACATCTGAACGACCTTCTTCAGTATTCAGATGCCTGCCAGAGCTCACTCTCACATTGCAAGGTAGATTGTGTTTGTATTTTACATTTTATTTTGGAAATGTCATGTTTCTTGAATGTGCAGGTGCATCCAGAAGGTCCTTGTTGAGGAGATCTATCCATATCTGTGCATAGTAATGCAGGCCACACCACCAGCAGCAGCGGGGACCACAAACATACCGCTGTTCTCAGCATACAATTCTCTTTTTTTGCCACTTGCAAGTCTAATTTCAAATTTCAGCTGTTTCACTCAAAAATGTCCTGGCTGGTTTTCTGCTGCAGGGGGATTGAGGGTTGGGCAGGGAGAACCAGACTCTCTTTCAAATAACAAAACCAGGGAAGAAAAAGTTGTTTTGGTCCCTTTAAAAAATCCTGGTGAGCTCTGTTTTGACACGTCCTTCCTTCTACAAGCTTTCAGGCTGGGACTTCAAATCAGGCAGACGACAGCCCCTCTAATGGGCTCCGACATTTCACTTTTCCCTCACAAAAGCCACCAAACCAGGCAAAGTGAGAAGCCTCTGCAAAATCTAATTTTGCACAAATACCTGACACTTCCTAAGACCACAGCAGCTGAAGCCTCAGCAGATTTCAGGCTGTTTGTAGGCTTGACCTTCTCACCATTTCCAGCAATGACCAAATCCTTCACGTATTGCCTCTGCAAGGGGGATGGACATTCTTATTTATCCAGGAGCTGTGCAAATACAATTATCACTGCTCGTGAATCCCCTGGATGCACGAGCATCGAGCATGACAGAACAGTCTGTGTGGAAGTGCATAATGTTGCCCTCTATCCATGGGCTCCAGGCTCAGCAGGGAGCAGTAAGGAATAAAACAGAATAGTTGCTTCAAGAGGGAGCAGAGACCACGCAGCACGCTGGGTGGTTACTTTTGTACGTCATCGCTTCGGGAAGGATTGAAGCTACACCCACTTGAAGGGGGAAATTAAAGAGGGAATGGGTGCAGCCGCACGCCCTGCTTTAAAAACCTCAGTCCCACTCTTCGAACCCACAGCACAGTATCTTTGTGGGTATTTAATTATACAGAAAAAACCGTCAAAACTTAAGAAAAGAAAAAAAGGCAAATTGATTTTTCTTTTCAGTTCCCGGGAATTTCAACCCCACAGCAGAATCACTGCTAACGGCTTCCCAAGGCATGTGCCACCCCTCTGCCACAGCGAGCTGTCTGCCCACCCCTCCCTTGCTCCATGCCATGGCAGCAGGGCAGGGACTGCTGGTCCTGGCCAGCCCCAAGCCACGCTTGTCATCTCCTCCACCCCAAAATCGGCTCCTCCGGCACCACTGCCAGCAGACAGGACTGCCGGGGCACCGCTGGGCTGAGTGGCCATCCCCAAGGGCTGCACGGTGGTTGCTTTCGTTCTTTTTTTAAGAGACCTAAACCAGAGATCTTCCTGCGGGACGGGAGGGCGGGATGGGAGGGCGCTTCACGAAGCGTTTCACAATACCACGAGGAGCGTGCCATATGCAGCCTACATGCCGAACATGGTTTAACTCTGAGCATTATACGGATATTCATCCGTTTTGCTCCCAGTTGCAGGAGCAGATGGCTGGTTAATGCATGTTTGAGTCTCTCTCCCCCCAAATTACACTGTATTATCGTGCTGGGAAAATGCAATGGGCATTATAAACGCCACAGCTCTTCCCTGCTCCCTCCCCATCCAGCTCCGCTCTTGCTGAAAGGCAGGACCGTGCGACACGACAGCTTCCCTCCCAGCTCAGCTCCCACACACCAGCTCCAGCAGCGCCCCCCCTGCATCTTCCCACTGCTCACTCCGCTGGAAAAGCCACCCACCTTCCCCAACCAGACCCTGAGTTTTGCGTCTCAGCTGGGCAAGGCCAAAGAGCAAAGGAGCTGCATCTGAAACATCCCCTGAGGCAGACCCCAAAGGATGTTAGAGGGCATTATTCCATCCTGAGTCCACCCATCCGGTAGAGCAGATTACCCTGACTCGGAGGAAAAAAACCCACTTTTTTTAAAACAAAACAAAAAAAATCAATGTTTAATAAAAAGAACTGACCCAAGCCGTTGGAAATGAGCCTGCTGTCACCTGTAAGCCCTCCCTCCTATCTTTTCTCCATCTCACCTAATAGCAAGCAACTAAAAATTCAATGCACAAGAAATAAAAGATGCACACAAACTCTCCCCGGCCCAAGGGGGCTGCAACTGAGGTCCGCGCCACTGAACATACTCGCATCTTATTTGTGAGCCGCGTGCCTCCATAATGTGTTATGAGGTGTGTTTGTAACTGGCGGATGCCGACAGTGGTCCTGGAGGAGGCAATGGTGTGTGTCTAAATGCAGGCAAAGCTATTTAGAAAGCCAGGATAAAGCAGCCTTGCTCTCCTTACTTGGGCCAAATTACATCCTTTGGACTTACTCCTTCAGTGCCTTCAAAAAAAAAAAGAAAGAATAATTCGTCTCAATTTCCTTGGCTCCGCGAACAATATTTAGAGAATAGGAGGCGATTTCGGAGCTCGTTTGTTTTTGCACCACAGGAACCCTGTTCTCCTCGTATCACTTTCCAGTCAGGTTTATTGTTGGTGTTTCCACTTGAAAACCAAGGAGGGGGAAAGGCTAGAACCCTCAGTGGCGCTTGAGACAGAGGGGGAAAAAACAGAAAATAAAATAAATTTAAAAAAAAAAAAATCTATCTTTCCCTTGTCTTCCAGCCTGATCTGAAAATGAACCTGTCTGGTTGCTGAATCAATTCTCTTCTGGCACTGCACTTCCCGCATTTCTTTCTGAGACGCGATGCAATCATTAGCTCACTTGCTCCTCCAGATCATATCACAAAGCCGGAGCTCAAGCTGCTTTGTAGTAAATCATCACTAGTTTCTGCCTACGTGCAGCAAGGCAGGGTTTGGTGGGGAGGGGAGGCCCCCTCGGCCCCATGGCTGCCACAACCAACCTCTCCGTGTCCCGTCTGGCTGCGGACAGTCCCCAGCCCAGCGTGTACCCCCCATGGAGAGGTGAAACCAGCACCGTCCCTTCCCGAAACGCTTCTCGTGACACGCAAAGGACTGCCGCACCTCTCTCGCTCCCTCAGGGCTGCAGTAAGGGTTAATTAAGGCTCATAAGGAGCTTCCGAACAGCGGGATTGAAGGCAAACCATGAGTACTACTAATGCTGCCTCCATAAACAAAGCGGTGAACTCCTCCTGAACCTGTCACCGCTGATCATTTTCCGAATGCACATGAGGAGAAATCCTCCTCCTCCTCCTCCCAGCACTCCGTGCCACGGGCACCCAGAGCCCCAGCCCCCTGAACCCTTATCCATCCCACAGCGGGCGGCTTCCCGGGTGCCCTATAGACTGAGTCAGCCGGACCCAGGGCTGCCTGCCGCACCAGAGCAGCAACTATACAGGAAAACCTAAACCTAGGCAGCCCAGCTTCCCCAGCTCCTGTGGAAATACACCGGAAGCGTGGAGCAATACTGATTTAGACAGGCAGAAGATAGGGCCCCAAGATCTCCTCCATGGCTCACTCTTCCCGTAGCGATGACTCCTGCTGAGATTTTGGAACCAAAAAGGGGAAGGAGGGTGGGAAATCAATTTAATTGCAGCTTAGTAAGCAACTGTGCTAAGTGTTGCTGGCAAAATCTGAACATTTCACTGTGAGAGAAAGGGGGGGGAAATGGCATTTTCATTGCAAGGGAAAGGGGATTGAGAGCTAAACCCCCCCTATCATCTGCTCCTCACCCCTTCCTTCTTTAAACAGGAGGAAGCCAGCAAGAAACACACAGCTAACGCCAGCAATCTCCCGCTCGCGCTGCTCCAATTAATAGTCAATCCGCTGCACCCTTTGTCGTTAGGCTATACGTAATTACCCCTTCACGCAAACGTCTTTCTTAAACAGATCCTACTTCTGCTTTCTCTGCAGATACACTCCCCATAATTGGTTTTATTGCACCAAATGCTGGGCTGCCCTCATGGAAGGGAAACGGTTATAACTGTGTTTCTCTCTCCCAGCTGCAGTAGGTTGCTTTCGCATTTCCACAGCCTCTCACAAACTTGCTTTTCCCACCAACAAAGAGACTAGAGCACCCAGAAGCACCAAACTGGCATCCCATGGGCAGCACGAGCTGGACACACACATCCACGGACTCAAGGAAAACACTCGGCTCACAACACCTCTGCTCAAACCCCATACTCGGCTACCCGGGGATTTGCCAGCCTGGGACAGCAACGCCGAGTCTGCGCTTACATGGGCTTGTAAGACAGTGCCAGTTGCACGGCTGTCCCTCCCAGCGCTGCCCTTCCAGCCTCTGTGCTCGCCCAGCGCCTGCTAAACCGCAGCAGCTCGGCAGAGCGTGCCCCACGTGCTCTGCCCTGCTCCCTAACCCTACAACCAACCTCTCAGCTTCAGGAGGGAAAGAAACACTCTGGTCTCGGTACTGTAACATGCTCCACGGACCTGCCTTCTGCAGGCACAGTATTTCCATTTACAGCCCTCACGCTGCAGCCATGCCGTGTGCCAAGTGCCCCTGCCCAGGGCCAAGAGACGTCTCAGCAGAGCCCAAGAGGAAGTAAACCCAGCCAAGACAGGCCCTGGGCGACGAGCATATCAAAATAAATCAGGATGATGTTCTCTTCTCATGGAAAGGAAGAGCAAGGAGGAGACAACAGCGTGATTTTTTGAGTAAATAATCCACCTCTGTACATATCTGAGGTGGAAAAAGGATAAATAAGAAAAAATCACCTTCTCCTGGTAGTCAGCATCTTTCTCAAGCGTGGCGATACTTCACAACATACATGCTGTGCCTACAACACCTCGGCACCCAGACACAGAGCTGATTTTGGAGACCTCCCTGCTCAAAAGCAGGACTTTCTTTTGCCAAGCCCACCCCTAAGGGTCACCAAGGGCTCAAGGGCACGAGCGAGAGCTGAGCCCTCCTAAAAACTCAGCTGCAGGGGCGAGGGCTTGGACTCCTCCCTGTCACCTACAGAGGGGCTGCTGGCACGTCGCACCAGCTGGCGAAGGACGCTGCAGCCCAGAGCGATTCCGCTGGCAGCGTGTAGCATGCTCCGCAGGGAATTTACCAGGAGAAGCGGATTACAAGAGACACCACGACACTCCTGAGCCCAGCGCAGCCCAGGAGCATCACCACCTCTGACACCCCTTCGGAGCGCAGCAGCGGGATCTTCCCAGCTCTTTCAGATCAGAATAAAAAGTATTTTTCCTCTCCTGGTGCTCAACACCTCTTGTCAACAAGACACATGCCAGCTGCATAGAAATTTATTTAGTATCTTACCAGGAGAGAAGCGTAATCTTTGCACCCCCTCCCTCCTTCCCTTTTTTTTTTTTGAAGCCCCAAGCTAGGAAAGGCGCCTGGACATCTCAACGCTCACCGTTTTGCAAAGCGAACAGGTCCTGTTCAATCAATATTTATGCCCCCATCAGTCACGGCTGCAGCACGGAGCTCTACCAGGGTGTAATGGGGGTAAAATTCATGCATTGCAATTACCAGTGAAAAATTAACAGGGTTTTCATTGACTGCTTATTGTTTCACAGGTATCTCGGAGAGCACGTTGATGTGTAGTCAGTAGATTAGTTAAATGAGACATACGAGGCAGGCTGTTGGCTGGTTGACTGGCCGAGGTGCCTGGGTGCTCCACGAGGACACAGGTGTTTGTACAAGGAGGTGGCCATGCTGAGAAAACCACTTTCCCAAGCCCACCAGAAGGCAGACAAGCACCTGAGAAAGGGAACCCATTGATGCACCAGATCTGCCCCATCTGTTCCCACAGACAAGGACAGCTTGGGCATGGTTTTCTGTTTTGTATTTCCACATCTATCACTAAATACACTGGCAGCAGACAGCAACTGGGTTCCACCCCACCTCCTGCACCATCAGAGCTTTGGACATCCTAGAAAGCCTGGGTGGACATCGTAGAAAGCCTGGGTTTGCTTCTGGAGATTTCAGGGTGGGATTTCACCAGCAAAGTATGACAGAAGTTTCCTCTTCTCTCCCATCCTGGACCTACCCATGCCCCCAGCCAAGCCCCCAGTCAGCACGAGCATCCTTGCTATTCAACACTCTGCCGTTCTGTTCCTGACAGCTTCAGCACTTCAATCCCTTAATTGTTAAGATCTGAATTTTTGCAGGATACACAGTTATTTTAATCTGTTAAGTGGCTCTGCTGCTATAAAACTGACATGAATTTAATATCTGGAAACTGTCAGCTGAGCTCCAGGTGCTGCGGCTTTCTAGACGGCAATGGTGCAGAAGGAAGCACAGGCTGGTGCGAGGCACACAGACGCAAAGCTGGCAAGCATCCCTTCGCATCGAGGCCCAACCCTGCAGGGTGCTGAGCACCCCACGGCACTTTGAGCAGGCAGCGAGGGTGCTGAGCTTCTCATCAGCTCCCAGGAGCCATCCCCCAGCTGCATGTGAACACACTTGAAAGAAGCTGTTGCATTGCAAACACTGGTACAAGTCAAGTACATCAGGTCACATTTTTAATAAAAGGAACTTATCCTCTGTAGCTTCTCTCCTGCAATCCAGCCCACAACGGACCCGCTTTCCATCCAGAGGCTGTCAGCTGTGCTTCAGCCATTTGTCAGAGCGAGCAAGCCAGCATGCAGGAGGGAATCAAGCAAAATAAAAACCCCAAACCCAACAAAACCCATCTTCCTGCCCCTCCTGCGTGCACTGCTGGTCCTGAGCATGCAGCCTAGATCCTCCACCAACCCCTCACTGCAGCAGGGCTCTGCTATGCCACCTCGCCACTTCTGTCTGATGTGGATTCACCAGGTGGAGAAGATGAGATGACCAAGGGGTTGTCACCTACCCTTCTGCTCCCTCCTCAGCATCCTCCAGGGCTGCGCGGCTGCAGCGTGGCACAGGGCACCAGCATGGCCAGGGGACCTGGCGTGCTCACAAAACATCCCTGCAGAGCCAGCTACACGTACTCCTCACAAATCAATTTGAGAATTTGCTTGTAATTAATCCTGCATATCAGTTCCTCTCATTATTTCTTAATGTAATTAAGCTATTAATTTATATGTGTGTGTCCCCCTTCCCAAAGCAAAGCAAAGGGCCGGATGAGCGGGAGGCAGCAGAGATGCCGGGTGGTAGTGGGAGGCCGTGAGCCTGGATTACCAGAGCACGTGCCAAACCCCGACACCGCCTCCCTGCGTGACTTCAGGTGGGTCACCAGCAGCCTGATTTTCCAAGAGGGCTGAGCAACTCCAGTTCCTCTGGAGTCAAGGAGACCCAGAAGGATACAAAGTTCAATTAACCTCTCCGGGTCCCAGTTTATCCAGCCGGAAAACTGCCAGGGCAGGGAGACAGGCTGGAACTAATTAATGCTTGCAAAGTATTTCGAAACCCTCCGGTGAAAGGCACGGAGGGCAGGAGGCATCCACGAGTCCCAGCTGATCCACAGCCCCGAGCAGCCCCACGTCCTCACACCCTCGTCCATCAGACTCAGCTTTCGTGCAGGCTGAGCCCCGGGCTGCTAACCAGGCACCCGGCCGGGCCACGCCGGCAACGCACCCCGGCAGAGGCAGGCACACCGCTGCGGCTCCCTTCTCAGCCGATTCATGGGACTTCATAAAGGGCAGGGAAAGGGCAAGGGCGAGTTCTGCTTACTGCGCTCATAGGGCTTGATCTGCCTTTTGGAAAAGAAAAAAAACCCAAAAGCCAAGTGACAGCGGTAATAACAGCACCAGAGGGGCCGGCAGGGGAGTTTATCTCAGGAACAGCTTCACGGTCCTAAACGGAGCAAGCTACGTTCTTCTACACGCTACCAGCCCTGCAAGGTTTCTACATCCCACACCCAGGAGAGAGCCCCACACCCTAAAATCCAGCCTCAGCCTGCTCCGGCCGCCCTGGCACGTACCGCCAGCGGCTGCAAGCGGCAGGGAGGAGGAGGAGGAGGAGGAGAAGGAGGAGGGAAAGGAGGTGACAGGGATTGAGGGGAGCAAGGGCTAGCAAGAAGTGGGGGCCCTCTGAGCCTGCCTGCCATTGGGCAGCGGTGAGAGATCCACGGAGACGGGATCAGAGGGGAAAACAGGAGAAAAAAAAAAAAAAAGGAGGTGAAGCCAAGTTAATTACAACAGACGGCTGCGCCTACCTCTTCGGACACGAGCAGCTCAGGAAAGCCCAGCTACTGCTGTCAGACCTGCCCTGAACACCCGCCTCTGCCAACAGTGTGTTTTGGGGGTAGGCACGACTCAAAGACTGCGGCGGACCCATCACGCCGAGGACCTGCTCCTTGGAGACCTTGCCAACCCCAACACAGGGTTCTCCAGCCATAGGAAAAACATCACAAGCCTTCCTTTGGGAAGCTGAGCGCTGGATCTGGCACAGGATATGGAGTAAAGTCGGGGGGGGGAACCCAGACCAAAATGACAGCCATGGATGGGCAAGCTCTCCCAGAACCAAGGGCGGCAGCTCTGCGAGCAGCAGCTCTGCCGCTGGCCCTTGGCAAGCCACCAACACGCCATGGCCAGCCGGCCGGCAAGCTCGGGCACCGCGGCCTTCCGGCATCGGACGCGTGCCATGAGCCCTGCCGGGAGGTGGGCACGGGCAGGAGGAGGCATTACCAGCTGGAGCCTAACTAGAAGGGTCTAAAGGTTAAATCCACATGAGGAATGATACATGGTGTGCATATGGCTGCAGAAATTAAGCTCAACTGAGAGACTTGGCAGGGGCGGGGGGGTGTGGAATAAAAGAAACACGTCGGAAAATGCTGCCAGGAAACTTGCTGTGGATTTTCTCCATTTCTCCACCGTAGCTGTGTTTCAAAGTTTGCACAGCCGTTAGCAACCTACTACCTCCACTTTCTGAAGGAATTCGGGAGGACTACTCCAACTGCTCAAGTTTTCATCATCGGCAGCCAGTGCCACGGGCCAGGGGAACAGGACATGCTGCCAGGCTCCTCTCGGGACCACAGCATCCCTGCCGCTGGTACCCAAGTCAGCTCTGCAGCCGTGCAGAGGGGTTAACTCAAGGGACGCCACATCCCCGTGCACCACAACCAGCTTATAATTCATACTGCTCAAAAGCGGTTTCCAAAGCCAAAAAAATATAATGCACTAAAGTAAAAAAACGAATCTGCACTCTATGGATCTCAAGGGGATGCAACTGTTTTGATGGAAAATTCAGAGGAAATGAAGGAGAGGCAATTTTAGCAGTCAAATTGCCGGAGTTATGGCAACTTGGCAGTTGCAGCTTTGAAACTCGGGGCCTGATCCTACCTGATGGGAGAAGTTCACTTCGTCAGCTGTGGGAGCCCAGCCCAGCCCCTAACAGCACCAGCAACCTGCAACCTGGGGTGGGAAGACCACTGAATGGGAGCAGAGAGTCCAAACGGGCTGCAAAGTGAAGCAGCAACTCAGATGCAGCTGGTGCCAAGCGAGAAGCAAGGTTCATTTCAAGGAGAATATAGGAGCTCGTGTCAAATTGGGGAGGTCTCAATTTGCAATTTTTAAGAATGCAGTTCTGATAGCAACCTACTGACACCAAAGCATAGTTACAGTTAGGAAAGCACTTGTCTTCTAACTCTGTTTTCAGTGACTTATTACCTTCCTCCACTCAAATAAATAAATAAATGTGTATACAATTATTTATTTTGGGGCCTGAAATTGCATAGATTCATTCCCCTGTGCTAGGACTGAAAGATTTCTGAAAGCCTGAAAAAAACCCCTCAATCATTTTTATTTAAAAAACATGGAAAACCTATAACTCCTCAGAATGAAAAAATCAAAGTAAGCTTTATGAGTTCCGACTTTTTTTTTTTTTTTTCCAGTCAGGCCGTTAATTCAGTTGCAGAGGTGACACAGACATGAGATTCTCCTGGCCAACACGTCCAGTTGCCGTGTGTCACGGGCCAAACACTCAGCTGGGTGTGACCGGTGCAAAAAAGGGGCTGAGGACTCGCACCCTTCCTCTGCCACCATAACCCTGAATCTCAGCAGATTTTCAGGACCCTGGGCTCTAACCCCAGTTAATTCATTCAAGTTTTACAACAGTGTAACTAAGAGCAGCATCTAATCTGCGTCCTTTGGCAAGCTAACCCCCAGCTATGCTGGGGCCGCTGGAGAGGAGAGGACACGGGACCTTGCTCAGACGCAGCCGCTTGCAGCTCCCCGCTTTTCGCAGCGCTTGGGCAGCGAACCTCCCGCGTTTCGCTCCCCGCCTGTCGAGCCGGATGCTCTTGGCATCTCTCCGGCCCTGTCGCTCCGCTGTGCTCCGGGGTCTCGAACACGACGTGGAACCGCCCGGTTGCACACGCACCCTTCTTCCACCCGGGCTGAGGCTCGGAGGGCAACGCTCCCACCAGCGCCCCGACTTCCAACAAAACCAGTAATTTCAGGGCCCGGCGGTTCGACCCAGCCGAGGCTCCCCACCCGCTCCCCCCTCCTTTCGGCCAGGGGACAGGTACGAGCCCTTCTCGTTTAGGGGAGCGCGCAGAAACATCGCATGACCCACGGGGCGGGGGGGAGGGGGGGAGGGAAGGAGTCGCCCGTACCCCACGCGTGACACAGACCACGCGCTTCGTTTTCTTGGGGCGCGGCTGTCTCCCTGCGGCCCGAAGCAAGGGATGCTCGGGGTGGGCGGCGGGGCGGAGGGCTGAGACCCCCGGCGGGACCCTCGACTCCGGGACCCCCGATGGCTGCAGCCCCCGCTGAACCGGGGGGGCACCGCGACCGGGGGCTTTAATTCACTGGGGGGGTGGGGGGGGGGCAAGGAAAGGGGCCGAGCCCCACCGCCCCGGCACAGAGCCCTTGCAAAACTTTAAGAGGAGCGCGATTGGGGGGGGGGGGGGGGGGGCGTCCCGAAGTTCTTGCCCGGTCTGCCGCGCCCCCGGCCCCGCCGCCCGGCCCTTACCTCCGCCGTGCGCCCCTCGGCTCCCGCCGCCTCCAACTTCCTCCGCGCCCCGAAGAAGAAGAAGAGGAGGAGGAGGGCGGCGAGCCAGAGCACCCCGAGCAGAGACAGCGCCAGCCGCCGCGTCGGCCGCCGCATCCTCGGCGCGGGCGGGGGGCGCGAAGGGCCGGGAGCGGGTGGGGGCGGGCGGTGGGCGCCTGGGGGGATCGCGGGGAGGAGGGTCCCGCCCGCCCGGCCGCCCCGGCGCCGCGATGCGAGTCCCGGGCTGTGCGGGCTCTGCAGGGGAGGGGAGGGGAGGAGGAAGAGGAGGCGCCGGGAGGAGTGGGGCTGGAGCCGGAGCCGCTCGCCGGGGGAAGCGGCTGCGCGCAGGCAGCCGGGCTGGCACCCCCGGCTGGCACCCCGCCGCCCCCCCCCGCCCGCTCCGCCGGGGACCCGGCCACCCGGGGAAGGGGCTGTAACGGGGGACGTCCCTCTCTCCCCCCACGCATCGTGCGTGGGTGCGGGCCGCTTCCCCAGCGCCCCCGAGCCGAGCGTGAAGCGAAGCCCGCGGCCGCTGCGAAGTTGGCCCGGTCCCCGTCCCCATCCCGGTCCCCATCCCGGTCCCGGGGCGAGGAGAGGCCGCCGTTCAACAACACATAGAGGAGGCTCAGACATGACGGGGAGATTAATTTATCCAATTGAAACAGCAGGGGGAATTCAGGTAGGTGGAATTTAATTACTAGATTTGGAAAAGAAGATGTGGGTCTCCGGAGCTGTCAAGAGCACTTAAAAAATAAAATCATAATCATCAACGTGGAGCACGGCGGCTGTTGGTTTGCCGGCAGCAGCTCGGTGCCGGGCTCTGGTCCTGCAGGGATGGCCCTCAGCCCTCATCCTTCATCCCCGTCCCGTGGGGTGTTCCCTGTGGCTCCACACGCCGCCCCGGCACAGCAAGCGCGTCCACGCGGGGCAGCCAAAGTGGGAATTACAGGCATTACTAAGGGGGAAAAAAAAAAACCACAAAACAAAGTAGGACTCTGGAAAAGGGCTGCCTCATCCAGCTGTGCCTGCTCACCTGCCTGACTCGCTGCTCTTCTGATCCTGCCACTGACAAGTATTGAACAAGCTGAGCAATCCCTTGCAGAAGACATTAGAGAATAAATGAAGTATTGGAGCAGATGCGAGTCATTCATGTTAGTACAAAAACTATAGAACAAACCCCATAAAAACAGGAATCCATGCATAAAGTAACATATGGAATGAATCGGAGATAAGATGTCAAATGCTGGAAAGTCCAATGCGCACGTTGTAAACAACCTCTCCTACGCATTTCCCACACACTCCTTCTGATTTTATTATTTCCTGCAGTTGTTTTCTGTCACTTGCTAATTTATCATTTGTGATCTTCATCCTCTATCCTCTTCTGATTTATTTCCAGAGCTCGGTAAGCCCTTCTCCCCTGACATAATCCATGCCTCTCAGGCCCAACATTCACAGAAAGATGCCCAGATAAAAATTTCATTAGCATCCACAAAAAGGGACATTTCTCTTTCTTTGTTTTAAGGCCATCTGACTTTGAAACGCCTTTACCAGCATGACAAAACCCAGGTCCAGCGGGTAAGCTTAGGCTGAACTTTGTTTTACAACAAGGGCAGCAGCGCAGCCAAGCAGGAGCAGAACCAACCGGGCGGGAAGAAAGCGGAAAGCCCTCAGGCCATGGTGAGCTGCCAGCCTGATACTGCATGGAGGCCCATGACAGCCTGAAAATGCCACCTCTTCCCATGGTGTCCATAATTTGTCATGCCAGTTAACCTTCCTCAGGCCCGTGCTCGGGCTCTGCCACCACAGGACATCTCTGCCCAAAGCAGAAGGGACCTACAGGTGGATGCAGGTGTTGCTCTCTTCCCCACACTGTTGCTTTAGGCTTTCTCCTGAAAGCTGAGGTGAAGCACCTGAGCAACTTCCAGCAGCTGAGGCACATCAGTGGTGGCTTTTCACATGGCTCATAGTTGCCTTCTTACTTTGTGCCCTCCCCAGCTATTGGCACAGGCTGGTTGCTGCCTCCCACATACCTCCCTCTAACCCCTTTGGAGCAGGAACAGCTTTCTGACCAAAAAGATCACCTTGCCACAAGTAGAAAGTTGCCACTGGTGTTTTCCTGGCTGGGATGAAGTGACCTCGGCTGCTGTAACACATCATTCCCCCGACACACGCTTGCAGAGGGTGCTGAGCTTTCCCTACCAGACCTCGCTCTATGCTGGGAGAGCTTTTCCAGATAAAGGCACCTGGGTGTTATCATTCAAAGCTGGATTAAAAACCTTGTCTTTTTCGTAGGTCAGACTTTCAGCAGAAGTTATTACAAAATATAGCAGGGAAATACATTACAAATTAGATTACAGGTAAGGTAATAAATAGGACAGACCTGACAAAAATGCAATCAGATAATGCTATCTTATTACCTTGAGAAACAACTCCCTCTGCCGAGGGAAAGTTTTACTGGCAGTGCTCGGCAGCGTGATGAGTAACCCGCTGTGCCCGGCCGAGATAAGGGGCGAGGGCCTGACCCTTCCCCGCTGGCTCCATCGTTCCACCAGCGAGGAGGGTGACAGCACCAGCATCGCGGTGACACCGTACAGGTCCCTGCCTGCTGGAGCCCTGCGGCTGCTCTGTGCAGGGGTCTCGTGATGGAACAGGAAATTTGAGGGGCTCTAACGATGCATATGACCTCCAAGAACATCTGTTCCTCCTGACCGTGTCCATGCGTGCTGGGACAGGTAATATATCGAGCAGATGATGGTAACAGCAGTGTAAACCAGAATGAGGCAAGGGTACAAATGTGTAGGTTCAGAGTTATCTGGAGTCATAGACTTTCAGAGATCTGTATAAAAATCCTCCTGCAATTGATAGAATGGTTTGGGTTGGCAGGGACACTATAGATCATCTGCTTCCAACCCTCCTGCCAAGGGCAGGGACACCTTCCACTAGACCAGGGTGTTCAAAGCCCCAACCAACCTGGCCTTGAACACTTCCAGGGAGGAGGCACCCACAACTTCTCTGGGCAACCTGTTCCAGCGCCTCACCACTCTCATTATAAAGAATTTCTGCCTTATATCTACTCTAAATTTCCATTAAAAGCATGGCAATCAACAAAAAAAATCTTCTGTTGTATTATTGATACCCATGTTCCCCATTTTTCACCTGCCAGTCTCAGGTGCTTCACAAGTGAGGTCCATAAGAGAGCAAAACTTAAGGCCAGCAGCACAGCCCAAGACAGGAAAAAAAGTCTAGGAAATGGGTATTTAGCATTTGTTGGTATCAGCATCGCAAAGTTGATGAAAGTGATTGTTTTGTGAGAGCAAAACTAGAACATCATTTCTGAGTAGTAGGGGGACTCTTCACAACTGCAGCCTCAGGCAACGGCCCTTCAGGGTCCTGCCTTTAAGGAAAGGGTGGTAGGAGAAAGTAGCACTCTTGCTATTTCAAGGGCATCTGTAAAGCACATTTCAAGGGAATTTCATCTCACCGGGTTTACAAACTGGCTGGGCACTGCCTCAGTGCAGTTTATACTAGGAATGCTCCTGGGTTTGGGTTCAGTTCACATCCGAGATCCCATCCACAGAGAAAAAACACATTACTTTTGGAAAAGAATCGCAAACAGTTGGCAGTTTGTTCCTGGAAATTTGAAAGGAGGACAAACAGATACACTTGAAAAGTGATCTGAGGAAAGGATAAAAATCTGCCCTTGAATCTGGATGCTGGGGTGTCCCAGCAGAACACCACAGCTTCTTGTAAGATTGAGCAAGCCCACTGAGCTCTGGCAAAAAAAGGGAGATCTAG
Organism: Opisthocomus hoazin; assembly: GCF_030867145.1. Classification (NCBI taxonomy): domain Eukaryota; kingdom Metazoa; phylum Chordata; class Aves; order Opisthocomiformes; family Opisthocomidae; genus Opisthocomus; species Opisthocomus hoazin. The sequence goes on along the minus strand of NC_134415.1, from coordinate 33,429,445 downwards.
GACACAGAGCCCCGTTGCCAGGGGCAGACATCTGGTGCAGAGCCAGTGGTTTGGGGCAGCCCAGCTCTCACTGCTGTTTATGGCAGTGCAGCTCCTCCACGAAGTGGTGCTGCTTGCAGGAGCAGATACCTCAGAAAGAATTTGTTTGCAAAAATAGGAGATTGAAAAGGTCAGCACAGTAATATGTGGTCACACAGGGAGATGGATTTCATTCAGTGGCCAACAGTACCCTTGTGGTCCCTGCTCCATGCTTAGGGAAAAAAGTCAATACAGAGGTTTCTCTCCCTCCCCCTGGAAGGGGGTGTGCTATACTTACTGAATTTAACCATGCTGAGGACAGGGCCAGGAGAGGAGGGCGAGCACATCAATCTGCTCCCAAATGGCTGTTTTGGCAAGTACTGAGCATTGGCATGTTTCACAAGTAGCCCAGCTGGCCCTCACCACCCAGCAGCCAAGGTGCCAGCCTGTGTGCAGGGCCTCCAGGAGAGCAAGCCAACACGTGCCTGGGGCCCCTGCACCACCCCAACAGCTCCAACCTGCTCCCAGCAGATGACTCAGAAACCATTTGCTAGTTGTCTATGGGTGGAGCCATGCTTTGAATTCAAACAGTCAATTCAAACTCTTCTAGGTTTACATTTAATTCCTTTTTGGGTCTGCATCTGTTCAAAAAGCCTCCAGGTCACTTGGTCTGCTCCTAATCCAGCCAACACAGGCAGAAGAAGGGGAGAAGCCAGCAAGCCCTTTACACAGGAGCAAGGGGCGATCATCACTTTGCCATGGGGGTCCACCAGCTCTGCAACACTTGTCACCACCATGCCTTGGCCCCATGGCAAGGCGCTGGAAAGGTGCGGGTGTGTAGTGAGACAGTGGCTCCTAGCTCCTACGCATGACTACCATCACACACAGCCCTCAGGGTTGTGAACAACAGCGAGGGCTCGCTGCCACCTCAGACAGTACCCTGCTATCTCAAAAAGCAGCTACCATGAAGGCTGTTGAAGACACTGAACATTATCCCACATTTTTGTGACAGGTAAGCTGTGCCTTTGACTTTGTGCTGTAGTGGGAGCCAAGACCAAAAACGACTAGTGCTTCTGCTGAACAATGTTCTCCCTGCGCACCCTCAGAGAAGATGTGTTAGAGACAGCTCTGGCCTAATACCAGGAGAATTGTAAGTTGAAGTTCTTTAAAAAGAGTAGAAGCTTTATAGTTGACTGTCTCCTTTCCCTCGCTGAGGTAACAGAACTGTAGGTTGTCCTGCACCTGCAGCCTAAACCAGAGTGTCAAATATGAAGCTGTGAAGCACTCACCTGCTCCATTTGGGCAATGATATCGCCCTGCACCGCCTCACCTACTGCTGCAATCAGAAAGAGAAATGGAGGAATTTCTGCAGGCTTTTTGCCACTGTTGGAGTTGCAAGATCTTTTTCAGTAACCATAAAGGATTTTTTTTTCTTTTTAATTAAACTGCAAGTGTTCTTCTCTAGCAAACTTTCTACGATGGCATCTCCAGTTAATTAAAGGTTTAAGCTGTCAGGAAATGCTATGCATAAAAAAATAAAATAAAGAGGAGAGCTACTTTAATAGCATTTGTTAATTGAAGTTCTCATCAAGTCAGCTGCAGGAACACAAGCTGTTCCCCAAGTAGATGGGCACCAGCATGCATCCAGACATTTGCCTGCAGTTCCTACAAGTCAGGCTCCCACCTTCAGCCTAGCTTGTGCAGCACGGATGAAGGAGGCAGTGCTGAGCTCCCTCACCATTGGAACAAAAGCAAAGACTTGTCCATAGTAGGACCAGAGGAAGGTGGGGGAAATTCTTGTCTACCACAAGGTATTCTATCTTCCATCTTTAGCCACTGCAATCAAATGGCCACCCACCAGCACTTGTGTTTAATTCACATCCTCCCCAGTCTCCCTCTACTGGAGAACAGGTTCTTCTGGGTTACATGCAGCCTTTTTAGCAGCTCCCAGCATTTCCGGGTGCCCAATGGTGCCAGTATGAGCAGGTGTGGAAACAAGGGCCAGATCAATGGGAGATTTGAAGGGAGACACATTGACTTCACCATGTGGCTGGGAGACATATTAGGGAGCACAAGAACAGATCCCCTGGGCAGTGCTTTTCCACTGTGACCACTTCCAGTAGTGTTGACTGGTTGCCTTTGACCAGCCCCACTTTTGTGTAGTTTATTGCCACGATAGTTAAGTCTTCTGGGTCCTGTATGTCTCCAGTGGTTGACTGTCTCTCCTGATGCTCCCCAACACAGGCATTTTCTGGGAAAATCCCATGGATAAGCAATGGCTGCTGATCCCACAGCCTGTCTGGGTTTTTTTTCCAGTGTTTTGGCCAGGGGGAAGCTGTCTCGCTCCAGATCACTGCATCAGCAGCCAGTGGCAGCCACTGCACCTGGCCACAAAGGAGCTTCTGAGACAAAAAGCAGTAGCTAGCTTTATGGGCCAAGTTGCAGCAAACGATCAATAAGCAAACACAGCACAGGGCAGATGAATCTTTACCAGCAGCACCTGAGCCTGTGAAGGTTCTGGGCCCTGCAGACCTCAGCACAACTCTGGCAGGCACCCAGGCTCCCAGGGGACTCCAGTGCTGCTGTATCTCTACAGGGGAAGCGGAGCTGCTCAGCTGCCTCCCAAGGAGATGTGCTCCTGTGTGCATGCACAGGCACACCCCCCAACCTCCCCATCCATCTGTAAGAAAGCGGAGAACCCTGCCAAAATTCAGACCAAACCCTTTTGTTACTTTGAATATGCCAAAGCAGTCCTTCTAGTCAGCTGCAGGACTACATCCCTTAGACACATTCCAGCCCAAAACTGCTGTTTGGACAGGTGACGCTCAGAATAAAGAACAAGGCAGGTGACAGGTGAGACAACACATTAACCACAATAAAGCTTTGTCCTTAAAGCACCTTTAATGCCTCTGTCCTTTTGTGCACAGGTATTTTAAGCAGACTTCAGAGCCAAATCTCTACTGCTGTGATATGTAAGTATGGCCCAATGCCAACCAGGATTTAGGCATCTATTAACACAGCTGGCAATATGTAATACTGCACCAGGTATTTTGTGGGAAGAAGCGTTTTCACAGCTGGATGAAAAGTTTTACCCTCGTCTTCCTTTTAGAAAATTTTTCAAAGAAAAAAAAATTCTTGAGTGTTCATCCCTCCCCTCTCCTGAGGGATCCAAAAACTGCAGAGAGTGAGAGACACACCACTTAACTTCTTAAGATTTCATTTCCATTATTTAGTTGAAGTGTCTAGGAATACACATTGCTTCTATATACAACCCAACGCTTTAAGTATAAAGATGGAGTGATTTATATTAGATCAGGGAATCTTCCGCTCTCAAAACAAGAGCTCTGAGGGGCTGACAGATGACCCCACAGCTCCTTGAAAAATAGTTAAAAGCAAGCAGTTGCTCTGTGCAAAAAAGTGCATAACATCAAGGTCTACGCCTGCTCCATGTCAATCTTTTCATAGGATCCACTGATCTCCTACAGGAAAACACACACGGTGCTACAAATCCTGTCTACCTACAAGGGACCAATATTCTACCCTGAACTCGCCCAGGTGGATTGACATCTCACTTTCCATCACCAAATCATTGCTGTTGGTTTGAAAGCAGGGCAGCAGCTCGATTTCCCCACTATCAGGAAAAAAATTCAAGGTGGCTGTTTAGAAAACAAAGTAATGTTTAATTGCGCACATTTGTTTTGCTGTTATTGAGCAAGAACAAGTTAGAAGCCCAACAGCATTATTTTTCCTTCCCTGCATAACACCTCATTAATGCATTCAAACTTGTTAGAATTTGTTAGTCCCGGAGGCCCTTGTTGAACCAGAACAATCAATAGATGCAAACAGAGCAGGTAAAGAGGCAATCAGGGTCCTAGAAAGTTGAAATATTTTCCATTAGGACACCATAATAACTTCCCCTGAACAAGAATTTCAACAGCTAGTGCTACGAGCAAGGGGACAACCCAAGTAGGAGCAACTCAGGCAAGACATGTAAGGGAAGAGACATCTCAATTTGACCACGCAGAGCAGAACATGCTCTGAGCACCCCGGGCTATTCCACACAGGAGGGGCGATTCACAGAAAATTCTGCATACAGGAGATAATTGGAAGAAACTGCTCCAACCTTTCGGATTCTGATCTCCTCGCAGTAATGAGCGCATAGGCAGATGATGCATATGCATGAGAACATAATTAAGAGTGGTAAAACCTGGAAGATTTTCAAACTCCATGGCAATTACCAACTTAAACACACAAAAAATTAAGATAGCCTTATACCCAAAGGAAAGTTATCATTCAAAGTGCCTTGCCTCATTATAGTACGCTCGAGCTCAAACAGCAGGTTGGCGAGCAGGGGAGAGCTGCCTTCCATTCGCAGCAGGTGCTCTCCCCAGGACAGAGGCAGGATGCTGACATCCTTCTGCTCTTGCCGAGACATCTCAAACAGTCCCAAAATGCTTTATCAGAACAAAAATAGAAAGTGGAGAGCGCACACGACTGGCAGCTTGGACTCCCCTGTTGCTCTTTGGGCCACTCTGGGGAAGAGCGTTCATGGACAGAGAGCTACCCTGTGTAAATAGATTCACTAAATAAATGTGGTAATTATACTGAATATTATCCTCAGTAGAAACAGCAGTAAGGAAATGATTTGCATAAGAAATGTGGATTATTCATGTAAATGAATGTGTTATTTGTTTATAGAAAGATTAAGTCTTGTCTAAAGACCTAGAACTCAGATATACTTCAAAGCCAACACTTAACCGGTGTCTCATGCCTTCACTCTGCCCACCTCTATTAAATTCATCTTTGCAGCACTAGCTAGGTTTTTCTCACCAGTCCATTTTGCTAAAGCTCAAACTCCTCTCAGTCCAGAGCATAGTTAATCTTCTCTTGAGAGGCTGGTTTTGGCTGCCGTTAAAGTACCTTTACAGAAATTCAGGCTTTTAATCTCTGTTTCAGCAAGCTGAGACTAGCAGCAAGAGAAAGAGGAGCCATTTCTAGGTTTGAAGAGCTGAGCAGAAAGCCTGACTTGGGAGGACGGATCTTTTCAGTTTCTTCCCCAGATGCTGGATGCAAGGAGGAAGGAGCTCAGGTCACAGGCTAGCTCTGCCCTGCACAGCCCAGAAACAGCCAGGACTATCCTCAGTTTTCAGTGGCAATGGTAACCAGGGCAGGCTAGCACAGCCTTGCGGCCCTTGAGAGCTGGGCTACCAATGGACACACTGTGTGGCCTCCTCCCACTCTCTGTACCACCCCATGGCACACTCAAACCTGGGGTACTTTCCCCCTGCTACTTAGTCAATGCAGAAAGGGCTGATCTCATCACAACACCCTCCTGCTAGCATCAGGACAGCCTCATCCCTCGTCACAGCAATCCCAAACCCAGGGTTATTTAGCAAGAGAGAAACACTGACTTCACACAAAAAGCAGAAAGGCAGCCTTAGCTGATGCTGCAGGACCTTTGCCCTGCCACTCACCCCTGTGAAACAGCCAACTCAGCTCCTGGAGCCATGCTGGGAAGGGCACAAGCAGCCAGCACAGCCTCTTTGAAAGGCAGCTTCGCTAACAATCAGAAAACCTTCACACCATGCTTCACCCTCCATAACTTACTACCAGAGGCAGCTCTTCTTACACGCCAAGTTACTGAGGCAAAACACTCTCAGCTGATCCTAACTTTCATGAGCATGCAACAGCCTGGGCCACCTGAGGGTCTGTGGCCTCTCGCTTTAAATAATTTAGGAAGGATGGTTGTTTGCCTCACAATCAAGTGGGAAGGGCTTGATTTGCTGTCAAGGTAAGCTCTCCAGTGACAGCTGTGTTTGCTGCTCAGGTTTTGGCACCTTAATTCAGCAAGGCGATGTGGACTTCGCAGCTTGCTTCAGCTGTTTCAGATAGTTGGAGTTGATAGAAGTTCTTTGACATTTTTCAAATTCATTGCAGCATTTTAAGTAATTTAAAGAGTAGCATTGAGGAATGGAACCTACACATGGCCTTTCCATCAAATTTCTCCTGAGATTTTTTATTTCCAAGTATTTGTGTACCATTAAAAAGAAAAAAAAAGAAAAAAAAGAGTTCAAGAAGAAATAGGGGTTCCTTCTACTGGACTCAGCAATTTATTCTTGCAGCATATGAATTATTTTCTGTTAATTCTTCCCCTAAATTCTTTATGTGCTTAGCTATGTGTTAGTTTGATAGAGTATCCCTTTCTTTTTGCATTAGATACAATTAAAGTTCTGCAAATCTCAGCAGTTTAAACTATTGGAAACTTGTGCACATTGGAAAATATTGATCCAGATGATGGCTGGGAAGTGCCCAAAACTTGCTTCCGTGCTCTGCCCTGCACAAGTAGAAGAGCAGGCTGAAGTGGAAATTGAGCTCGCAGTAATGCTCATCTCAGCTGTTCAAAAATCGTGAGCCCTTCGGATCAAACTACTTTGGAGATGCTCAGGGTTGTTTCTATTGTCTGTATTTGCCTGATGAGCATTGAGAAGCCAGGAGTCGCAGATCTCCACAGACCCCAAGGATGAGCATCATGACGTCAGGCTAATATTTCTCCAGTATCACCAAAAGGCAGGTAGCACAATGCTGGTAGAAGTTGGCCACAACAGATGTGCTCAGCATGGGCATCACCTGGGTTTCAGATTAGGGGTCTGTGACAAACATGGCTCCAAATGGACCATAAGACCTCCAGTGGTCTGTCCCACCACTCTCATGGATGCGGTCAGACCCCATTTTTGGGACACGTGGTCCAAAATGAGCCAGCTCCTGCATGACTTCAGACATCAGCCTGCAGAGCTCAAGCTAACGAACAACTGAAGCTAATGAACAACTGAAGCTAATGTTGGTCAGGGGATTGGGGGGAACACCTCAGCCCTTCAGTTTTAAACTTTTGGTACAGGTGCACCCATGCCCTAAGAGTAGGAGACAGTTTTTAAGACTAGTATTATGACTCTTCTGAGAAGTGTGTAAGATCAAGGAGCAGGTAGGAAGAGTGTGTGATGTTGAGTTGGTTTTATTTTTCCTTTTAATAGGGCACACATTAAATGACAATAAACATCCCGGTTACAGAGAAGGGGCAACATGAAATCTCATACCCAAAGATGTGCGGCACTTCAAGATCTTCACGGCATCCAAAATGGCCTGTGGCCATTTCCATGGTCCTTTCTCTGGAAGGGGCGTGCTTGCTGTGTGTTCCAAAGCTTTGCATTGCCTGCTCCATTTTCAGGGGAAACACTAATAGGGGGCTGGATCTAGAGACTTGTGGAGCAGGCATGGCCCCAGTTTCTGGAGCAGTATTGCTAGCTGACACTGGTTTTGAAGGGGGCAACAGGAAGGGAGAGACAGCAGTAACGAGGCTATCTCAGACATAACCCTGCTCCTCCCATTCTCTGGAAACTCAGCGTTCAGCACAGAGGCACGAGTCTTCTGCAGCCTCAGCCCAGGCAAAAAGCACCGTCGCCACTGCCAGCAGCCAGGCTGAAAGCAGCCGGGTCAGGGCTGCTTAAGACCCAATTTCTCACTCCTGAGCTCCAGCTCTTCAGCAGTGCAGAGCTGCTTTCAGGCAATAAGTGGTTTATGTCTAGCTGCAGCATATTTATGAGAAAGAAATCCTGCTTTTACCTGAGGAAAAAAAGCTACTTTAGAGCAACTACCTTTTTCATTTCGCCTCGCTTAATGAGCACCAGTTATAGACATCCTTCTTGCAGCCACGTTTTCAGGAGCGTGAGGATCGTCTCATGTTTCCGCGGGGTGCTCGGCTCTTAACCCTTCCCTCCATGAGACGTGTACATGACTTGGTAGAAAAAAAAAACAGGTTTCTTTAAAATATGGCTGGCTCTTCATAGTAATCCACTGCTGGGTCTTTTGAATCTGAAAATGTAATTTCCATGTTTGTACATGGCTCGCTAAATATTCCGTCAAAACGGGCTTCAGGAGAAAACAGGAGTTTTAATTGCATGCATTCTTGATGGAGATCCCCTGTGCTAGATTACAGGTGCAAATTTTCCTACAAAAACTTGTTCCCTTCAACAGCAGTAGCAAAGCCATTTCCATTGTCTCACAAAACAGCTGAAAATTTCTACAAAACCCAGCTTTGTTTTCAACCTGACTCTTCCTATGAATTTGGACTCCAAGGACCAACCTGACCATCCAGCTGTAATGTTATTAGTGATAAAGGGGACGTGTGCTTCACCCAAGAACCATTTTCTATGGCACTTTCCACCACTTCTTCAACAAAACAAAAAGTCGGAGATAAGCCCAGGCGGAGAGCACTCCTTCTGCCTGGTATCTGCAGCCACCATAGCGTCAGGTGCGTAGTCTGCAAGCGGCATCAGTCTCAGCACTGCCAGGCTGGGTAGAATTAGTCAGGATTTTGTAGGTTTTTTCCTTTATCTGTGGAAAGTCAGCTTCCTACATTACATAGTTGATCTGAGCAAAACAAAGGTCTGCCTGCGTCGGAAGGGAGTGCGATGGAGACATTCATTTCCCCGGAACAGGTAGTGTAACAAATCAATCCTGACTGCACTGATAAATTGAACTTCAAGCTTGGTGATACTGCTTTTCAGGTCTAATCCAGTGTAAGACGCAGCAGGAAGGAAAGGCAAAGGTGCTCGTTAGCATTTCATTCTGCAAGGAGCTGCTCCCCGAGCCGGAGAGAAAAAAAATAAAGGTCTTCTATTCCCCTTCTCTTTTAGCATGGTATTGCAACTATTTTTGAGGAATGTGACATGGGGTGCCTGGGTACGTGCGAGGGCGTGCGTGCAGATAGTGAAGTGCAGAAGAACTGCCCAGCAATCGTGACTATGGCCAAGCCCCAAACCTTGGGATGGCATCATAACTTGAGCTCCTGGGTGCCAGCTAGAAAGAAGCGTTGCTTATGGGAAAAACCCGGTTCATGGCAGTATGAGGATTATTGAGTAGCAACGCCCTGGTACGCAAAGGGAAAAGGAGCTGGTGGGCTGGGCTTCGGGTGGCTGAGGTTTAGATCCAGTCTTGACTACAGAGGCCCATGCTGAACACAGATCACTCCCCCAGGCACTGCAGAAGTACTGCTTTTTCTGAGTATACAGCAAGTCCTGCTCCGGGTCACGCAGCAGCCAGCCCCTGGGGACGTGATCTTCCTCCCCTCAGCACGGAGTAACTGTAAATAATAACAGAGGGGATTTTTGCCCTTAGCCTTTCTGAATCTGGATGCAAACATCATATATGCGGGAAGCTCCAGCTTGTCACCCCTCTTCCACATTGGAGTACAGGGTTGCATTCAGCCAGAGTCCAGTAGGACTGATGTTGGGAGATAAGTCTCCACAGCCCCTCCTGTTTGGGCAGAAAGCATGAAACATTGACTCACAAAGGAAATAAAAAGAGACTCCAGGTCTGCAAATTTTGAAATCTCATTGTTTTAATTGAGTCTTTTGGTGGGGTTGCAGGACTGTGGAAGGGGTAACGAGGGCTGGCAAACACTTGGATTTGGCAGTGGCTTTGACTCCATGTTCCCACATTGTGTCTTCATTCCCATTACTGCCCTGTGCAAAGGTTTGCGCTACTGGGACACCTTGCACCCACTCAGCTCCATGGCCAGCCTTTGGGTACTGCCTGCCCCGGGAAACAGGCTTTGCCTTCCAAAAGCTTCAAAGTCCTCAATTTATGGCTGCGGTGCACTGACAACTCACCCTTTAGAGATCCCTTTTGTGGGTCATGGAGTTAGGAGTCCATGTACTGCTTAATAATTAAAAACAAAGCAACATTATTTATTCTACACAGAGCATCTCATGGTATGGTCAAGGTCCACTGGCACAGTCGGCCAGCCACGATGGTGGTTTGCATAGTAGCCACTTAAATGAATATAATACCTCCCAGCAAAGGACTGTAACATGCTTATAGGTAAGGTAAGAGTCTTGTTGGCCCCACCGTAAAACTAGTGAAAAGGAGAGATGTGACCTCAGACAGAGGTCTGAGTGTCTCAACACTGCAGTGTCTCAACAGCACGTAGACCTTCACATTTTAATGGATTGCCCAGAAATAAATATGCAGATAGGCAGAAATACTCCATCTCAAACCCGGACCAGCTTGATAGCTCTCCGAAGGTGATCATCCCTAGCTGTCCAAGGGCAAGAGCCCCATGATCTTGGGGTGATTTGCCTTGGGGTAATTTGTCCCCAGAGGGCAGCTCTTCCTCTTTTGCCTGAAGCCAGATGTCAGGTCTCTGCCACAGCTCTTCGCCGAGGCCACGAACACTCCAGCCCAGTTAGTTAAGTTTTAGCCCCTTTTTGAATCCTGTTAGGCTTGAGAGTAGAGCCTGTCCTGTTGCCAGCTGGACAGAATCCCTGACGATGCAGAATGCACGCAGTGAGGCTGACAGGTAGCTGCTGTACCCTGACTGCATTGTAAACGTGTGCACCAACTACATCCAGGAAACCTGAAATACTTTCAGTTGTGTGCGTGTATCTTGCAGCAATAAGCTCTAGCTGAATATTTTGTTTGCAAAGGGTTGATTACTTACTTTCAATTTCATCTCAGTCTTACTGTTACAGCATACCTCATCACCCAGCTCCTCTTCGCACTCCAGCCATTATTTGCTGTTCTTGTTATCTGCACCTGCCTTTTCCAAAAAGAACCTTTATTAGCAATACTAGTCTCAAGTCTCAAGCCGCAACCCCACTTTTCTTTCATTTCTGCTAGAGCAATAGCACCCACTGCAAAGCTCAGCATCTCTATAAATGCCGTGGTTACAAACGAATGCATCCTTCAGCAGCCTTTTGGACCATTTTTTCCACAATGCACATTGTAAATGAGGAGTAATATATCTTCAGAATTGCCCAGAAAACGTTATTCTGTTCACAATATAAAAGCCGCACAGTGTCCAAGTAGATGCCCTTGCCAAAAACATTTTATTGTGAGCTAGATAATTCATTTTGAATTGTACACGGTTTGGTATAATTATTCCAGTAAAGCATTCTTTACAATTCTGTAACAGCAAGTCACATGGCTCAATAAAGTTTATTGCTGCAAATGCTTAGTGATTCATGGCATGGATGAATTCTGTTTCTTTCCTGGATCAAATAATCAGTAGCAAATAATCTCTCCCTGCAATTACATTGCTCTGCATTAAAGAAGTGTGAGGTAAATAAGTACAAAATCTGATATAAAAAACTATGTGTACAACACTAAAATGAACTGCAGTTTGAAACTGAGTTCCCTACACCACAGTTTTGCGCACAGCCTGTGGCAGAGTTATGTCCACCATACCCCTAGCCTTAAATGATTGCTGCTCAGCTTGTTACACACGTTGTGCAACAAACCCAGTTGGGACTGCCAGATTTTCATCCCATCGTGTCCAACAGAGTCATGCCGTGAATGCTCTGCACTCACGCAGACCCCCCGGCCATCCCCGTTGGTGCCGGGGACCATCTTTTTCGGAGCGTGCTGAAAAAGCAAGACCTACGCTCTCTCAGTCAACCTTTTCCGTGCTTCCAGTGCTGCTCCTGCACATGGTAAATCAGTGTTTATAACATCTCCCACTGAGCTGAGTGCAAATTAAATCAGGCTAATTTAGTTTGCACCATCGTGTTCAGTTGCGAGCCACAGAACTAAACAGAGGCATGACACTCGGGAGAGGGCACGTGCTTTGTGACAGGAGCTGCTAACGGAGCCTCTTTGGGAGCCCAGCTGGACAGCAGCGCTGCGACACGGCTGCTCAAGGGCCCTGGATGTCCCTCCTCCCACCAGCCTGCTCTGCTTCCCAGATCCAAACCCTGTGGCTCCAGTGACACCGCAGTAGGCCACTTACAATAGATGATAGATAAACCTTCTGTTATAAAACAAGTACAAACACAGCTATCTATTTATCTGGTTCTAACAGTTTTCTCATAAAACCAGTATGAAAATGATACTGTTTAGAAACAGACTGTTTGGGGGAATAAAGAGCGCACTGTTGTTTTTACTGTTTAATGCCTCCTGACTGGGAGCACTTACACACGGCGGGGTTTATCTCTGCATATGCTTCTGCTGTTGCACAGGCTCCAGTGCAGTGGTAAGCACATACCTAAGCTTAGTCTTTTGCTCGTGTTTACATTCTTATCCACAGTCCACCTCACTCCTGAATCTCATGCGCACTCTGAAAGGATATTTACGAGATTAAGCACCAAAAAAGTCACAAAAAGCCAGAGGGAAGGCTGCCTATGCAAGCTTGATAGAACTCCTTCCTATAAAGGCATTAGAGTATGTTTTTTCATCGTATGTTCATTCCTCTTGGAGCTCTGTTTCATTCAGTGCCCAGACTAGGCTGTGCACTGGAAAAGAGCCACAATTGTGCTGTCCACCAGAAAGTTAAAAAAAAAAAAAAAAAGAAATCTAAGCAGCAACCCGTAACAGGCACTTAGCATGGAAATTTGCAGCCCAAATAAATAAATGGCAAGAAAGAGAAAAAGGCTCCTACAGATAGACACATCACTTAACTCTAGCATGGACTTCACGGTGAATAGTCCCACATGTAACATGTTCTCTAACGCTGTTCACAGCTACGCACCCAGTTTCCACTATTTAATTAGCTACAACCTGTATGTGCCTGTGTGTTTTAAAAGTACACGCACACTCTCTCTCTTTCTGCTTTATAAAAAGTAACTGACAAACATCCAAATGTTTTACCAGACTGCTCCTGTATCATGCTACAGGGAACATCTATTCCCTGCCACTCTCCAGTGACTGTAAGACAATTTGGGATTAGTTTACTTCTCACTGCACTGTACTTTTCCACCTGCAGACAAAACCCACTGCCTTTCTGAAATAAATCTGCAAACATCACATCCTCCATTCACAACAAAGCTGGGCTCGTCACTTGATCAAGTCAACTTAAGTTCACTTCAATAGGGCTATATTGGCTTCTAAAAGCAAGAGATGTTTTGAGTGCTTGCAAACCACCTTTCCAAATCATAGCTTGGGAAAAGTGTTCATTCAGAGAGTCCTACCCCTTCTTCCCCACAAGCCACTGACTCTTGCCACCTGCCATGAGCCTAGCAGCTGCAGAACTGGGATTTCCTCTGTTAGGTGACAAGCCACTCAGGGCAGGGGCTGTTTCTCTCCCAGGCTCAAGAGGTATTTAACGCGATAAAGCACCATCACCAAGCACAGCCTCCGGGCGCTAGCTACCACAAGGTATGCCACCCTGCAACAGAAGCAGTGTAACATCAGCATTAAGCAGCTGATCCCAACGACTCCCAGTGCTCCATGGTGTCACACTGTGCATCCACAGCGTTTGGCATCCAGCAGTCTCTTCTCAGAGGGTTGTCTGAAGTGAGATGTGACTCAAAACAAATAATCAGCAAAACTTCAATTCACCAAGTCTGTGGTCATTAGGTCAAGTCTGCTTGAAGGAAAGACGTTTCATAAGAGGTAAATTGCAGGGCTGAGCCCAAAGAGTCCAGTGTGCACAGAAAGTTGATACAATGCAGCCTTCCTCATCCTGGTGCACGCCTGGTTGTCCCCTCTTCAACAGCATTGCTTCAGGAATATAGCGTCATCATCATCCACTGCAAAGTAATGGGGAAAGCAGGTTGAACTCCTCCATCCCTGAGAGCAGTCTGCAATAGTCACAACAGAACTGGATTACAGGGCATTGGAGATTTTCTGTCTCCAGAAGGAGCAGAAGCCATAATAAAGCACACAACTTGGAAGTCTGAAGCTCTTAGTTGTTTCTAACCAGCTCTAAGTGATTAGGTAAAGATACCTTCTTTAGCCCTACAGAACAAAACACGCAGTGCCACTTGAAGTGAAGAAGCCTGCATTTGTCAGTCAGGGAACAGGCTTTACCTCAGATTCCCGGAGATATATCCCTTTGCCATCTTGTGTTAAGTTGCGAAAGGCCTCTGCGAAAGAAATGAGGAGCATTAACTTGGTAGCCAAGAGATCAACAGCAGCCAAGACACCCTGTCTCAGGAAAAACTTCAAAGACAGAGTTTGTAGGTTATTCACGAGTGCACGTGAGCTTGTCTGTTCTGTCACTGGAAGATCCCTAATGGCTGGGACACAGGGAGGAGCTGAATAAAGTCAGGCACATTACTGTCTCTCTATCCAGCTGTGAAACCTCGCAATGCAAGTGGTCCCAACTTCGCCCACTGCAATTTTGAGACATATGCAAAGTGTCTATAGCACGAGCTCACAGACTGAGCATCAGCTGTTTCATCTTCACACCTGCAGTCCCACCAAAGGTATATTCCAAGGCTCCTTTCTTCCTGGAAAAGGTATATTCCAAGGGTCATTTCCTCCCGGAAAGTGAAAAGTTTCCAACTGTAATTTGCCTACCTCCTCCTACAGAAGGCTGATGCAAACCTGCAGGGAGCTAAATCACTCCGATATGTACGACCTGGATGACTGTACAAAGTGACTGGTGGAAGGGTAAAGAGAGAGAGCTTGATTTCCTCTATATCTGTCCCTTGCTTTAAATTGATTATTCTTGATCTATTCAGAAACCCAGTCCTTCTAATTTTGACCTTGCCGCTGCCAGCTGGAGCAGCATCAGAAGGGCCAGAGCTTAGCTAGCCAGCCCAGCTTGCCTGGCCAGCCACATAGCGCCAGCCTCACCTCCCATGATCTCCACTCGAAGCATGAAGCACACAAAGCTCTCAAAGCTGATCTTCAAGTCAGGGTCACCGTATCTGATTGCCATCAAATTACAGACTTCATTGCTGAGTGAAATGCCTTCATACAGGGAAGGAAAAGAAAAATAAAACAAAAAAACCAGAATGAGATGGCAACTCTCAGCTGTAGGCAGATGAATGTGCACAGCTATGGGTGTGCACACAGCTGTGAGCATGTACAACTGAGTGATCTTCAGCCCTTCTCCAACAGCTTGGTTTTTCAAACCTCCGCTAAGATTATCAAATATCAGTCAGCCCACACCAGCTCACCATGTGGAGATATCTCCTCTAAACTTGGAAGGGCTGAGATCTGATCCCCTATGCTCACAGTCCTGCCAGAGTTGGAATAAAATACGCATGGGCATCTTTTGCTCGTGAGTAAATGAAGGTAATAACAGCAGCTGCATTTAAGAGCAACACTCCACAAGAGGGTAGGAAAGGAGATGAAAAAGAAAGTCCAGAGGAGGTTCATACAGAAAGCCTCAGTCCCAATGGCAAGCAGCATTTGCAAGGAATGAAAGTATTTTCTTATTCATGGCCTAAGATTTGTATTTGCTTTAGAAGAGGGCCACCTGGGTTTCTCACTGTGCTTTCACTGACTCAGATGAACTGGGTGAACCAGGCACCAAAAACAGGAATGATATTTAAGCTGTAAACCTGCAAAAGAGGCTACAAAACTGAGCACCAGCCCCCACACAAAGCTCAATAACAGCAACAGAGCTTTCGGACCCACGTGTACAGAATTCCATTTCCAGATCAAGCTCCAGATATTGTATTAGCAGTCTGGCACCAGTATTGCCTCTGTGCAAGTCCTACGCTTTCAGGTTCAGTCCCTGAGCTGTCATCTTCAGCAGAGGTAGCAATTTAATATGAGCTAGGTATGGCCTCCCGCATGTATCCACATAACCCCAAACAGTCTTTTAAAATTAAAGTAGCAATGAACAGGAAAGGATTTTAAAACTGGGTCTAAAATAGACAGACGCTGCTGTTTCAGAGAACTATCAGTATGAGACCACACTAAGGCAAAGATTAAGCAGCAATATAATTTTCAGATGTGTTCACCCAGCTAAAGTGGAAAGCAGAGATGGCTAAGACCATGCAGCCTATGATGTTTTCCATTTCTCCTGGGCTCTACCTACAATTCTCAAGACATTTCCCAGCCCTGGTCTTTTTCCAGCATTTCTGAGGAGGAGGATGAGACTTGCCAAGGTGTACTGTGGGCTCACCTGTCTCCTGTACAGCTGCATGCAATTCCACAAGGTCAAGTTTTCCTGATCTGCTAGCGTCTCTTTTCTGGAAAACTTCCTGGGGGGAAGGGGAAAAAAAAATTTAAACTCCCCCCCCTTCATATCAACAGATGACACCAAAAGGATTGTGAGCAGGGAGATATTGCAAGGGGACACAGAAATTCTTGTTATACCAAATAGAAAAGCAGCCTTTTCCACAGGACTCTGAATTCCTGGATACTCAGTGTGCCAGAGGCATTCAGCTTCACGGGACAATTAAGGTCAGAACATCTCACTTAAACATCAGAGAGCACCCATTACAGAGAAAAACCCAAACAAACTGAAAACTCATAGCCACTCTGATATTCACACAATTACAATAGGTGAATATTATTATAATGAGGATAATGATTTCTTAGCCCACAAGCTTATCTTTAGGCTTGATCTTCCTCCCACTAAAGTCAATGGAAACCTGGCTGCTGATTTCAGGGCAGCAGGAATCAACCCTTTCCTAAAGCAATTCCACTCTGTCACAACTGAACTATCAGTATGGAGGGTGAGAAGTTCAATAAGCAGTGCCATGTCCTGGTGGTAAAGAAATCATGGTAACGCTCAGTCTGACCTAAGAAACAAGGCTCCAGTGAAGTATAACATGAGTCAGAAATATCACTCATGCTAAGAAGGATACATCCAGGAGTGCCAAGATACCCTGGCAGGCATCCAGACTGAAACTCAGGCAAAAACTCTGGAAATCTGAGGAGAAAACAAAAAAAAAAGGAGAAAAAAAGAAATCAAGAAAGAAAAAAGATTGTTTTGAGAAGTCATTGAACATTTCTCAGAAAAATGGACTCTTACAAAATTCCCCCTCACTTGAGATGCCTCAGGCCCCAAAGTCTTTGTGAAACTTTACACCCACTTGAGAAGACATATCATTTATAATGATAAAAATACGAGGCAACAGGATGGATTCTACTAGTCTCAGAAAATCCAATATGAGCTCCCTGCAGGCATGTAATACAGAATGAAATATGGTGCGCTATCTCCAGCTATTAGAGAAAATGGAAGGAAAAGGACATCCAAAGCTGTAATCCCAAACAGAATTTACTGCATGACCTTGAGCAAAGTCACTTGACCTGAAGAGCTTTGGGGAGCAGCACTGCAGGTTAATTGAAATCCTTGTGCTAAGCATCTCTCGCTCTTTCACAGACATACTGCCAGCTCTGTTAATATAATTAAAAGTATAAGCATCACTGAAAACACGATGCTGCATCGAAGCTTAGCATTCTTGGTTCATACGTAAGTTACATGAAGAGTAACAGAAATAGACTCTAATCTCACTGCAAATCATGGTTATAGATTGTCTGTAGACTTCCACTGAGCAAGGGACAGAACCATAACTCACCAATCCCTTCTCCACAGAAAGTGAAGATGTTTTAAACTTGTAATATCCCTGTTTATTAAATATGAATCAAGTACTGCAAAGTTTTGAAATGAATGTCTTAAAATTGATCTTTTATGAAAAATACTCTCTGTTCAACATAGTCTTCTCACAGATAAGACAGTACCTGGTGGGTCACTTTGCAAAGACAGAAGAGGAATCCTTGTCTATCTTTGTAGAAAAGGGAGCAATGTCAAATTCAGCTTAAGTAGAAAAGGCACCACATCAGTCTTTTGTTCACCTTCTCTGTTGCCTATAATAGCTGGATGGCACATTTTCTGTATTGCACACCGGTTGTTACCAGTGAATAAACTGGGACAGAAATCTATATTCATCGTTATATGTGTAACTTCATTGTCATTGTTCAAAGGAAACAGCCACTGCAACACCTCGCTGCTGTCCAGGTAGTGTTATTTATAACTAGGGACAAAATTATGAGCTTGTGGAGTGCTCTGGGCTGCCACTGGCAGTGTGGATGTCACAGTCCTCGTGACACAGACAACCTCAGGGCTCACCTGGTTCTCATGCGCATAAGTTACACAGGCTACCTACACCTCCATCCTGTCTCCCAAACACAAACAGAGCAAGGAACAGCCCTATGCATGCGTAGCAGGGAAGAGTAAATACAAACAGCAGGCATGAACCAGGCACACCAAGGTAAAGACAAGACCCTCTTCCACTGCACAACTGCCTGCAGACCAGCCTAACTTTCTACACCTTCTCACAATGGCACTGCCAAGACTGTGGCAGTGGCACAGGCTGATATGAGATACAGTTTCACAACCAATGCTGAGGTCAAGCTGGGTCTGGAGGTCAAATTCAGAGTCTGCATCCACACACAATATCTGTGTTTGCTGGTCCCCCTCATTCCTTCTGTTGTCGAAATTCAAACTAGATTAGATTTGCGTATAAAATTTCTACCATGTTGATTCACACCTCAGCAAATACTTTCTTTCTGGAAATCTAACATGGCATCAGAAGGGTCAGTTCAGTCAGATTCAAGCCAGTCTCTCTTCCCAGAATTCAAGAACCAGATACAGGAGCTGAGTCTTTTCTCTAAGAGGGTTTATTTTACAGAAACATTATTTCTCAGCACTTACTTCTCAAAGATATATTATTCAGGATCTTCTGCAGCTGAACAGCATTTATTTCAGGGTTCTGTGATATGGAAGAGATTTTTTTTAAGTATTAAATCACTTTTCTCTCTCTTTTGTTTTCCTAGCATGTCCCATCTTCATTCTCTGCTTTTCTGGCCCCACTCCAGCCACCGTGAAAATCAATAGAAAAGACTCCCTTTGAATATGACAAGATTCTCAGCCTGCAAGAGCTGCAGCCTGCTCTGAGCTAAGTTCTCAGGGCTCCACACAGATCAATGTGGTAGTGTAGATTTACACTGAGTGAGGATCCAGACCGTTAACCTTTCAGCCCTGGTGCCATCTGCGCCATCAAGCACGCTGTCAAGAGACCTGCTTCAGATATTTCCCTTTTATCATTTACAAACAAAAAAAAAGATGGAAACTTTGGAATATTTCATCGCCAAACTTTTCAAAGCAGAGACTTCCTCTCCTCCTTGTCATAGTAAAGTTTCCAGGTTTATTAGAAACCATGACATTTGTTTGTTTGGAGGATTTTTTAAATGTCATTCTTGAAAAATAAAAGCCTGTTTTCAGGTCATTGAGACATGCCAGGGTATTGCATTGAGAAATGGCAGTACTGCTTTCCTCTGCGCGTACTTGGACATCCTGACAGCAAAGGACCAGCACCTTGCAATATGTGGCAATTTCTAGCACATCTGAAAGCCACACTGTTTTCAAAATCAAAATCTTAAACAATCAGCAAAAAGTAAAAGCATTTCTTCTTTTTAGCAACCGCTTCTGTCAAAATACTGCTAACAAAAGTGCAAATGTGTTTTTGTGAAATTTTGTTTGCCAAATACAAAGTATGCTGTTAAATAAATGCAGTCATCTTTTCTGAAAGGTGAAACACTTGCACCCCTCACCATGGCTGGCAGTATCCCTGCAGACCAACTCTGTCCCAAATCAGGCCAGAGAGATCATTAAAAACAATCTTTCATAATAAAGATCATATTTCACTGGACAATTAGTGAAAAAAGGAGGTGATGGGACACCTGGTACCTACTTCACCCTCATAGCAAGGTAGGCGCCATCAAAGTGTGATCAAGGCTGTGTGACACAAATGTCAATATTTCAGGGAGTGTTCTCTAATAAGCAACTTTCCCCATTTAGTGTAAGAACACCCTGAAGGGTAGAATGGATGCACACAGCCCACCGCTTTGTCCCCAATACGGGTAATAGGAATTAACATAAGCCTGGTCAGCTTCTGCAGTCCATTCTACTGTTCCCCTGGCACCCACACCCGTCGGAAAAGGGATGTTAGAGGGTACATCCCTGCCTAGTCCTTTAATATCCGTTTATGGACCTGCTGCCTATCAGCTTGCTAATACCTTTTGAGCCTGTTGATACCGTCACATCCACAGTGTCCTGTGTTTCAGGCATTCACACCCTGCTGTTGTGCGGAGAAGTATACTTGTCTCAATGCTAACGTACTCCCAAACTTTGTGATCAAATATGCTGCACGGAATCAGCACTGTGCACACAGCCCAACCTCCTATGGCGTCTCTGTTCCCCACACTTCCATGTCCAGGCCACCCTTGAACATCCACATGCTTGTACTTTCACAGAGCTACATAATAGCTCTGGAGGAGTTTACCCTGGGAGCTCACACACACACTTACTTGTTCAAAATGCTTGGTGAAGAAATCCTCCCAAATCTTGCCTTCATACCTATCAACAATTTCCTTTAAGATATTAAAAAGAAAAAATCATTAACTCAAGGAAGAAAAATATCACCATTCAAGACAGAGTTACCAAAGACGCTTTCCCCGAACTGCACTTTCATTCCCTGCCCTTCCACCTTCTCCCCACCACTGCAATCAATGCTACATCACTAATGCAACACACCGCCAAGATAGCTCCCCACCTCATAGAAATGCTATTTCTTGGAAAGAAATACTCAGATAACACTCAGTGGGGAGAAATATTCCCACCCCCCCTCCAGCTGTGCAGCAACAAAGGATGGGGCTCACTCCACAGCAAGAAGAAAGAGAAGGGTCTCTGTCCTTCTTTATACGAGAGACTAGAGGAGACGAAACAAGGAATGGCCCTGTATATGCCAGCAGAACAGACTGTACTATAAATTCCCTTCCACAAGTTCCAGACATGCATGCACTGCCATTGAGCTCAGTTATTCAGAAAATAACCTACAAAGCGCTACACGGGAACAGTACTGCTCTGGTCCCATGATGTCTTCAAAACTTTCAAGGCATGAAGTGAGCAAGGAAAAGTGCAAGAATGGAGCCGGAGTTTCCAAAAAGCCATGAATAGGAAAGACTGTACAGTGTGCAAGCTGGTGTCACTGAAAGAAGTTTTCAAAAAGGCAGCTAACAAAGGCATCTAAAAATTTGCCCGACCCCCACACCTGAATGCATTTGTCCACATGGACCAAGGGACTCTGTTGCTAAACTCAAGCTGCCCTTTCAAAAGTGCTGCAACACAAGCACTCACATTCTCACTCAGCTTCTCCACAGGGCAGAGCAACAGGAAAAAATCAACAGCTGGAGCTGACAACCGAACCACAGACCCCCCCTCTCCCCTCATACTCACCAACCTTAGAGAGAGTGAAACTGGTGTTCCCGCCCATTTCCCTGGAGATGCAAAAAAGCAGACATATTAAGGGGATATCCCAGAGTTGTGCTTTGTCTCATCACAGGTGGCCCCCCCCATCCCCAGATGGGGCCCCAACCCGCTGTTGCAGCATATTTTTTCCCCAGTGTTACAGCTGCATTAAGGGAAGCCCTCATGTCCATACAGCTCCCCAGGGGCTGCTGGCATTTGAAGCCTCAAAAGCAACATTTCTGCACAAGCAACCATCCTAGCATTGCCAGCAGGGTCTCCTGGTAAACTAAGGGTACATTGAAAACTGTTGTCCCTCTCCACAGCCTCAAACACAAGCATGCTGCAAGAATCCTTTGTGTGGGTCTAGCTCAACACTTCCTGAAAGAATAAGGCCAAAAGCAGTGCTTCATCCACTGAGCATCCTACGCTGGGAGAGACCCACAACCAGCCTCACCCAAAAGACACTGTGATGCCTTTTGTGTGAGAAAGTCTTTATGCTGTCTCCCTTTAGACTAGAAAGACCAGACCATCCCACTGTGCCAGAGAATTAGGTGCTGGCAGAGAGGCAGCAGCAACTCACCAAAAAACATGCTTCCTGGAGAAGACCCGCAGGATGAATTCAGACTCCTGCTGAGGCTCCAGGGTGGACGGGACAATCACATAGACACCAGGCTCCAGATGGAAGTCATGAGTCACTTCACGCTCATCAACGAAGACCTGGTGCTTGTTCACAGGCTGATGTCGGGTGAAGAAAGCTGGGGGCAGCTTTCTGTTGCTTTCCTGGTACTGTTAAAGGAAGAAACAGAACAGAAATGTGTTCTGCACCAGCTGAACAAACAAATGAAAGACACGTGGAGAATTCACAGGCATGGCACAGAGACAGCCTGCCTTTGCACCTCTGATTTCTTTACAGCACAAGCAGATAACAGGGCCCAAAGGACTCAGTCTCCTCCCAGGGCACAGCAGTTTTCACCACGCACCGCACCTGCCCAATACTAAAATGACAAAGAACAGGGCTTCCTGCAACCTTATCAGCAATATAATAGTACTTGCAAGGAACAGCAGCAAGGACAGGGAGAAATGGCTTCTGTCAATCTAAACTACTGCAAAAGTCATTTCCATACTAGCAGGAATGACTGCAGGCAAGAACTGCTCTAGAGACTGCTCTTCACTAGCCAGAACACCCCTCCCACCCCAAACGAGCCATGCACTTTGACCCAGATTGTCCTTTTCACTAGGAATCTGGTAACAGAGGATTTTTCAGAGCACACATGATCTCAGCATACTGCAGGGGCAACCTAATCCCTTGCCCTGACTCCTTGTCTTTGATATGCCTGGCGTTCTTGATATGCCTGGCTCTTACAGATGTTTCGCTCTGCGGGCACTTTTCTGCACTAGGAAGATAGATAAAGTGTTGATCCAGGCAACACTGAACCAGTTTTTTATGCCACTGAGTGCACAGTACACAAGCCAAATAAATAATCCCGCTAGCTAAGACCACTGTCACCTTCTGATCCTGGCTGTTCCTCAAAACATTTAGCCATTTTACTCCGCAGCTTTGTAGTGGAGATGCTATTCCTTTTCCTTTGCCAGTATTTTTCTTACTAATACAGCAATCTTTCTTCTGCAGGGTTCAGGGTTACTCGTCTTCAGGCCCCTTATGTTAAATTCAAAGTTTTTATATTCTGGTCAATACTTTCTTGATTGTAGTTCCAATACCTTAGAGGCTCTCAGCTTGCCATCTCTAAGTATTGATCTTGGCAACAGCTACAAATCTGAAATTAAAGTCCTGGCTGCCACCATCCCCCCTCAGGTGCTAGGGCCACACTCAGAACCCCTCTACCAGGAAGTTTAACTCACTTGCAACCCTGATGGTGCCCAAAATATTTAAGTCAGGAAGGAGTGGCACCTTCCCTCATGGTTACCATGTTGGAAATAGAGTAATTGGAAATACAGTTGTGCTGCCCTGACCATACACCCAAACTAGTTCTTTGCCAGCCCAAATTCACAGGGACTCCATCTGAGAGGTGTTCTGAGTAATAACAGACTGGAAGATCTACCCTTTCAAGATAAAAGGAGCTAAACCTTTTCCTGCTTTAAAAAGCCCTCTGAGGTCAGGGCCAAAATTGCGACATACGTCAGGGTTTAAATTCCCGGGCCCTTCCTCAGGTCCCAGAGGCTCCTGGCTAAAGAAAATACTAGAAATACAGGTGGCCTGAGGAAGCTGAACGCACTTGTAGCATCAGCTCCAGAGCATCCCTAGCCAGGAAGGAACCTGAGCTCCCTAGGAGACCCCTGACTTGCATGGTACACAGGCTCTATTCCCACCTTATCCCAAGACTGGAAGGCAGCAGAAAAGTAGCTCTGGCTCCCCTGAGAGTTGCAGCGAGTCCAGCTCAGGCACAGCCAAGAACTGGGGCACCATCCCACAACTGTAGGAGGGACAAAGTGCTGATTGGGTAAACACTGATGCCACTTCTAATACCTTTGAGGATGCAGCGCAGAAGCGGAACAGCTGATGCCCCTTTTTAAGGCCACTGAGCCCTCCTGATACGGCTGGTCCTCAGAAGAGTCAGTGGATAGCTCTGTGTTAACAGTGACTTACTGTGGTGCCTCACTGAACTCAAAGGTACAGTTACTAGCTGTCAGCCAAGGAACAAAGGCAAACACACCACCTTCAGTGTTGTCATAACAGCTGCACCAGCCCAGGTCACCCAGCAAACAGCCAGCAGCAGTGACAAGGGACTCACCTCCAGGTCCACCTGCAGGAAGAAAATAAACAGAGCATCTGTCAGACAGGGACCTCTGGGTCTCACACAACATAGCCATAGCATTGCTGAGAAGCAACTACATATATCCAGCTGGGGTCTTTGCCTTCAGAAACCTCAGCCCCTCCACCTAAAAACCCTTCCCCACAGCTATCTCTCTAACTGTGCAAATTCACAGCAGCAGCAAGATCTGTGGCTTTGTTCAAGGAATGAGAGTGGCTCTGCAAGGCACTCTGATAAGCAGAGAATCGGAGGGGGGTCGTGGGGAGAACTCTCACTCCTTGTGATATCCACTCACCCTTGGATACACAGGGAACTAGCAGTATCCACACATGGACAGCTGCCAACATCATACTAGGAACACTTCTCAAGCACTTTACCACGGCTGGAAATAACCTGAGGGCAGTGCTCTCCCTGCCATGAAGTAAGGGGACTCCCAGAAGCCCTTCCTAGCTCTTGCACTTATTCTCAGAGAGGGCAAAGTAACGTCCTGTGTGCTCTAGGGCAAGAGGCATTTCTCACTGTTCTGCAGTCTGACACCTAGCATGCCAGAGAGGCAGCAGGCAGGGCACAGAACCTGAGGGAGCCCAGCCCTGATGTCTGAGGAGACCAGGCACAGGCAAGGAGAAAAGGTCAAAGATCAAGGAAAGTGTAACTCCCATCATGAGGAAGACTAGCAAACTGTTAACAACGGAAGAGGACAAGGCTGAGGTACCCAACAACTTTTTTGCCTCATTCTTCACTGGCAACCTCTCTTCCCACACCGCTCGAGTGGATGGACTGCAAGGCGGGGACTGGGGGAGCAAAGCCCCTCCCACCATAAGGGAAGATCAGGCTCGTGACCGCCTGAGGAACCTGAGTATACATAAGTCTATGGGACCTGACGAGATGCATCCCTGAGTAAAGTCATGGCAGTCAGGTGAAGTCCCCGGTGACTAGAAGGGAAACATTGCACCCATTTTAAAAATGGGTAGAAAGGAGGACCCTGGAAACTGCTGACCTGTCAACCTCACTTCTGTGCCTGGAAAGATCATGGAACAGATCCTCCTAGAAGCTATGCTAAGGCACATGGAGGACAGGGATGTGATTCGAGACAGCCAGCATGGCTTCACCAAGGGCAAGTCCTGCCTGACCCACCTAGTGGCCTTCTGCGATACAGGGACTACATGAGTGGATGAGGGAAGAGCTATGAATGTCATCTATCTGGACTTCAAGGCCTTTGACACGATCCCCCAAAACATCTTTCTCTCTAAATTGGTCAGATACGGGTTTTGTGGGTGTATTGTTTCGTGGATGAGGAATTGGTTGGATGGTCGCATCCAGAGGGTAGTGGTCAATAGCTCAATGTCCAGATGGAAATCAGTGACAAGTGGTATCCCTCAGGGGTCTGTACTGGGATCAGTACTGTGTAATATCTTAATCAATGACATAGTCAGCGGCATCAAGTGCACCGTCAGCAAGTTCGCAGATGACACCAAGCTGAGTGGTTGACATGCCTAAGGGACAGGATGCAATCCAGAGGGACCTGGACAAGGTCAAGAAGTGGGCCTGTGTGAATCTCATGAGGTTCAACAAGGCCAAGTGCAAGGTCCTGCACCTGGGTTGGGGCAACCCCCGCTATCAATACAGGCTGGGGGATGAAGGGACTGAGAGCACCCCTGCTGAGAAGGACTTGGGGGTACTGGGGGATGAAAAGCTGGACATGACCCTGCAACGTGCACTTGCAGCCCAGAAAGCCAGCTGTATCCTGAGCTGCATGAAAAGCAGCATGGGAGCAGGGCAAGGGAGGTGACTGCCCCTCTACTTTGCTCTGATGAGACCTCACCTGGAGTCCTGCAGCCAGCTCTGGAGTCCTCAGCACAGGAAGGACATGGACCTGTTGGAGGGGGCCCAGAGGAGGGCCACAAAAATGCTCAGAGGGATGGAACACCTCTCCTATGGGGAAAGGCTGAGAGAGTTGGGGTTGTTCAGCCTAGATGAGAGAAGACTGCAGGGAGACCTTATAGCAGCCTTCCAGTACTTAAGGGGGGCTTATAAGAAAGATGGGGACAAATGTTTTAGCAGGGCCTGTTGCAATAGGACAAGAGATAGTGGTTTTAAACTAAAAGACGGTAGATTTAGACTAGATATAAGGAAGAAATTTTTTACCATAAGGGTGGTGAAACACTGGAACAGGTTGCCCAGGCAGGTGGTAGATGCCATCCCTGGAAACTTTCAAGGTCAGGTTGGATGGGGCTCTGAGCAACCTGATCTAGTTGAAGATGTCCCTGTTTACTGCAGGGAGGGTTGGGCTAGATGACCTCTAATGGTCCCTTCCAACCCAAACTACTCTACGATTCTAAAATGGCACAGATCACCCTGCACACAACAGAATTCTTGGTCTGCAAAGCTGTCCAATTTTAAGGGGCTGGAAGTATCCCTAGATGGTGAAAGCAAAAATGTCAAAGCAATTCTTCACACCTTGTAGAGTGAAAAGCCAATGAAGAGGTGCGGAGCTCGGTTCCGGT
Organism: Opisthocomus hoazin; assembly: GCF_030867145.1. Classification (NCBI taxonomy): domain Eukaryota; kingdom Metazoa; phylum Chordata; class Aves; order Opisthocomiformes; family Opisthocomidae; genus Opisthocomus; species Opisthocomus hoazin. The sequence goes on along the minus strand of NC_134415.1, from coordinate 33,403,166 downwards.
GTTTGCTGGTGTGCTTCTGCATCATGGATATAACCACATTGCAGGAACACAGGCTTTTCTTACTGTCTTCAACGGGTAAAACATTCAGCCAGTACTGAGGGTTCATCCAAAAGGTGCCTAAGCAAAACAAGAAAAACATTTTTATGTCATTTTCCTTCACAAAACTGGTTGCCAGCTTCCCACACAATGCCTGGCATCAGAATGAATATGTGACAGGTGGTCTGGACCTCCCGACCCCACAGGGATTTGATCTTAGGGTGCAGTTTACAAGTTTAGCAGTGCAACCACTATGTAAGAAAGGAGGACGGCCCGGGAATAAGGAACTACATTTCCACTCACCTGAAACTAAGAGCTCATTTTGTTTATAAATGTATCAGTATTCCTCCACCACCTTCCATGGGCTAGCTGACTTCAGACCCCACCCACTCTGCTTCCAGAAGGGCTGAGCCTCTGCATTTCCCATTCACTTTACTTAAAATAACGCTCCCTGGAGATGCTGGCGATGCAAATTTTAACAGACAAGTCTAATGCCCCAAAGAAGCTCAGTGTTGGCAATTGATCCTAAGACTCCTGTAGCTCATTTCATACCATAACCAGCCCACTGCCCTATGTTTGCAAGTGATGCACCTTCTATGATAGCAGAAGCTAGTCAAAGTTGTTCAGCTGCTTATTTCTGATGCTTGTGTGGAAGGTTAAGCAGAAAGAGCATGTTTCTGTTGTCAATTTTGTGCTAACAGATAGAAGGTGCCAGTAACTGAGTCGGCAGAACAATGTTACCCCAGAGTCATCCAAAAAAGCCCTAAGCACCTCTCACCATTACAGAATCCCAGACTTCCTCCCGCTGTGCTTCCTTTAACCCATCTCCCACTCTTCAGGGAGTACATCCACTTCTTCCCATCTTCCTGGCTCATCAGGTCTGGAGTTAATTTACAGATCATCAGATCTACAAAATGAATCTTAAAATCTCGCAGAGACATCCTGGGAAAAGAGTGCCAAGAGACATCTTGTCAGCAGTTTAGTTTAGTCCATATGGCTTACAAAAAGAAAAGGAAAGGGAGCAGGGAACTTCGAAGCTGTACCATTCTGTGTTACATATGCTAACGCTCATATTTTATTAGGCAGTAAAGAAGAGAGAGTCTGCTCCAACAGCAGCATCTAGCAGTAGCAAATGCACGACCGAAGTTTCAGCAAAGCATAGCGGCACAGAGATTAAAATAACATCGCCACCAAAGGGACCGCAGTAAAATGACACGGGCGACAACATTGCCACCTCGTGGTAGAAGCTGTGGAGAAACCACGACCAGATGTAAGTCAAGCAAGAGCTTCCCAAAGCTATCTTAAAACAAAAGGCAGGACAAAAGCTCCTGAAAGCTGACCATGTCTCCAGCAGTCCCGGGAGACCTGGCAGTATCCCGCTCCTACCTCACTCCTGCCACTGAAGAACAGTGCATCTCTTCCGTGTCAGCACAGCTACTGCTTCTCGCAACGCCAAGCAGAAAAGGAGAACAAGAAAGCAAGCATGGGCTGTTATAAAGCAGATCACCTACGCCTCAACCTAAGTGGCAATGTGCTGCTTCATCTCCCCATGCAGCCTCAGAGCTACCGACAGAGAAGGGAGGGCCAAGACTGTGCCATTACCAGAATTCTCCATCCTCCTTCTTTTTCCTCAGCAAAATCTTCTCCTTCGGGCTCAGCAGCTCCCATTTGTAAGAGCTGAGGGCAAAAACATGAGGTGACTAACCCAGCATGGCCTCAAATTCAAGGCAGAGTACAGAGCTTTCCTCTGTAAAAAGAAGTCAAATCCTTGTCCCCACATATCTCCACATTTATCCTCCACTAAACTCCAGCCTCCTACACCTTCAGCCACAGGAGACTCTCCGCAAGCACTCTGGGTTTCCATGAGATGTAGCTAAATGGCTCCAGTTTTCTCCAACCGAAGCCAGAAATGCTCCATTTCCATCAGCCAATCCATTCACTCGCACACACAGCTTCCAAATATTTAAAATATAAAAGTCTAGACCTGTTTTGTTGGCTAATTTTCTGTCAAAGGAGACATAACAGGAAGAGTGTTTGGCATAACGAATGAATGACTAGGGCAGCACAAGAGGCAGCTGGGAATCGTTTAAAAGGCAGGCCTGCAGTATGTTGCTCATTATGCTCTTTAAGAGGAACAGCTGGTATGTTGTCATTATGTGACAGACACGCATCAGAGAAGTTACTGCTCTGCAGACAAGGTGAAAGTCATTCACATTCCCAGCACCTCCCTGTGCTCATCCTTCTTCCCTACCCCTAAGCCTCAGCAAACAGAGCCTGTACATGGAATGAAGCGAAGCTTGGGAGGAAAGAACACGCTCCGCTTCAGAGGCATAGGCACAAGTCCACAATTGCCCATGGTATAGAACACAAACCACTGTCTTTCATAGATAGCAATCAACAAATTCAGACAGATGCACACATAGAGCCCATCTGCCTCACTAGTTGCTTCCTCTGATCTCACACCCAATGGTATTTCCCCAAACAGCCAGGATGGAGGACTCCTTCGCAGCCACCCAAGTCCAATGCTTTGCAGTCCATGGAGGACTTTGCACGGTCCCTCCCATGATAAACGGTGGTATGCCCCAAAATATCCTGTTTGTTTCGAGCCTTCTGCACAGCTATCTGTCACTTCGTATGCCATCCGGATCACAGCAACTTGGCCAGTGTCCTATGTCCATATTATGTTTCCTTTGGCATTCAGTGAATGGAAAAGCAGAACAGAGCTTGCTGAAGCTGCGTATGTGAAATGAGCCCAGCTACGTGAGCACAGTCTGCTGGAGAAATATAAATCTATCAAGTCATTGCTTTGAAACCAGAGGGTCTGTGCAAGTGACTGCTATTTATCTTTATGCTGCTCTCAGCACTCCTTCACGCCTGAAGGTGGCAGCATCTTTCCTCCAAGAAACTTTCCCCCTCACTCAGCATCAGACCTTCCCTTTTTTAAACTCACCTATCACTCCAGTCTCCTTTCCATTCAATTTTTCCCCACGGATTTCTCAGTCTCACTAGGTTTTCTGGTCCATACTGACAGGTCACCTGCAGAACACAGTAACACTGTGCTTACCAAGGTCTCAGGAGTTACCATCTGGTCTATATCACCGTACTACATCAGATACTAACAAAGATTTTGTTTGTTCTCATAGATGCCAACAAGTACAATGATAAAAATCTATGAACATGCAAGTCTGAACGCAGGCCCAAAGACATTAATATGCTTTATCTTACCTTCTACAACTGAAAGCAGAGACCTCACATATTCCTAATTTGCAGGCTTGGCCATAAATTCCCCTTCCTTTCCAAGATCTGCTCATTTTGTGCTTATGTGAGAGCAGGACTGTACTACTATGAAAGCTAAGTCCTACCCCAGTGCAACAGCACCACACAATGCAGCCCACGGGGCGACCACAAGGATTAGTGCCTCCTGAACTGGGATGCCATGGTGGGAGAAGAGGGAGGCAGGCCAGCTAGGGGCTTTATTGGCAGCATACAGCAGAACAGCTGACTTCACATGGGCTCCACGTGCTCAGTCAGTCCCTTATTCCTGCCTGGCTCTTCATCCCATCAGAGGCGTCAGACTGACAGACGTGTCGCTGATACAGTGCATACCTGAAACTCTCCTGCTGCGTGCAGGAGACACAGGCGTGCATCATCCAGCTCATAGCATCTATCTCTTCCAGCTTTCCTAGTATCTCTTGCAGATGTACTGAATGTGCTTTCACCCACATCTATATCACATGTCCAAAGCCCCACAAAGTCCTTTGTTCTCCTTGTCAACCTCCTTTTGAGGCTTGACAAGACAGTCGGCCATCAATCCAGGAGGAGAAAGCTTGAGCTTGCTTCCACTCCTTAGGATCTACTATTTTACTGTCCCATATCTCTAGATAGATATCTTTAGGGGATTCCCAAATGATACTTCTGCAGATCCGTGGGGTCCACCTGGTATTCTCCATACAGAAGCCCAGTCTGGTTCCCATACGTTAGCCTTGACTCACAATTCCCTCTGCAGTTTTTCATATTTTGGCCCTTGTATTTAATTATCTTCACTACTCTATGGCCTCTACTCTGACTTCAGAGGAAGGCTTTTTACCCCAAGCAGGTTCCAGCTCATCCTCCCATCACACCCAGTCCCTTCCTCCTTAACTGCTAAGATGCATTTTTAGGTGATGCTCTCAGCAGAGCCCTATGAATCATTCCCACCCTTAGAGATATGCTGATCTATTACCATTGTCCTTTATGTCAAGGTCATGATACTAAAACAGATATGCTTGAAAGTGAATCTTTATAAAGCACACCATCTCTTTTAGCCCTAGATTAAGAGAAGGCATTGGGGGAGCAGATACCATAGTTGCTCTGATTAAGGGCCGAACCTATGATTGCAATAAATACTGCTGACATCCAAATAAACCTGGACCCAGGACAGTGGAGCTATTCTTACCTTTCTAATACCAGTTACTGTGTAGGCATGGCCAGCAACAAGCCCATTCTTCAGGACCTTTGTTTCCTGTATACAAGAAAGAGAAACAAAAGGAAAAATAAACCTTTCATTCTATCCCTACCTACACAGCAGACTCATATCGATATCAGAGACCTGTACTTGTGCAAGCAATGACTCTCAATGCAAATGGTTTTAACTGAAAAGAAAAAATAAAGTCTGAGCTCCTAACAGCCATATTTTGCAGCATGTTTGGAATTGGGAGGTTGATTGGAAAAGTCACTTCCTCAGTTGTGGCTCTTTGGCAAGAGACCATCTCACTTTTAGAATATCCAGGAGGCTAGGTTTTGATTTTTCAGAATAGTAGGCTTTCCCCAACAGCTGAAGCACAAGGCTTGGAAACTAAGATTTGAATCTGTGTTCTGAACTACACACCTCTCTAACTATAAGCTTATTCCACAAGTCTCTGTGCCTCACTGCACCATCTGTAAAAATGGAAAATTTATTTAACAATGGCAAAATGCAGTAGGTCTTTATTTAGTAAAGGTTCTTTGATAGATAAACCAGTCCCTAAACATAACAACAAGGGAGCTGAGAGCAGCAGGGAATCAATACATGTGCAAACTTTAACATGAAGGTTGTGGTTTCTACAAAAAGTAACATGTTAGCGCTTTGATACTCTGAGTCACAATGACTAGCTGAGCAGAGAGAAACAGGTCTGGAAAGGTTTTTTTGCTGTGAAATCAGACTCAAAGTCTCACCCCTGAATGTGTCTGACAGCCCATGAGAGATCTGCTGTAGGTTGCTCTTGTCAGGATATCCCACAGATCAGGAGGAGCTGCTGCAAGCTTGATTCTTATATTAACACCACCTGTAAAATCCACCAAGGCTTCTGAAACTTGCCCAGTCTGCAGATCTTCATAGGAGCCATAAAGTCTAGCAAAGAAGACACCAGTATGTTCTTGGGGTTATAGTCAGAGATGAGAAGTTGAGAACAGGGTACAAATGAAAACATACAATAAAGGTTTACAAAAGGAAGACTGTAACTCATGTTCAATTTTAGCGGAATCTCTGGCATTTAGAAAGAGGGGCATCTGGGAAATTGTCTCCAAAATAGCCACAGTCTGAAAGGGACTCTTCACTCACTGCCATCCCTCACTGCACAGTAGTGAGAACATGCCCATCACTACTTCTTTAATAACTCTGTCTTAATGCACATTGCCTGAATTTATCACCAGACACTGTGCTGTATCAAAGATATAGTGCCTCAAGAGGCACACTGTCTTGAGAGCGCATTCTCCAATCTGATTCTCATTACCATTGCAGTGCAACCTTCCCTAGTCTTTTTGCTCTAACACTAACACCAAATGAAAATAACTGAAATTCCTCCCCTCTGCTGTGATCTTTTTCTCAGTGTTAACTAGGATTTTTCCCTGCTCTGCAGAGATTATTTCAGCCCAGTATTAACAAACTCCATCAGTTATGCCTTGTTGCTTTCTTCTTAGTCCTGATAAACCACTCTAGACAAAACACCCTGGAGCAAAGCTGGTATTGTCACCATGGCATGTGACTTCTTAAATGCCTCAGCTTTGGGGGACCCAAAGAGAGTGGGAACCTCTGCCAAAACCAAAGCACAATGCTTCAGCAGACTCCCAAAACAAAACTCCTTGGAGGTTTCTCAAACTGATAATACACAAAAGGAGGCATCAGAAATCATCCATCTTTGAAAATCCCTATCTGTGGCCTTCCACTCCTCTGTAGTGTTTACAAGGAAGATAGCATCCTAGTCAATACACTCCCAACTGGGATAACACTCAGAGGGCAACCCCCCCAGGATAGGTCTGTTTTCACACCTACTCCTAAACCCTTGGATTTCAACTCACAGGCCTGGATTGATAACAGCTACTGCAATGGCAGCTTTTACTCTGTAACAATAGAAGGATGAGAACCATTTACTACACTCCAAATATGGAAAGGCCTAGGAGATGCCTTTATAAACAAGAACTAACTGCGTAGGCACCAACCAACATATTTTAGAGAGACTATTTGCATAACTTGGAATGAGTCACTTACTTAGCATATGCCTTCTCCAGAAGGGCTCCCCAGAACACGTTCTTGTAGACTGAGGAAACAAAGACCAGCTCCCCTGCCTCATTCACCGGCAGACGATCATCAACCACCACGTCAACCCATTCACCAAAGTGCCAGAACTGTCAGGGAAAAGGAATGATCTGATGTTTCCCTTGAAAGGAACCTCCCCTTGAAACAACAGGAAAGGCAAGAGAGTTTAGCTATGAGCACAGGACAAGCTGCCTTGAGGGGAGGACTACTTTGGGTCAGTGGGATGTGATGACTCACCCACAAAGCCAACTCCTCAGTCCCGCTCTACCAGAGTAGAAAACAAAGCCTCTATTAGGTGTAAAAGGATTAAGCAGGGAAATTAGGCACAGCTGGGCTTCTGGGGAAGAGTTCCTATCTGCAGAGTGGCAGAGTTGCATCAAGAGCTGGGCAAAGGGGTACAAGACTGGAGTGGATGTGTTCAAGTCCTGCTGACCATTGCCACTATGGAGGAAGACTTTTGCCTGGATTAAAACACGGGCAGGGCACAGCTCTATCCATACGAGCTGTGGTCTCTTAATGGAGAGAGAAGGGCTAAGTGGAGGTATATCCTCAGACTGGCTTGTAGTTGATCCAGTGCCTGCACTGCTTTGTGTGAGGGCTGACGGGCCGCTCTCCAGGCTGGGATACCCTATGGCCATTTGCCCCTGTCCAGGGGGAACCATGTACAAATTATCTAAAGGTGTGACACAAAACATGATGGAGAATTTCTGCAGACCTCCCTGCACTGCAGGGGACCAGATGTACCCGGAAGTGGAAAATGCCGGCGTATTTCCTCTCAAAGCTCTGGTTTTGTGGCACGACTGCAGCCAAGATGTCCTGGTGGAACGTCAGGGCTTCCAGGGCCGCCAGGAACCAGCAGTTCTCTGCACCAAGACAAACAGACACATGCAGTTGGCTGAAAAGCAAGAGTTGTCAGCCAAGTTCACGAACACCACCAAGATCCTAACAGAAGAGCTGTTGTGCTGATGTCTTTAAAATTATAACAAGTCACATACAGAAAATTAGATGATCCAGACGTGTGTTTTATTTAATGAAAACATCATTGGTTTATAATTGTTCTCTCACGATCTTTTCGTTTGGATACTGTTTGGCTACATAAGAAATTTAGCAAGAAATAGCTCTCAAGGGAAATATTCCGGTTTTTTACTGACACTGCCTGGTTTTTTTCTGTTCTCTGTAAAGGCACACTATTCAAAGAAAACTTTTTCCTTTTTTTAAAAACATTAACTTTTCAGAAGAGAAAAATCATTTCCAATGGATCTCACATGCAAGACTGTACTTATCAGACTTTGTGTTTAAGGACTTAAAGCACTTAAAAATTAATTTAGTCCTGCCCCTACCTGTTTTGCAGATGAAAAGAAGTCCTTTTACTTTAGGTAACATGGGCATAAAAATGATTTTTCTAACTGCAAATCTGGGAAGAGAACACGCTTACATTAAGCCTTAGATACAAAGATAGTGAAAGTCTCAGATTTTTCTGCTTCTGTGGTCTCTGTTCAGTTGTCAAGCAGCAACGTTACAGACCAGTAAGAGCACAGGATCACTTCCTATCGCAGTACTAGCAGTCACAGAAGCAACACAGAGAGTAGCAATTTCAGCTTATGGAGACACCTCTAATTCATCAAATCCCACCTCAAAGCTTGCCAGGTTTTTTACTGAGCCTATTCCATCTTAACAATTGCTTCATCCACACCATGCCAAATGAAGAGATAAGGATATATGCACCTTCTATTTCTATGCAAAGTTTTATAAAGTCAAAATTCCACACAAAATGTTATCTTGTATAGGAATACTTAGATATTTATGCAAAGGAGCTTCCTTACCCACCAATCCTTGGCAAAGATCAAGTTGCTTTCTGTTTGCAGCATAAAATAAAGGACTTCTGTGCAAAGCCTGGGAAGCACACAACCAAACAGAAAAGAGGGAGAGAGCCAAGTCAGTAATATGAGCTGGTTTAGCTTGCAGTCAAGGACTTTCTGCCTGCAATCTCGTAAGATGGGAAATCCAGTGAGTTCCTAGTCCAGGATGTAAAAATCTCATGGATATGTGACACGTACCATAACATGCCCTCTGCCTGTTCAAAGCTTTCAAAATACTTAGGATCCTTTTGTCCCAGCAGACATTGTTCTGGTTCAGGTATAACTTTAGTGTTATCGTATGCTGTGGCTAATGTGACGTAAGCCTGGGCACACATTTGTGTTTGGTCTGCACTGAATTTGGTCTCCAACGTAAGCCACTGGTGCTCACATGCATCACCATGGGTTTCCACAAGCACCTCACTGAGAAGACAATCCTTCAGACCTGCCAGCCCTGCTATTCTGTAATTACCAACAGGTTTCAGCCAAAAGATGCTACAATGGCAGAGCACAACTGTTCAAACTTTCAGCTAATCTGGCTGATGTCTCCACAATTTGACTGACAATTGAGCTACAGACTAACTGGCAGCTGCTACACAAGTTCCTGTTGCTGTGACATGAGTGGGTCTGTGAAGAATTTTTCAGAAAGAGATTATGTTGCTATTTTTTTCCTCTCACAAGTGCCTCTGGAGTCAAACTAATAACGTAAGTGTCAAAATTACTTTTCACTCTAATGACTCACAAATTGCTCAAGATAATTTTCACACTGTTGTCTTCCTCTTCAGGCAGCAGCAGAGAAACAGCAAACCCTCAGCAGGCAGTTACAGTAGACACCAGCTCCTATCCTTGGTGAATTTGGGTGTTCTGTTTGCAGGCCATCAGTCATAAATGCAGCAAGCTAAAAGCCTGCAGGCTGCATGGCAGAATCTTAGTGTTTCCTCTGCTGCACAGGGACTGAAGGATGCACAGCACACATCCTTAGAGAGCCTTTGCTGGGCTAAGTTTGGCATTCAGAGCAAATGGCAGCCTTCTTCACGAGGAGGTTTTAGAGCAGCAGAACAGTTGACTGAGAGACATTGGAGGCTTCAAGTCCATTCCAATATCTCTGGGGTGGCAGGACACCTGAGGGGCTTTGTAGAGGCTAGGACTCATGTTGACCTTCCCCTCACAAATACCGCAATGCTGATATAGCTGCCTCAGCCGCAGTGCCCAGCACAACCCAGCTCAGGCCCCTGAGGACTGCACTCTTCCTCCACCTGCAGATCCTGACTTAACAAAAACCACCTTCGAGATCGAATTACATATGAATCTCTGAGAACCAGGGCTGCTATTCCCAAGCTCTCCTGCTCACTTTGCAAAGGTGCCTCTACTTTCTCAGTGATTTTCAAGAGTTTTGCAGAAATTCAGCCCTTCTAAGAGATCGGTTAAATCTAGAAAATAACTTCGCTAGGAGATGCTATCTGCTATTACCTGGCAGAATTCCCTTACAGACACAGTAACATAAGAAGTCAGTGCTACTGAAATCCTCAGACAATTCTGCACTTTACTTTCTGGAAGATCTGATTATCAATGCTCAGCGGCTCAGTAAGAACAGAACTGCCACTGCTAGTAACAGAGCTTATCTAACTGTGCCAGATCGCTGTCCTGGCCTCCTAAATTTGTTATCTATCCATTTGTTATGGGAACTTGTTCTGTGACCGGCACTTGCAACCACGTGTCTGTCGTTGCGATGTTCAGTTTAAGCATGGGATACCAGCAAAGGCCTTGGAAATATGGGCACAAGTAGAAAACAGAGGCCCCAGAACTAAAAACAACTGACTGACTGATGGTCAATTACTGGTTGTGGTAGAAGCTCAACCTTGAGACCTGGGAAAAGACTGCTCTAAGTACAATAGACTAAACAGTTAAGCAGGAAAAAAACCAGACCAGCAACAGGATAAGGCACCTGCTGCTGCCGGTGAAAGTAGCAGCCTCCAGCATAGCAACAGTATGTGGTCCATGGGAGAGGGGTCAAAGGCTAAGAACTGTCTAGAAACTCAAAAATCTAAAAGGTCAATATCTTGAATTCTGGGAAGAGGCATCACCACCATAAGAACTATCATCACAGAATCATGCTAGGATCATCGAGCTGTGAGCTCCAAGGACACCGGCTCCCTCCACTCCATTCACTTGCACTCCCTGCCTGCTCCGAGCATTACTGGATATAAACTGAACACAGCTGGTTATGATTTCAGTCAACAAATGCTTCAAAAGCAATTATGAAAATCCATGTACCCCAGTTTCCAAAACGACAGCTGACACAGTAAGTGTAATCTCTGGAGGCATTAAGACACACCTAAATTAAAGTCTAAGAGTAGTCTGCTCAATACTAACACTATTTGCTGGCTATCAATCAGCTGTAATCATCTTCTTACACGAGATTATTCACTGAAAGTCACTTACATGTGGCCTCTTCCACTGTAAATTTTGGGGTAGTTTCTTTAGCAGTGCTCCAGTTCCAATAGAGCTGATGTGAGCAGGGAAGTTGTCATCTGTGAATAGGCATTTGTTCTTCAAGCACATCTCCAGCAAGGCCTGGTAGTTCTGCTGGACAGGTGGGGTGTGTTTCTGAAAGATACTCCTGCCTAAAGGCACAGGTGGCTTCTGTTTTTTCAAGCACGGCAGAAAAGGCATGGTGATGTCCACAGTAAAGTCAGGATAATTTTTTCCACTGAGGACTCTGCAGGGATCTCGCCCTGCACAGTCCTGCTGCAAACTCTTGTTTCTTGGGTGAGGTGTGTCTTCTCCAGAAGAAGTCCTGCTCACTAAAATAAGTGTAAAACATCAATTTAATCATGGCTTTCAAAATTTTCTCTTTAGCTAGCGGGGGTGGCAGGGGAGGTAGCACTCCCAAGAGAAGTGAGGGACCTATCCAATTCTAATCTGGCACCTATCACTGCATTTTCAAAGCTTTACATTCTCTGTAGATCTGAGTGAAATCAAAATCAGTGACCTTGTTGACTTTTACTGGGGCTTTGAAGCCATAGGCATGGTTATTCTCAGTTTCCCTCTGGATTATTTAGACCCTCCAGGATATTTTCATAATGTGCTGCAAGACGAATGACAGTCTTCATTCAGACAATCACATTCTGGCATGTTGACATTTCCCCTCCCAAAAAATGAAAAACAGCAAGATAAACCAAATGCTAACAGAAAAATGGAATACAGTAGGTGTTACAAAGCCATTACTTACACACACCCCAATGGTTATTTTGCATTTTCTGCCTCATTTTGGAGAACCATACAATCTCCCCCAAGAGATATCATTCCATCATGCTGATTACCACAGATTCACACATGAAATTGCATACTGAGATATTTTTTTTCTTGTAACATTCAAGACAGATGTTTCTCATCCCCCCACTGAAAACAGCAGAGTGATTTTGTAGCCCTTTGTTGATATTAGCAGCTATGCTAAATATTAGCAGCTATCACCTTGTGTTGCAAGTGGTGGGCTCCTGGGAGAAATCGTGATGAAAATCTCAGCAGGCAAATCACACCCATCAGTGGTAACAAGATGATTGTAATCATAGCCTTCTCATTACAGTGTGGACTGAAGAAATAAATTGGGATACAAAGTCCAATAGGTGGCTCATGTGCCATAATGACAGAGTATTTGGAAGCCTTCCCTGCAGAGGAGGCTCCCTCAGACTCAAAATCACTGCCCCAGGCACCCTAGGAAACTGGTCTCACTTAGGAGTCAGTTGATTGTTACTCCCATCGAAGATGAAGGTCACCAGCATTCCCTGTGAGAAACCAAACAACCGCAGATTGCGCCGTCCTCCCACACAGAGCCCTTATTTGTTACAAAACCACTCTACAACTGATCCACATAGCTTGATCCTCAAGGGCAACAAAGAGAAAATCTTCAAAATACAACCCTGGAAAAAAAAGAATTCAATTTTCGTATTTCAGACCTGAAAAATGATTGACGTGCATAACAACTTGCCTACTTTTTCCCCAGATGAAAAATACTGTCTCTCCCTTCAAGCCTTGCCTTTTTACAGCCATTGACCTTCATAGCTACAACAACATGAGCAACAGAGAGATAGATTTAAAAGAAGAACAAGAGGAAGAAAACAGCCTGGAGACTGGCTGCACTTTATATAGACAGACAAAACATGTATGAAGAAGAATTTCTCATTTTGCTGCTCCCCGGCAAAAGAAGTGGTGAGCAACTGACATACTTTGAGCTACACCGAAAAGCAAATACTTGAGTCTTGATTTTCGGGTGTGCAGAGCATCCACAATGCCTGATAAAATCACTATAACACTTCAGCAGTTCTCACCTCGGTCTGGCGTTTGTTCGAAAAAAGAATTAACCTTTCTAGATAGGCCTTGAAACCCAGAGATACTATGAAAAAAACCCAACGCTCTCAAAAATGGAGGTTTAAATCACTGGAATACGTAGCCTTATTTTCAAGAAACTGAGCGAGCAGGCCCAAACTATAAGAGTATGTGTCGAGAGTCAATGATGCAGCTACTTTACATGTTTTGAAAACCTCCCAACTGAACCTGCCTGTAGGTGTATTAACTCTTTTCCAAATTACCTGGAAATCTTTGAACAAAAGACGCAACGAAGCATTTTATGTGTCATGAACAGTCACTGCTTAGACAGTCACAAAGTGTTCCACCTCGTGTTTTAACCTTCTGCCTGCTGTCTGACCACAGCCATGTGTACGAGCAGGTGATAGATACAGTTGTATACGACTAGGCAAGGTATACCTGGAAAAGACTTGTTCTCCACTCAGCAATGTTACTGGAACCAGACTGAATCGGAGTGTCCCACCATGTCCTACGGCACAGGTGGAGCAGAGCGTGTGCATGTCTCTTCTAGCAATTATAATTTCTAAGGGAAAGCAGCCAAGTGTAGCAGAGGTTAGACACTTCAGATGGAAGCCGTGAACGAGTAGGCTGGATGGATTTGATCCTCTGTTCTTTGCACATTTCCCTAATTAGTAGATTTGCCCTCTGATGTAACTCTTTCCACTACACTAGCATCCTATGATCTCCACTGATCTTTCTCAACATCTTAGATGCCATGAAGTGCCCTCATCCCTAAGTCTTAAAATAAGAATCTGAAGAATCCATAGAAAATCCTTCATTTTTAGTAAAAGTAATTGAACCATGAAAGAATTCTCCAAGACCCTCTTACTCTCTCTATGAGAGGATTTATCTCAGGCAACACTGGAGCAGTGGGCAATTCGAGGGCTAAACCTGGAGCTGACAGAGCTCAGCCCAGCTGTGATTTAATGAAGACAATCGGTATCTGGGCTGAGGAGCCGCTCCTGATTGTGTGGAACAGAGCAAATGTTTGCATGCAAAATAATAAATTTTAGGGTGAGCAGAACAAATGATGCAGGGCCATCTTTTACAACCACTCTTGTAATACAGCAGATCATTAGCAACAGAAATTAGGCTTTGCTAATCTTTACTAGTCTCTAAACACACAGTAAGAAAACAGCACTTGCAGGTAGAACTTCAAGGCTTTGATTAAACATAGTGGATATTTCAGGAGCAAAAACTCAAAGCTGACTCCCACTCTTCCTGTGGGCTTTTTAGCAAACAGAAATACCCTGAAAAGAAGCATTAAACTGTGTTTTCTCACAAAATGAATGAACGTACATACAAGTGGAGGACCTTGCTCTGAATTTCCCATGCTTAAATTATTGGCCCAAAAGTTGATAAACACCTTCTGGTGCTGAGATTTTCAAGGCCGAGCCATGAATCTGCCCCAGAGCCTCCCACTGACGTTAACAAAAGGTTTGTAGCAAAAATGCCTGGATGGCTTTCAGAACTTCAAACAATACCTTCCTAAGCAAAGATTCACTTTTCAAGACTCTGGTTGAGAATTTAAAAGACATACTCCTTGCTGCATGAATTGTCCAAGCTACACTGAAATCAGTGGAAATATGAAAATCCCATTTACTCAAGATCCGTCCTTTAGCACTTAAGGTTACAACATCCTATTCACAATCATGCTAATCATCAGAGATCCTGACTGCCCATAACTCCTGTTAAAACCATGACAAAATCTTTGATCTCTGCAGAATACTTTGTAATGAAGTATCAGCTAAACCACCCCTAAACAGCAAAACTGAGAGAGCAAGGGTGCACAATATCTGGGTTAGCTGAAACACCAGCCTGTGTTCCCAACCATTCGGCAGGCAGAATCTTTGAAGCTGTGACATGCAGGGCAGCTGATGCAGCTCATCTAGTTGCTTTACATCACACCCATTCTTCTCATGTTTGCTGATACGAACTTTTTGCCTTTCCCTTCATCACTTTAGAGAAAAGTACAGCAGCAGCTGCTACATTCAGCACGGCCAGCAGTATCATGTAAGTAATACAGTCATTTGATTCGAGAGGACAGCTTTATCTTAGCACTGTGCCTCCAAGAAGTGGTGACAGAGTTATAAGCCTTTCAAACTCCCAGAAAATCCTAACTCTTCTGGCCACTGATGACTACTGAATGCCAGCGGCAAATCCCTCTACATAGCACTTGGCGTTTGATGTCCTACCTTCTCCAGGTGCGTCCTCACAGCAAAGGATAATTGTTCCACTGGCAGCGATGCCTGCTGCTTATAAATGGTATATGTGTTATCTCTACCTATGTGTGTATTTGTATGCATGCATGCGTGCAGGTATATATACATCTTGCCTACGTAACCCTGAGAGCTAGCCCTCACCTGTCAAGCACTGCGGTAAAAGCAGGAGGTGGGGAAAAAAAAATACATTGAGTAATGCCAGAAAATTTCTGAAAAGCCCAATGCAAAAAATTCTACAGAAGACAGGAAAGAACAGGTCAGCCCATCATGCAGACTACTGTTTGACTCACTGATCGCTTCAGTGGATGGCAGCTTCCTTGTTTAGTTAGCCATTTGATTATTCAAAGCACAAAACTTCGTGTCTCTCCATATCACTGACAAGGTAGAACAGGAAGATGCATTCAACTGTGTCTTAATACATTTTAACAGGGTTTCTGTTTTCAGGTAAGAAAAAGTTCATAAAGGAAATACCCTCAAAAACCCCACATTGTCTCAGAACATGTGGGGCCATGACAGTGTCTCCATTTTGCCAATCACTAAATCAGACCTATTTCTAAAAAGAACATGTAAGTAAGATGAAGAGAAGCATATGTTTTACAACAGATGCAGTCAAAACCATCCAGAAGTTACAGGGGAAACCTCCAATATTCTTTCCAGCACTATTGCAGACATCACATAGGCTAGGTCTCCTATGTGGAATACAACATGCTTTCTTTGCTGTACAAATGTAAGGAATGATCTCTCTGGAGGCGAGTGTTCTTCCCACTCATGTATATACATTCTCCAACCCCACGCTCTCCATTTCTGGTGGCACTTCTGGGTACCAGCACCATGTTCCACCCCAGGCAATGAGTGTGTAAGAGCAGCGTGGTGAGGGCAGGGAAAAGGACAGCATGCGCATACCAAGCCATCAGAGATGTCTTGTAGGCAAGAGACACCTAATGGGAAATATTTCAGATTAATATGGAGGAGCAGCGAGGGCAGGAGAAGGCAAAGTTGTAAAGGTAAAGCAACGAGTGAGGAAAGGGATAGACTATGCTGGAGATTATTTTATTCCCAGGCCACACGGCAACAGCAGGGGTCAAGAAGCTTGATCTAGCTGAACCAGAGGAAAATCGCCTTCCCTTATTTACCAAATTAGTGTATTTGGTTTAATTCTGGGGGCCTGCTTCTTCCTCTCCCCTCCTAACTTTCCCACAAACCCGGCTGTTCTCTGTTGAACCTATCACTACCTGAACTTTTGACACTGTCTACTCAGGTTTCTTACTTGGAACTAAACAAGCAGTGACAGTAACTGCTCTGGCAGGAAGTGGATTCTACTGAACTACACTGCTCCCACAAGCTTCTTCAGACTGTCAAAGTGTTCTGGTACTGACTGAGTCACCATCTTTTTTCAAACCTGGTGACTTGCTAACGTCCCCATCCTCAGATGATCTTTTGTAGGAAGTAAACCTGTCCCACCTAAGGCAGGAGATAAGCAAACACACACATCACGATGACTTGATTTCATATGAAAGGAATTTCAGTTCTACAACGTTGTGTTTCAGCCCCCAAAATTAGGTTTCGTTTTGAATGCAAATACTACGTGACTTAGTCCAGCCCCATTCACTTCCAGCAAACTGGAAGTGAATCTTCTTGGGCAAAGTCTCTCCCTCCCGGTCAAGGCACGCATCCAGCTAAGTGACTGCCTACCACGTTACCAACAGAAGGGACAAGACTGAGAAGCTACAGAGCTAAAAATGTAATTTGTCATGGCTTAAGAGAAAAAGACAAATTCGATAGCAGAGGGCAGTAGCAGACCACCATCAGTATCAGGTGTGGGTATGTCCTGAGCAGTGCAGTACACTAGTTTGGCTGTAGGGCATTCAAGAGAGTGCTTTTGCATTTGAACCACTCAGAAACTTTCAGGAAAAACAGCCCTTCTTCCAGCAGTGACATTTTAAAAGAAAAATCATTGTTTGTGGGGAAAAAAAATATTTATTTTGTTTTGTTATTTCTCTGCTTTCAAAATTTAAAAAATGTAAATTAATAAAAAAAAAATTGGCTAAAGATCATATCATGAGACCAATCTGTCCAACAGAAAACCATACATTAAAAAAACCCTGTTTTTGAAATTAAAAGGAATAAATAATGAAAATTTATTAAAATTTTCATTTCAGATCGTGGCATAAAGAAAAGTCTAATTATACTCTAAACTTCCTTTCCTAATTTTTCTTTCCTTTGTTTTTGATAAGTTCTATACTTCAAGCTAAAGAGAATCCTTGAGAAAGTCGGCCTTCCAGAGAGAGATGACTAAGAAAACAGACTGAAAAATAAATAAAATTGTGCAATGTTTGTAAGTCACCTAAAGAAAGTCTATAAAAACTGTCAAATATGGTTGTGATCTGCCGCAGCAATACGGAATCCAAAGGAAAGGGACTCTCTTCAGACAAGGCAACAAAACATTTTTTTTGGCCATTTGGGCATCAGGTATACATATTTATGATGAGTGCAACTTAATGATTAATATATATCCTCTTCTTGTAAGCGTGGGACAAGCGTGCCTCTGCTGTACCTGTAGCGGTTAGCTCCCGCAGCTTGCACAACAGAAGCCTTGCTTTCCTCCCCCATTCATTGCATTCAGGAAGGGCATCAAGGTGGCCTGGGGAGATTTACAATCAAAGGCTTCCTGGCCTGACCTTTACTCAGCTCTGAGGATACCACGAGCAAGCACCAAAGAGACTCCATATATAGCTGTAGAAACACCAGAATGGCATCGGGGGACCGCAGCCTTAAATGGCAGAACTATCTAGAAGATGAAAGCGATTTTTTTCCTACAAAATGAGGAATTCTTGCCAAAACATGTTGATTTCTACAGGGCCTTTCTTTTTCAGGAGTTTTCACTGGAAAGGAGTCATCAAATTCTTAAAGGCAAAAAGTCTCTATTTATAAAACCAAAGAAATGAAGGAAATTACTTTTAAGGAGGTTTCAAAATATTCATTCCACTTTCAGACTAGCTTTAGGCATTGGCAGGAAAGCAGCGAAGCTTGACCTTCAGAAAATACAGTCAGCTTGCTATTTTCTTCCAGAAAAAGAAAACCGCTCCCTGGAGTCACCGCTCGCACCTCGCAGGCCAGGCCATGCCACAGAGCGTACAAGCGCATGGGATCGCACCACGGGCACGGCCAGGGAAATGGCTGCTCCTGCAGCCAGATGCACAGGAAGGGACCTGGGTCGTCGTCCAGGCACACGGGGCCACGCGCGTCTCCGGGTGTCCCCCCTCTCCCCGTTAAAAACAACCACTTTCAACGCCCGGCTGCCTCCGCTTACGCCAGGCCCAGGCTCGTCCCGTCTGCACATGGCTGGGAAAGGGCAGGAGCCTGCCACGCAGCAGGACCGCTTCCAGAACGGCCTCTTGCCACAGTTCTCGGACCTGCTGGAGAAACTCAGGTGAAAAAGCCACTTGGACATATTTTAGGAAGAACCCCCTGCTCGGCACCCAGCTGTCATTGCAAGCGGTGATGGGCAGAGCCTGGCAGCGGGGTGTTACGGCCGACGCCAGCCCTGGGACATACCGAGCCATGGGCCACTGCTGGAAAAACGGTGCAGGCTCGGCCCGAGCACTGCAGCCTTCGCTCAGCAGCTGTCTTGTCAGCCCTAATTGCTGGAGGAACAAAGGAGGGCAGACAGCAGCTAATTTCCCTGTCTCATCTGCTTAAACGGTGAACTCCTGTAGGCACAGCCAGCCTCCTCTCCGCGAGCCCCTGAGAAGCGAGGGGCAGCAGCACTGCGGCCCAGTCATTGGCCTGGGGAAGGGCTGGGGACCCAGCTGGGGCTGGCAGCGTTCAGAATCAGCCGACTCCCTGCCGATTTTGCACACGCAGGGGTTTATTGTAAAGCGAGGTACGAAGGGGAATAAAATGGCGGCCGGGCTGCGATCTCCCGCAGCGGCCCCCAGGGGGCACTGTGCTTCGCCGCGCGCCGCAGGGCGGGCCCGCCCCCCCGGCTTTTCCTCCGCGTCGCGCCCCGCCCCAACATGGCGCCGCCCAGTGCGGCTTCACCCGCCGGGTAGAACGGGCGGCGCCTGCCAGGAGCCGGCCACTTCCGCCGCCGGTCCATTTCCTGGAGGGCCGCCCTTAAACGCCGGCCGCGGCGCTCGGAGGGCGCTGCCGCAGCCACCGCCCGCCCCTCCGCCCTGCCTCCGCGGCATGCCCACGCCGCGAGCCGGCGGCGTGACGGGAGGCGGCGTCTGCCGGCGCCGCTCAGCCGAGGCCGGGAGGAGAAGCGGCTCTTTTAGCCTCCCGCGGGGACCGGTTTTCTGACTGAAACCGCTGGTGCGGGTCGCTGTAAGGGAAGGCGGCCCTCGCGGGTGGGCGTTGGAGGGGAGCGAGGCCTGCCAGGCCGTCCCCCGCGCCCCGCCGCCCGCCCGCCCGGCATGCGGGGGTAGCCCGCGCCGGCAGCCAGCAGCGCCTCGCCCGCCCCGGCCCCAGTGCCCGCTGCGGAGCTGGCTTCAGGCGGCCCCAAGATGTTCAGCTGGCTGGGCACCGACGACCGCCGGAGGAAAGACCCCGAGGTGTTTCAGACGGTGAGCGAGGGCCTGAAAAAGCTCTACAAAACCAAGCTGCTCCCCCTGGAAGAGCACTACAAGTTTCACGAGTTCCACTCGCCCGCCTTGGAGGATGCCGACTTCGACAACAAGCCCATGGTGCTCCTCGTGGGGCAGTACTCCACTGGGAAGACCACCTTCATCAGGTAAAACTCGCCTGCCTGCCTCCCGGGCGTGCCCGCACCCTCGATGCCCATGGGCCGTGGTGGGGCAGAAGGGGTCTCTGCTACCCGCGCTACGCCTGGATCCCTCTTCTGCTCCCCTGCCTGGTGCCGGTCAGCAGGTTTCAACTGAAAGGCCACCTCCACTCAAGAGTCTAAGAGCGTTCCTTCACAAGGACAGGGTGGGTGAGGTGTCCAGTGAAACACCAACGTGGCAAAAGTAGCCCAGGGCAGGGCTGAGGAGTGCAGCCAGGGCATTAGCCCGGGTACGTGAGTCACTTGGGGCCCTCTTGACTGTTCAAAGTGCAAAGGCTGCGGGAAGCCTCGCACAGGGCATCCCCGTGACTGCTCGGGTCAGGGTAGCCCCTATAACAGACATTCTTTACAAACTGATGTATGTTTCGGGTGGTGGGGCAACCTACGGCCTTGGGAACCTCCCAGTGGGTGCTTGGGTTTGTAATCATCTGGTTTTCGTGCTTGTGTCTGTCTTTCTCTGCACTGTTCCCAGAGGCAGTGCTCAGAGCCTACTTTGAGAAGCATGTGTGCTCGGGAGGGTGTGTGTCTGCAGAAGAGATACCTGCCCATCTTCAGGGCTCCAAAAGTAAGCCCTGTTTTAACTGTGCCCTGCTTTACTGAGGGGCTGGGAGCAGCAATTTCGTTCCTAACTAAAGAAAAGGCAGTTGCCAGCAGCAGCAGGTTTAATGTGAAGCTGTCAAAGAGAGGGTTAAACTCTTCCAGCTGGACTTGGTTGCAGGGATCTCTGTTCAGCTTGCAGCAGCCTTTCTCTTGGGATCATAGCTGAAGCTGTGCTGTCTGTGTTTCCTATGTGATTCATAAGCTTAGCGTTAAATTCCAGCCTTTTGCTGGTGTGGCTGTGTTGAAATCTGTGGAATTACCCCAGTGTAAATCTGGACGCAAGCCACAAGCAGCCAGCCCTTTGTTCTACTAGTATTTCTTGGTGGAGGAGGGAGCTGTGGAGAGTAGAGAGGTGTGAATCAAATTGACTGTACCTCTTCAGGAGTGACCTTGAGAGATGAAGGGGGGTTTTTTTGTGTCCTGTAGTACTCCTGCTGCTTAATGCCCCAGCCAGGAGCTGAGAACAGAATGCATTTCTGCTACTTTGTCATGCACCTGGCAAACAAACTTTAAGAGCCAAAAGGATTTTCTCATGTGAGCAGCTCAGGTAGATGGTGAAGGAGTGTGAATGACCCTAAGAAGCATTTGGCACATGGTTGGAAAGGGAGTTGCTTTTCTGGAAGTTGGAGAGGCTAGCTTGGATAGTATGTCTGGTTCCACCCCAGATCTTTATTCTGTGACTTGGTCCCAAACCTATCTGATCAAAGGCTTTTTCTGCCCTCTGAATTACTGACGCTTGGAGCAGAACTTCCCCTGAACATGAGGAGGTTGCTGGTTGTGTAACTAGAGCATCTCTTCCTAATGCTTCTCTCTGGATTGCCAGCATCAGCTTTTCCCTGCAGTCTCACCTGCATGCTGTTGTTAGCAGAGACTTCTGCTTTTGCCCCTGCTTCTTCAGTAAAGTCCTTTTTCTGTAGCCCAAGCTCCTTTTGCAAGAAGTTTAAGTGCTTGAAGAGTGTTCCAGGCAAAAGGAGAAAATTGAGGTTTTTGCTTCTGTGGGACAGCAGCAATCCCTTTGCTCTGCCATCAGTAAAGCTGATCTAATCCTCTCTGACCACTACATTTCATTCATGCCTGTGTCCTCTTCTCCCAGCCTTCTCTCTGTACAGCAGTGGGATGAGCCTGCACAGAGACTGTGGTCAAGCAGAAGTGACCAGGAGCTTCTGCTTCACAGGAGTGCAAAATGCACCTGAGAAGGCCTTCCAGGAAGGCAGAGTTTTCTCTGTGTAAAACAGCATGTAAGAAGGTGAAAGTTGAGAACTCTGAGAACCTGGGGCCTCCTATAGTAGCAGTGTGAGGGACTGGTATTTCAGTATGTTCCAAACCAAGCAAAGGCAGGAGGTGCCAGAAAAATGGGTGCTGCTTATAATAGGGTTCCACTGTGAGCTTGCAGGCACTAGTCATTAGACAGCTGGGATAAACACCAGATTAGCATCCAGGGTTATTGTGGGAAGGAAAGTGGGAGCTACAACTGAGAGCAGGGAGGAGTTAAAGAGGACTGGGCGAGGAAGTGGGAGGAGAAACAACCATGATGTCTTGGTATTAAAGCAAGAAACAGCCTCTGGACATAATCTTGTCGGGATAGGGGATAATAGTGTTATCTCTGTGTATCCATTCCACTTAGATTGCATCCTGCTCATAATGCCATGCAATTTAGGGAGATGACTTAGTGCCACTAAACACTTGTGTGGAAAGAACTCGATCCCAGTATACCATTTTTAAAAAAGGACAAATAATCTTAGCCACCTACCTGAGGTGTGTTTGTCTCCCAGACATCTTTCCTTGTTACTGGGCAATCTGAGGTGAAATGAGAAGGAAATGCAAGGCTCTGAAGTGCCTAAGCTGCAGCATCTTGCAGTGAGGCTGCTCTCTTGTCAGGGTCTGATGGCAGAAAGAAGGCAGTCAAGGTCAGCAGCAAGACACGTTCCTAGAGGCTGAGGCGGGGAGGAGGGAGGTGAGTTGTGTGTTAAAGCCAGTGTAGCGAGACCAGAGCATTGGCTTGTTTTCAGTGGAACCAGGCTGTTCTTTCCCCTGCTTTCAGGGACTCGGAGAATGGAGCCTTATTTTGCCATGTGAAAGATGGAGTGTCCCTAACTGCAGCTTTTCCATGCCTGCTTCCTGCTGTATCCTCTCTTCTCATTCACTCCCGTTGCTGTCCTCAGCATACATTTGACTGAGGCTTTTCCACAGGGCCAAGGTCTGAAAGGCTGTGATGGCAAGGGCAAGGCAACACCTCTACCTGGGAATATCTGACTGCCACAGCAGGATGTCTCTGGAACCTGCCTTTGTCACGTTATTGCTTTTTATGTTTCCTGTAAGAGGGTAGGAGTGCAGGACATAACATTACTCTCCTAATGAACTTAGATTCTGTGGTCTTTTCTAAAAATAATCCTGGCTTCTGTCCAGTCATCCTGCTAATAAAATAAACAAGCCTGCCAGAGCCCTACTAACTGTCAACATGGCTTGGTTTTCTGGTGTAGCCACCCCTTCCTCCTACAGCTAATCATTTACACGCCCTGGCCTCTCCAGACTGTTTGTCACAGGCTACACGCAGAGCTCTGGTGTGGCCTCCCCATGTGACCCTGAACCTTTCATCTCTGCCTGCACCAGGCAGTTGTCACTGTTTCCTCCTGCTCTGCCCTTCTTCCCTTTCCTGCTCTGCATCACCTCTGCTGCCACACACAGCATCCTGCACTGCTCCTGCATGACTCATCACAGGCAAATGGCGCCTTCCCCCACATCCTGCAGCACTCCTGCCTGGAGAGCCTGGGATCACCTTGCCTGGCTCCTGCGCTGCTCCAAACCTGCCTGGGAAAGGCTACCTGAAGCTAGGCTGGCATTAGTGCAGCTTTCCTGCCCTTGTCCCCCACCAGGAGCAGGGACAGGCCTGAAAGGGGGCAAACAGCCACACATCAGCTCCAGATGCTCCTCCAAAAAGCAGACTGGCCATTTAGAAAAAAGCTCACCCCTTGCCTGGCACTCTGCAGGCTTCCCCAACCTGCCTGGAGGTCACTGCCCAGGCTTGTGAAGGCGTTCAGCAGCTCAGAGTAAGGCATGCTGCACTGGCAGAGGAAATTGCTCACTGTCAGTCAGTTTTCCACAGCCATTGTTTGCTGCTCTCCTCTCCCAGAAATCCCCACAAATATGACAATTGCATGTGCTCTGTAGCTTGCCTCTGTTAGCAGAGGCAGCTGGCATCACTGCCTAGAAGAATTGCCTTCTCTCCCCACCCCCTCAGACAAGTGTCAATAAATACCCTTGTATTTGTCCTGTGTACAATAACATTCTTGTGCTGCGGACACCCTGCTGCACAATATACCCAAATCTCCCAGAGGAACCTTACTTAAAATAGATGCTGTGATACTAGGCAGTGCAAATCTTCATCTCTCTGATTTCATACCACTTGTTGCACATGAAGTCAATTAAAATTCCTCTTGTAGCTAATTCTATATGAGTCTGCTTTGGTTGATTTGTTTTGTTTTGCTTTTTTTTTTAAGTCTTAGACTTAAATGGACACAGAAATGCTTTGAAACATTAGCTGAGTGGAGCCGTGATAAAATTCTTTTGAGGAGCCTGGCTGGAGGAGGAGCATTGCTATTATATGCAGGACTTTTGCTTAGGCTTTCTCAGAAGCTTTATTTGTGAATGACAAACAAAACCTTCAGGCTTTTTTTCTCCTGTTGCTCAAAAGTTATCATATTACATGTGCATCTAAAACCTGTAAAAAAACAAGTAGGTTATTGTTATGGCAAGACTGTGACCTGGCTTTGAGAGTAAGGGATGTTTCTTAAAAACACTACACTTGTTGTATTTGACAATTGTTATTACTGTCTGTTTTTCTCTCTAGTATTTGCAAAGGGAGAGCTCAAAGATTTATTTCTATGGATTCAGTGAATGCCCATCTGTATATCACTCTTAAATATACTATGTCAGACCAAAACCAAGTACAAAGCAGGAGCGGAGGAGAGAAAATAGCAGTGACTAGCATCGCAGCCATGTCTGCCAGGGGCTAACATTTTTGAATTGCCATCCAGGAGGACTGAGCTTAGTTTCCAGAGTCTGGCCAAGTGGCTTCTAACTTAGCAAATAGTTATTTCAATGTAAAGAGCTTTCCAGGGAACAGAGCCAAGAACATTCGTATTATAGTCCACAGAGCCCTTGGTGGGAGAGAAGTGGTTCCTCCTTGTTCTCAGCTGCTTCAAGCTAGAGAGAAGTTAATCGTAGCTGCTAGAAAGGTGTATTGTGATCACCAGCCAGGGAGGTGGCACCCACCAGCATTAGCTGCAGTCTGCTTTTAAGTAATGACCCACTTCTACAGGAAAGTTTTGGAAATCCCTGCGTAGGCTTTAGGTAGATAGGATGTTCACCCTAGTGTAGGAGGTCAGAGGGCTGTGCACTTCTTGGAATGCTTCCTGGATTATCTCAGGTTTTTGGGAACTGCTAAACAGCTGCTGTTTCATCTCAGAGTTGCTCCCAGTAAGAGAAGTCACTTCTGGTGACAGTCTGGTGAACACAGGACTTGGAAATCACTTTGGATAAAAGATGTAAGAAAATACGTGATATAATACTGATTAGGTAGGTGGTCAGCTCCTAAAGCTATTATGGATATCATTGCTGGAGTTGTTCTTGCTGCAGCCTTTCTCTTTAATGTATACCAAGCCAGACAAATAGCTATGATTTGCATTGTATTCTGGCCATGCCCTTGCTTATTTTAATTCTAGATCCAGTTGATTTGGCCTTGACCACTGAGAACTGAAGAGGCATTTGCTGACACAGTGTCAAAAAATAGCCCTGCTGAACAATTACAATTTTTTGTTGTTCCTAAAATACTGGATGGTGATTACCTCTATTAAAATGGTGGTAAAAGCAGGAACCCCAAAAAAGTTATCACAAGCCTGCAGGCTAGTGGTCCTGTAGTCCCTCACATAGGAACTTACCCTCTCTGGTAAGACTCACCTGAGTGAACCAATGCTGGTCATTAAACACACTGGTCTCAGTCATGAAAAATCCTCAGCCCTTCTTCCTGTTCCTTTTTTCCAGTTCTTTTTTCCCCATTCCCTGAATCTACTTTTAACATCATAGGAATTCTATATTTCTACTTTCTACCTACTAAAAATTAGGTCAAAGCAATGGAAGAGGAAGTGCCAGCTGTCTGCTGCCAACAAGCAGCACGGTATTATACTAACTTTCATAACCTGGCAGTCAAATGTTCCTCATATAACAATGCAGAGCTTATTATCAGATCAGGTGGTTTGACACCATCCCATACTAAGCACTAGATCAGTTCTAGTTCCCTTTTGCAAGCCATGTGGACACAATGGTCTTAGTTCTCAGCACAAGATAAGCAGGTGGGGTGTTTTCTGCACTCACACACACAAAGACAGATCTGACCTCAGTGATGGCGTTTGGCTACTTCGTGAGCCAAAGAGAACTGTCCCATGCACACCCCTGGCTGAATCTGGCAGAGTCCTAGTCAAAGCCCTGCAGTCCCAAGGGTGGCTATCATTCCCTGAAATTTGCCGAACTATACTTGCAGAGAGGCTGCCAGAGGCTTAGGAAACAATAAGGAATGCTGTGCTTACTGTGGTATTCAGTTTGATAACAAATATTGGGATATACTCTGCAACCCACATGCTTAATGCTCGATATGCTTGATAGTTTGTATTGCAGACCTGTAGCTGCATTGCAGAAGTGCACAGAAAGGGAGACTTGAGGTTTCAACAGTCAAGCACAGAAGTTGGTATTTGAATGACTGATTTGGACTGGGGGCTAAGCACATTACTTGGATGAGTCTGATTAAATGAGCAGCAATGAAGTAATTGATATTGGCACTAAAGGCCAGTAAGGTTTCGGGATTAACTCTGCGATTGCAGTGAACGGCTGTTTTTACTTTGCTATGCTAAGTCTGTTCCAAATGTCTTGAGGATTAAAATACACAAAATGATCAAACATGATGAGAATCTCTTCACAGCAGCTATAAGCTTCTCAATTTCTTAATCCACCTGAAATAAGAAAGCCCTAACTGTGGAGATCTTGAGTAGAAAAGCTACCATGACACTTATCAGATGATTCAGTGACAGTGCTAAAAATAGTCTCAGAAGGATCCATACTCTTGAGCTTTATAGTTACACTGCAATCCTCTGTACAACTTGTTCAGGACTTAGGCACTGTTTTTTTTGCCTACAGGTACCTGCTGGAGCAGGATTTCCCAGGGATGAGAATTGGACCAGAGCCTACAACTGACTCTTTTATAGCAGTTATGCAAGGAGATGTGGAAGGAATCGTTCCTGGAAACGCGTTGGTGGTGGATCCCAAAAAACCGTTCAGGAAACTCAACGCCTTTGGCAATGCCTTTTTGAACAGGTCAGTACTCGAGAACTTAGTTGCTCTGGAGAATAAAGCTAGAACATAATAAGCAGCATAGCTAGCAATTTAGAGGGATAAGGTGTTACACTATACCTTTTTTCCCCATCCACAAGGCTGATGAAAAGCCATTCTAGTCCGACTGGGTGCACATCAGTCACTCACTGAAGGGCAGATCAACAAATTCAAGTGGGACAAACCTTGATTTTACTTGAACAAACAAAACAAACAACACAGCACAGCCTGTCAAGCTCATCCTGTAGGAGTCTAGAAGTAAATATCTTCATTACGCTTTGCTCTCCCTTGCTTTTGTATTTCTAGCTTTGTCCGTTCTGCCATCAGTTCAGTTCCCTGAAATTAAATACTCCAAGCAGATGTAGCCATTGAAGTCAGTAGAGAAGTGGAACTGGCACAATGTATGCGTATTTGCTTTCTTGCATTCTTAAACATTGCTTGAATGTCCCCCTTGTAACAAAACCAGACTCTCTCCATTCTGATGTCTTATACATGTAACTTCAGGCACAAATTGATGACAGCTCTAATGTCTTTCCTGTAAAAAAAAAAAACGGTCTAGCAGGGGCTTTGGGCAGTGGCTCTGTGACATGAGGAATGTAACCTTTCCATCCCCTAGACCTAGCCTAACCATACTGAGTTTTGGATCTAGGCCTTGCAGGAAGCCAGCCGCACACACCCATATCCTAGATGAGCACAAACTGTGCTACAGCAGGCAGATGGGAACAAACCGTCTGACTACGCCCCTCATTAGCGCTTTCCCTTCTAACACAGTGTGGGAGATGTTGCAAACATGGCAGCTGGTCAGCCAAACAGACAGGACAGCTGGGCTTTGGCTCCCTTTCTAACTTCTGAGCTTAGGGTGTCTGCCCAGAGAGTGTAGCATTTCCTACCAACACTGACCCCACAGGAGTGCTGGTGTGGGCTGCAGTGAGACAGGGAAGGGACCTGCCTGGAAGCAAGGGGAGAAGCTTGATGAGAGAAAAGGGACCTAGCTGGAGTCACTGCTATGCAGAGAACCTCACAGTGCCTCAGGGTGACTCTGGAAGCAATATCTGATCACTAACAGGCTCATCATTCAAATATGTCAACATGGTCCTGCACTGGAGATACTTTGAGATGTTTTCAGTATTTTGTAGGGCCCAGAACATCTGCACCTGGCCAACAGTTAGGTCAGGTGACTGCTCACCAGGGGAGGAAACTGCTTTGCCCTAAGAAAGTAACAGGCTGCCTGCCTGGAGCATGGAGGTGGTAGATGAAGAGAACATCATTCAGAGCAGCTCTGCTGGCAGACAGTTCACTGCAGAGGAGAAGCAACGTCAGGAGCAAGGAGGCCAGGCATGGAGGGTAAAAAAGCAAACACTCCTGAACTGGACTGACTGATGTGTCCTGAGTGCAGTTTGCTCCTAATGCAGTGGGGGATCTCTGTGTCCATTAGCCTAGTTCACTGTGTCATGCTGTGCTCTTGTTACTTGCCTGCTACTCTTCCTTCTCCTAGGAGGAAAGAGTCATGTGTGTGCCTAGGAGGACAGCAGGGCACAGGGGCACAGCAGTGATTCTGCAGCAGCAGAAGTGCAGTCCTGCTAGCAGTGCAGGAGGTAGCTACAACAGCTAATTAACCCCTTTTCTGCTGATGGATAAAAAAAAAAGGGGTAATGATTTCTAAACTGGCACAGGAAGACATGCTAAGGGGGACTAGCTCAGCAGTATGAGCATCACAATGCTGAAAATGCAAGTGGTAATACCCAGCTAATTAGGAAATGAAGCACATGCAAGAATTGACTCAGAGGGCCAGAAATTTAGCAGATGTAAGTCAGGGTATACCC
Source organism: Opisthocomus hoazin (assembly GCF_030867145.1). Classification (NCBI taxonomy): domain Eukaryota; kingdom Metazoa; phylum Chordata; class Aves; order Opisthocomiformes; family Opisthocomidae; genus Opisthocomus; species Opisthocomus hoazin. Next base: position 33,374,550 of record NC_134415.1, on the reverse strand, counting down.
ACTGGACTGAATCAAGCCACCCACACTTACCCCTGTAGTGGGCCTGGCTCGTTGGCAAGAGGTGTCTCTGCCTTGCATGTATCTTGCTGCTGCTGTATGTTTACTAGGGCGCTGACCTCAGCTAGGAGGCTGTAAGTAGGAAATTTGGAGACGGGACGTGATCTCCAGGAGTCACCCCTCTCAGCTGAGAGAAGAGAGCAACCATGAACAAGTGCACTTTATCCATGGGTGGTTAAAAGTAGCAATTGGCTATGGGCACCAGTGGAAAGGAATAGGGCAGCACAGGGCAGTAGCATTCACATAGACCATGATGGTCTCAGCTGAGAGGTGGCATCCCACAGCACTGTGTCCTGTGGGGTGCGGAGCCTGCTATTCCAGGGGAGCTAAGGGAAGGAACAGAAGGAATGGTACTCCCTTCCCAGCAGAGACTGGGGTCTGGTGCCTTCCAGGAACCAAGGGAAAAGCGGTACAGTCAGGATTTGGCTGGGAGACAGCAGCTAATTGTGCTGCTCAGAGCCTGTCTCCTCCCTCCCTTCATTCCCAGGAGATGGAGTGTCTAGCCCTACCTTCCTGGCTAAGGGCAGAGCTAGGGCTGACAAGCTGCCCAAGGCCAAAAGGATAGCAGCTCTGCAGTACCATGCTCTGACCAGCCCTATCTCTTGTCCTCTTCTCCTTGCCCCAGGGGGTTTCTGAGTATTGAGAAAGGCTTGTTTTCCTCACTCCAACTCTGCTGGCACTACCCCAGCTCTGGATGGGTCCCAGCAGAGAGATTACAGGTTGTGCCTCGTTATCAGGAGGACTTGTTTGGCACCAAGGGCCTGGAGCAAAATCAGGAATCTTAGCCATTACTTTCATATCACATTGGCTTGATTGCAAGTTTCCTTCCACCCCCAAAGTCTGTCTTGGGAAAATAAGGTGGAGTCAGTCCTGCTTTTGTGTTGTCAACAGCAGGAGACATCATGGATAACAGGTTCCTCCTTCACCCTCATGCTCTGCCTGTAAAGGTAGTGAAAGTCTAGTTTGGCACCACGGTCTTGCCTTCATATGGCCCTGGACAGAATTAGGTCAGGCTCCCTGCAGTTCTGCTGGAATGGCAGCAGCCTAACAGCCTTGCCAACAGAGCCAGAATGCACTTACTCATGCTGGCCTCTGACCTTGTATCTGAAATCTCCTGTGGAGTACTTTCCCTAGAGAAACTGATGGAAAATCCCCTTGCCTGAGCCATTGAATATTAGACCACAAGGAATGCTCAGGACTCTAACAATGGAGAGCAGACGTGGGGTGGGAGGAAAGGGGAATACCGTGACCTCCTGAGCCATTTGCTCTCTGCTGCTATGCCTGGCACTCCACAGGAGAATCGAGCCGATCCCCATCTTCTACATGAGGTGTCGCACATTCAGAAATGCTCCCTGTTGCCACTTGCCTGTCTGCGGATGTGGGAGAGAGAGTCTGTAATATGTGGTCTGAAATAGCTGACAGCTTAGCAGAGCAGACACTCCTCTAACCCATGAGAATTCATTCTTGTCAGAATTTCCTTGGAGTCATACAGCTAGAAAAAATGGGGTGAATTTGTAGCATAGCCTGGAAGAGTTCATGGCTGCAGGGACTTCAGCAGAACCAGCCACTCATCAGAGCGCTGCAGGGCTCTGTCTGCCTTGACTGCATCTAGTGACCCTTGTGCTAACCCCCATCCTGTATGTGGTTCTGCTTCCTCCCACAGTAACACATTTTTTATGCCTGGATGTCACACCACCCTATTAATATGCATATGTACATACACACACATACTTATAGCTGTCTGGAATGCCATCACAAAAAGGCTGTCCATAAAATGCTACCGGGAGTCACGTAAGTGGATAGGCTTTTACTGTCCTTTGCTGTTACCAGCAACTGAAATGGATGAGCTGCAACCCACTAAGAACAAGCACAAGTTACTCTCCTTAGGCAGTTATTTGCATAGATGCAAGATGGGGAACAACTAGCTACAGAACAGTTACTTAGAAATGGAGCTGCAGAGGGGGGAGGAGTGAATTACAAACGGAATGTAATTCAACAGTGTCATACTGCTGTTAAAAAAGCAAACATCTTACTGAGATACATAAACAGAACTGTCATATGTAAGAGATAAAGAGCAATCCATCCACTCTGTTCACCACTGGCAAAGTCACAGCTGGAGTACTATGTCAGCTTGGGGCATCAAGCCTGTAGAAATATGTGGAGCAGTTTGAGAGGACCCAAAGGAAAGCTGCAAGCGTCTTCGGGGATTTAGAAATGAGCTGGAAAGGCAGCTAGAGAGAACTGAAAGAGATAGGGGGGGAAAAAAACCCAAACTGTTTTCGTTAGATGAAAGACTGAGGGAGACAGAATGACTGCAGTATACATTGCGACAAGAAGGGAAAGATAAATCATTTTCCACATCTACTGTGTTTGAGACTGAAAAGCATTGTGGCATGGAAGATTTAGATTAGATGTTAGGAAAAAGAGGTTTTGCTGTAAGGATAATTAAGTAATGGAGTAGACTCCCAGCAAATATTGGTGTGTCTGCGTTATTATGGATTTGAAGAACACTTTAGACAAACATCTGATTGATCGTGCCTTGAGGCAGAAGGATAGACTAAGCAACCTTTTGAGAGCTCATGGTGCCTGTGGTGCAAGAGTAGCACGCTTTCTGTTTAAGACCAGATTTAAAAGAGAACAAAAATCCTACAACTTTGCTGACTTTTTTTTAAAACAAGTTATTTCAGTTCATTTGAGTTCAGGACTCTGCAGGGGAACGCTTAAGTGAAGAAAAACAAATACCACTTCTTGCTAAAATCTAAACAGCAAATTAAAACATTTGGATTTCCACACTTTCATTAATAATTCACAATTTGGGGGCCACAAAAAAACCCCTTTCATAGGTCATGACTGAAACCCGTGTTCCAGAAGCAGCAAAATAGTCAAAGAAAGTCCTCGGTTCTGGCTTCTTTCTTTAAGGAATTTCTTTAAATCAAGACTAGCTCCGAGCTCCAACTGAAGACTTGTAAATGAGATGAGCTTGGCTTGTCCTGTGATGCCTGTGATGTTCAGCACTTCATAAGTACCTTTTGCTTTTATTTTAAATGCATTTATTTTCACACAGGTTCGTTTGTGCCCAGCTACCTAATCCTGTGTTAGAGAGCATCAGTGTCATTGATACACCAGGAATCCTTTCTGGAGAAAAACAGAGAATAAGCAGAGGTAAGTCTTCCAAACGACGGTAGTGAAAATGAAAGGGATTCTGTATGAGTTTCACCTCAAGCTGTGTATAAGCTGTAGACAGAAATACTAGTAGGAGCCTGTCAGAGATACAGCATGACTTTACCAATGTCCCTTTGGACTCGATTTGCAATCTGCTATAGAGAATTTGAATGTTTTCAGGGAAGATTGCTGACAGGGTCAGCAGTAGCTGTGTCACAGTCCAGTATTTCGCAGTGGAACAGATTTCCATTAGAAAGAATCAATTAATACCTATCTGCTTTGCAGAAACACTTGCTTTCAGTGACTTATTGATGAGCCACAGGCAAGGCTCCCGTGGCAATCAGCCTGATTTCTTTCCAGTTGACCTAGCAGGTATCTTGCATTGTCCAGGCTTCCTAAATCTAGCCAGGACTGGATTGGTCTTAGGAGCCATTGGCACCGGGTTCCTCATTGCAGAGGGCAATCTGGAAATCCGGGGGACACTAAATGGATCTGATGAATAGCACAAGGTCTTAATGAACTTCTGAGTGTCTCAGGCCAATCCTCTGAAGTGGGCAACATGTTGATACTTCAAACTTAACATCTGTAGGCATTTTCATACTCTGAAAGGTGGTGGTGGCATGGCTCACTTTGCTTGCAGGTTCCTTAGACAAAGCTGATAGCTATGCATCATTTTATTGGAAGAAAGCCAAGAGTAGTAATTGCAGCGTTCAGGTTTGAGAAGATCAGTTCTCATTCACAGTGTCTATTAACAATGCAGAGTTAAGTTTCATCAGTATGGACTTTATGCAGAATGCTGAGGCCTTTCCCATATTGCAGTGATTCCTGGTGACTCATGCCTTTGCCACTTTTGTAATGTGCCTTTGCATTGAAATTGTTCGTGGAAACTTCTTTTTCTCTTTTAATTGAGCAGCCATCTTGCACTGAGCTAGGTCTTGTTTGTTTTACTGGGATCTTCCACCACAGGGACCTTAGCTAAAGAAGTGTCAATAAAGCTATAAAGGACAGCTAGAGTTAGTTCAAAACTCACATTAAGCTTTGCCAGCTTGGGTCTCTGCACTGCTAGGGGGTCATAAATTCCTTCCAAGCAGTCTACAAAAGGTAACAAGATGCAAAAGCCTTCATCAGAAGGTTGAAAAACACGCTGTGCAAGCATTCTTCCCTTCAGCAGAAAGTGTTTACAAGTGGAGATAACCAAAAATTTATATTCCATGGTGTAAACATTCTTCAGTCAAAAAATGCCACTGAAAGCTACCAGTTTGCTTTTGGAACTATCACTGTGAAGAAAACTTGCTTAGGAGGAAATATTGTAATTTCTAAAGAAAAAAAAATACATTGTCACAGAGTCAAAGTGGACCCATTTCAAGTCCCCAAAAAAGTTTCCATAGTCGCTTTCCCAAATCTCCTCAGCAGTTCAAATCCTGACATATATTGCAAGATTCTTCCTATTTTCCAGTTACTTCGAGTACTAAATTCATCCTCCTGCAAAATGTACTGGCATTTCTTGCTCCTCCTTTTGCAAAATTTTTCTACCAGCCTCCCAGTGGGCTTTGGTGTCCCATTCCTGCAGCTACTCTAGTAAGTGCCAGCAATGCCAGAACATGCAGACGCACAGCTGTGCACTGTTAGGAAAGTCACTGGTGCACTTTGACCTGAACCAGTAATGCCTCTCCAAACATCTGGGAACAGCTGAGGGAATGTTCCTCATAAGCAGAGAAGGCTAAAGGGGAGTCCCAATTCTGTAAGCTTTTGCGTGCTTTACCAGTTTGTAGGACTGGAAGCCCATCCCAGCATGTGGGGCAATTTCTTCCTGAACAACTTTTCTGCCCTTAGTGCAATTAAGTGCTTGTGCATTGGCCCTGTGACTACAGTATGTGGTCACTCCACCCTTTTGCCAGGAGTCAAGATCTCTAGATGAAGCACAGCCATCTCCTGCTCATCCTACCATCCCAGGAATTTGCTCTCCTACACCTCCAGCCAGACAAGGGTGCTGTCACAACCTGGCTGTCAACTGACCTAATCACAAGAGTTAAAGGACAGGGTGGGTGGGGTCTCACTACGTCACCGTTTGTATCCGAGACAGCTTGAAACTCATGTGGGCCACATTCAGATGGCCTTTCAATAGCTACAGGACAAGATCCTCATCTGGTTTAGATCAACATAGCTTTGTTGAAGCTGGCAGAACTCCAGCAATTTCTGCCTGCAGGGGATCCAGCCCAGGGAGCAGAAAGAGTCGAAAGAGTGCAGAGGTGCTTATGTTTAGGAAGGGATGCTGCCAGGCATTGGCTTGAGCTTATCTGAAGGAAGCTGGTGTTTGAAAGGGAATGCTTACCTCTTGGCTCCCGTGGAAGAGGAGTAGGGAAAAGTGGTGAGGCTGGCGCCTTTGCCACCAAGCTTACGAGCCAGCTTCCCTCATTAGCTAGTTGGTTTTGGAGGCAGATAGAGCAATAATGTGGTTTCTAGGCAGAAAACAAGACAGTGCTAAAAACTGCTGACACAACAAAATGCTCCTGCCCTTCTATACCTTCCCAGCCTGCTCAGATTTCACTTGGGAATGAAGCAAGACCTGAGGGAGTCTTACAGAGGTTTCCCAAGAGACACTTTGAAGTTTCTTAACTGCTGGGAACAGGGGAGCTCTTCTTACCCTTGTTGTCTGGTAGTAGTAAGTTTTAAGACCCATAGACTGGGGTACCTGTGATGCAAGCTCAGGGAATGGAGTGGATAGTAAAGCAGCTTTCTGTCCTAAATCTGAGGGGAAAAGTATGCAAAGATGTGGCAGGCTTTCCAGCCTGCCCATCCCATGAGAACCAGCAGCATTTCTAAAAATAGGAAATTCCTCTCACTGGGAACATCACAAGTCTGTCTCCTCTCCCATTAGACGTCAAGAGCATTAGCTAATCTATACAGTGCCAGCTTAGCAGAATACCATGATACCAAAGCTTAGCAACCCATGAGGGCCACCTTATACCCCTGAATTTCAATGCAGTAGCTGTTCCTGTTACTGCATCCATGTTTCAAGGAGCAGGAACAAGGAAACTGGGTTTAAAGGAATGATTCAGGGGCCAATACCAGGTTCTGAAGGTTTTCATTTGTCTGAACTCAACTGTGAATTATGTTCACCACCTTGTTGCTGTTGGAAAGACTGACATGACAGATAATGCAATCCCTTCCCTGATGGACAGACAGCATGCAGAAGCACCAGTGCTCCAGTGTTGGTGCTAGCAGCAGTCAGCCTCACGTAGCCAGCAGCAGGGCTCTGCAAAGGGGTAGCAAGCTTTTCTCCAAGGAATGCTGTATAATCCTGAGAAACAGAGCTCTGTTCTGGCTCTTTTCTGGGGCATCACTGCATGATCTTAAGAGCTGCCTTCCTGCAACAGAGCAGCCCATGAAGTCTACCAGTAGCAGACCTGCAGGTTTAGGCCTGTCAAGCTGTTGAGGGTGATGCAGTCTGTCATAGCTGACATCCACATCCCCTTGGCATGCAGTGAGATCACCAACACTGACACAGCTTCCGCTGCTGCTCTCAGGCTCTGGTAAAAAGGAGCCAAGGAGCTGCCTGCAGTGGTTTGTCCTGCTGAGCTCCTGTGACTCATGCACTTTGTGGTGGGCACCCATGGTGTCACAGGTGTGGTAGCTAGACCCCTAGGATACACAGGTTTCATTTACAGGCCTGGTGAGAAGTGTTCCCAGGATGTCATGGCCTGAAGCATCCTGACCTTCACTGCTTCTATATTATCCTTGCCTGGAGAGCAGCCATTTCTCTTCTGGTCTTTATTTAACACACTGGGGTGTGGATCTATGTCCACGTGTAAAGAACTAGTCATTGCATTGCTGTGTCCCTCACTCTGTGTCCTTCTCCTTTCTTTTCTTGTTCTCAGCTGAGCCTGAGGAAACAGCAGGCTGCAGAGATGCCTGCAGGGGAGGTATTTGTACCAAAGCAGCACAGTTTGGGATGCCTTGACAATTTGATAATAATATGGATGCTGTCCATTTGCAAAACACTGTTCTGGTGTGATATAATGAGCCTAGGCCATCCTGCTGGGAGGGAAGATGAGAAAGCGATGACCATACTGAAATAAATGAGGACAAAGAGGAGGACCACAGGTCAGGTCACACAGTGCAGCAGAGCCAGGGCAGGAGTTAGGACTTCCTCATAATTCATCATCTTAGCAGTCTGCCATGTTAAGTGAGCCACCTGGTAACAGCAACTCATGCGCTTCAGTAGCGGGGCCATCCCTGAGGGGCTGAGCCTTACATGCTCTGCTATCCATCAGTCTTATCTCAGTAACCTACACATGCACTGAGCCAAGCAGATCCAAGCCTGCCAAGTTCCGTGATGCCCTGGCCAAGTTGTATTTGATCCCTGTTGCAGGGGAGTACTTCCTGAATATATCCTGAACACTTCATCTTCACCCTAAATATGTGACCTCCTCCCTTTGTCGCATTAGCCATGAGCACAAGGTCCTAGGCAGGAGGTGAGGACTGGCAGCGTCATTCCCCACCAGCTTTCTTTCCAGTACACACTATTCCAGCCTTTTTCCAGCTTTCCACCCAGTTCCATTCTGCTGGCTGCAGTGAATCCCAGGCTTCCCATAGCCAGGGAAACCACATGCTAGCCTTGCTGTCTCTTCTGGGAAGAAAGCAGCACCAGGGATGTTTAGTCACTCGCTAGCCGGACAGTGAGAAGAAAAATGCTAATGGACAACAGAGTCTTAGGCAGTACAGAGCTCTCAGACTGACTGTGTCTAAAGTAGCCATGCTTGAAAGGGAAAGGCAAGCACCAGGGGAATTTATGTTCTTCCACTTCATGCAACATTATTTAGGGTACAATGGCAACAAGAAAATATTTTTTCTAAAGAGTTTTGTCACGTGTGCTAGCAACAGCATGATACACAACTGAAAGCATCCACCCTGAAAGCCTCTAAAAGGGAGGCATTTCAAATATTTGCTATAATACTCCCCGCTGGCAATGTTTGCTTATATTTTTTATTTCACTCTGCCTGGGAGGTTGAGAGTGCACTGGTAAGTTTTGACTTCCCAGTTCACCTCTATTACTGCAGTGCAGTAGCTGCTCTGCCAATTTTCTTGATTTTATCACAGTCAGTTCCACGGAAAGGCTCAGTTCCTACAGTCACACAGTTCTGCACTTCCTCCAAGAGCAATGCAAAAATTAGCATAAAATCTGCACAGTTCTGGGCCTTTTTATTTGTAGAAATACGTGAAGCCTCAAGCCTAACTCTTCTGAACTAAAAGCAGGATGCAAACAAAAACTCAAGGTTATATTTGGGTTTTGGGAAGACCAAACCATGATTTTGTTCAGGGTGAGAAGTGAGGTGCTGTCCTCATGATTTGGGTTGGAAATACTGCTATGTTTTACATTTCCAGAACTGGAAAAGAAAAAAAAAGTAATGCAAAAGAACTGAGATGAATAGTTGAACGTGGATAGAAAGGGCTGTGCTGTTTCCCACACACACACACTCCTGTTAACATACAGCAAGTACTTAATTTTGTCCAATTTTGAGCAGTTGATCTAACAAGTCTGATTTTTAGATCAGCTGTTCAATTTGTCTGTTTTGTTGTCCATTGTGCGCTCCAGAACTATCCTAAGTATCTGTTTCATCAAGGAAAGATAGTCATGCCCATCAGTATCATCAATTTGCATTATTTATGCCCATTGTGTATTTCAGCATCCTGAGTAACAATAGAGAAGGACTGTGTTTTCTGGTCGCTGGTAGCAGCTATCAGTTACTGATGGCCATTTCAGGCCAGGTTTCCAAACATCATTTCTCCCCACATTTAAACTATGTGCACTGGGAAAATTCAGTTTGTGTTTGGACACTATAGTAACAAAAACTTCCTTGGAATTCCAGCTATGCATCAGTGCTGCTCTGCACTGACCTCTCTGGAAAACTTGGCCTGTATTAAGATGTCTGCTGAGGTCTCAAACTCTGGCTGGGAACTGTTTTGAGGATTTGCCCAAGTACCAGGAACCACTCAGTCCATCTGTCACAAATGACAAAGACACAAATGTATAAAGAGGACAAGTTCTGCTGTGTGCAGATGCTAAATAGGCTGTTGTAAGGAAGCTTTGCTCTGGACAATGCTCTCATCAGTTTTACTCTACCTGACTTGAAAGTGTGTGAGGTTTCACTCAGTTTCCACTGACATAGAGCAAGAGCCCTGCCAGGCTCCAGGTCGCTTCCCAGCCCTGAAACCCTTGTAATAAACAACACAAAAGCAAAAGGCCACAGTCTGCCACTCCGGGAACTGGTTAATGTAAGTGTTAGCATTAGAAATCTGACACCAGCCCATCTTTCCTAGCTGAGAACATAGGCAGATTTGTTGTTCTTTGAGTCCTTTTGCTTTTGCTTTGGAAACCTGTAGGTCTCCAAAATGTATGTAATGTTTCCATTAGTTCTATGGTATTGAAGGTGAAGAAATGTATCGCGCTGGCTGGAGGATGTAGCTCTTACTGCTATGGATCACCAACTCCAGGACAGATTATTTCTTTAAGTATAGGCAAAGGCAGAAGTGATAGGCAAGCTGAGACCTGCTTTAGAAATTATGACATGTTGATCACCTTGAAAGAAACTTGCCCAAATCACTGTTCTTCCACTCAGTCCCAGCTGTTTCATCTCTCATGCTCTTCCCCAGCACCTTCTTCTCTCCCCTGTGCCATCCCTCCCTGGGTCTCACAACAGCCACCCACCCTGCTTCCCACTCGCTTTGTGTGTCCTCGGAGAGATGTCTCACTTCCCCTTACTTTCTTCCCCTGACCATCATGTCACCTTCCTTCTCTTTTACTTAAAGCCATCTGTCACGCTTGGGTAACACCTGCCCCTGCTGGCACATTCTCCCCCTCCAATGTTGGCTGCCTGCTTGTTTTGCCATAATATCGCCTTCTTCCTTGAACTTTGAAAGGCTTTTGGACAGGACATCAGTGTTAACAGTTAGACTAAGCCTCCAAACCCTCTTGTTCAATTTAAGAATTCAGATCAAGTCATTAGCTCCCTGGAATAGACACTCATTTCATCTCCAAGAGCTGCTGCCTCTCTAGGCAGTCAGTGTTCACTATGCCAGCTATCCCACCTTCTGATGCTGCCCTCAGACACACTGAGCCAATCTATCAGTTGAGAAATAGGGACACAGCCATAAAACTCTGCCCTACAGAGGGCCGCAATCTAGTGGATTTTCAGTCTCTGGATAATAGTAGCTTTAAAAGGATTAGAAGGGAGCTCTTAGTAACTAAAATTCAGTAAGAAAGATAAATTCCTAAGAACAGCAACACAGTTTTAAGCAGTACTGACAGCAAGCTGCAAGATAACTAGTGCAAGGCAGCAGCTTTGGGTTTTTGAGCATTTCTTGATCTTATTATGCCCCTTCAATCCCACCTGAATTCCACCACCACAGGACCTGTGGCCACGTTCCACAAGACAGGAAATCCAGTAGTGAGCTTACTATCAGACAAAAAAAACAACCAAACAAAAAACAACCACCAGTGTAGCTACATGGTGAGAAATGCTGAACCAAAACATGCAGATTCATTGCTGGTTTAAATTGGCTTAAAAATGTTACAGCCAGGCAGGTTTTGTGCTGGGTTGGGTATCATCCATCTTCCCACAGTCAGCATAAAGACTGTATCATGCCTGGTCTGACTTGACAGAAACGCAATTGCATAATCCTGCCAGATCTTAGTGAAATGCGTGCTGCCAGGTATTCCAATAGTGCACAGACAAGTATTCATTAAGCCAGTCTGCTTTATGGAGTCTAGGTGACAGGGTGTCTGCAAGATCATTTTTTCTCCGTAGGCGAAATCCACCAACAGTCCTGCTGACTTGTCAGCTTTGTATTAAATCTGTTGAGTCCTTTTCATGCTGTCAGAAGGAAATCTGTCCCATGAAAAAACATCTGATAAAGTTATTATCATGTTCATCTCGTCCTCCTCGTGCTGTGTGGTTGGAATTCATTTTCTCTTCGTGTTCACCTTATCTGGAGGTTGTGAAAGGAGCTGCATCAGTGATATTAGAGAATGTTTAAATACACATCATATTTTTCAGCAGAAATGCAAGTGCAACCACAAGCAGTCAGGAATTAGTGAACAGAAGATTCTCCCCTTTACATTTCTGTCTGAACATCCCTGTAATAGTGGTTTTGCATTTACAAAGCTTTGGCAAGCAACGGCTTCCCAAATGCCCTGTAACTTCACAATAAAACTGTGCTTTATGTGGATAGCTTTGCCCATCACTGAAACACTGCCAAATCAGAGATAGCAACTGGTTGCGTTTGAGAGAGGCTTTAGGAACACTCTACAACACTAAGAGAGGGCAGAAAGAGACATAACACGTTTGCGGTGGAATGAGCAAGGGGACACTTTGAAAACCCCGAATTTAACTGTAGATCAAGATGAGTTCTTGGTCTAAGCTCACACTGTAATAAACTAGCCTGAAGAAAGTAGAGTCAGGCCCTATGCACCTGTGAAATAAAAAAGGGGCAGGAGGGGAACTGAAGTGAGGCCGTATGCTTAGATTTAGTTACAGAATAACCTTTATGTGTTTTCAAGTGTTGATGGCCTCCAGCTCTGGTTGGAGTCAGACAAAACATCTAGAGTTCTCTATGCTGTTGGAAAGTCTCCTGAAAATGAAAGCTCTGAACTAAACATTAAAATACAAATTTAAGACCCTATTTTTAAACATCTTTATTAATAGCTTGTCCTTAGAGTTTTACACTGTCGCCCTGCTATCCAAATGCTTTAGTAGCAATATACTCTTATACGCTAAAAGAAAAACTAAAGAGTCAAGCCTATGAATCACCCCTATGGCAGTTCTCTAGGCACCTGCCTGTGTGAGACACCACCACCACACTCAGTGACTCCAAGTAGGTGGTTGTAAACAGAGGTCTGTCCCACCTGCCTTTTCCATGTCCTACTGTGCATTAAGCAGCAATACAACATTCACGATGATTTTCCTTTCTTTCCTCCTCTAAAGTAATCTGTCACTTAAGAATAAAATAAATACACATACACCTTAGTTTTCCTGCCAACTACCTCCATACAGGAGGATGCATGCATGATCAGGACTTGTGAAGAGCTGCACACGGAGATGTTTCTTGCTTAGCTGGGCACCAACAGGAGAGGTCTCTCACGTTCCCTTAACCACTGAAGCAAGCAGGACATACAAGAGGAACGTGTGGCTTGGGCCTTTGTCCCAGCATAGGATGCACGTGAATCCATGCTGTTGTGACTGTTCTAAAACACCACCAAGTGTTACTCCCCAGGGCTTTGTTCTCTCTTTAATGGAGATATGCAGGATAGCTGTCAGGAGAATATCTCTGAACAAGCAAAGAAGTCTGCTAATCAATCTAGACCTTTAATGAAGTCCACAGGGACATTCAACACTTGCTGTATGTTACTGTAGCAGCTGGGAACGTACAAAAGGCCTAGGCAGACATTAATTCCTTGTTGGGTAGAGCAACATTTTTGTTCACAAATAGGGAAGAAAGGCTTACAGAGCAGATACCTTCTAAGTGCTACTGTGGACCCAGACTTGACACGTGATAAAAATCAACAGAGCCAAGTACCTAAAGATACTTTTGGACAAACCCCGAGACCCAGGCAGATCGAAGGGCTAAAGTCAGTCTTGCAAGTCCTCTGCCAATACCAAAACTACAATACCACCCTTCGCCTCTGTTTTTCTTCACCCCTCCCCCTTTTTTTTGTTAAAATAATCAGTCCCCACTTTTACTGAATCACTAAAAGGTGGGCTGAGTGTCAAGTGAAGACACTTTCCGCACCTCATCCCAGCCCCTATTAACACACACAAAGAGGCTAACAGGGGCTGTTCCTCTAATACCAGCGGGAAACCATCCACACCATCTGTGACAGGACATCACTGTAGTATTACAAGGTGCACTAGAGAGCATAACTCTGTTTCCTCCTTGATCCCCACAAGAAAAAGTCTGGAAGAAGTAGTCATGGTGCAATTCAAACACATGCCAGCTTGACAAGAAAGCATCCCAGTCAATGAGATCTGACGAGATTAAATGCACAAATATGTCCAAACAAAGTCACCCTGACTCATTGCTTCCATGGTGAAAAAGCAAGCTGTGTAGCGCTGTGTACGAGGAATAAACTATGCTGCCATGCTAGATGACTTCCAGTACAGCCCAGGCAGGACTGAGCATTAGGTGTGGGTGTGCATGCTGTGTTTTGCAAAGTCAGGAAGTGGGGGGGAACGCAGTCCCCATTTGCAAATTCATTGATCTGCTTGCAGAGGGACAGCTTATAGCCTGAACCCACTCCAAGTGAAGTGAGTTATTGGCATTGACTCTGTCTTGCTGCCAGTGTCTCCTGGTGCAATCTGGGAAGGAGTCAGCACGCACAGCTCTACAGCAGATACGCAGTTAGACCCACGGAGCTGAGCTCCCTACAGTGAGAACATCTCAGGTTAAAAGGCTGTTAATATCTGAAAACAAGCAGGACCAAGTTTATTTCAATTGTAAGAGGGTCTGACTTGTGATTGTTATTGAGGTCAGACAACATGGACTGGGCAAGATACACAGATATCAGTATAATATATTGAATGCTCAGCAGGCCTCTGCCAAAGGTAATACCAATTCTGAATTCTCTGAAGTTCTCAGCATCAAACATAGGTGAACAAAGAGGCAGGGCTCAGCATCGCTTGCTGCTGCTGGAGTCAGCACTGGTGTCCTGAGAGAGCAGAAAGCCACTGGTGGGACAAACATTTATCTCCTCCATCTACAATTTCTGTAGATCCCATGGAAGAAAGCAGGGCAAGCCATCCACATCCAAGCTCACTTCTTTCCCACCCCATCCTTTTCTTGTAAGGAGCAAATTGGAATTGACCACAGCAAAACACTGCCCAGTAATAATACTTTGCAGTTGTATAAAAGTTCTCAGTAGCAAACAGTTAATACCAATTTATCCAGCTGAATAGAAAGTTCACATAGGCTTTCCTCTTGACTTGAGAGCCAAGATTTCACACCAGTTTGCTTAGTCACAAGGGAGAAAAAGCCAGTGGCAAAAATCAAGATCAGAGCTCAGCAGTCCTCCCATCTGTAGTTCTGATCTGAAGACTAGGATGCACCGATTGCCCTCTAGGTTTTGGAGAGAAGGAAGAAAAAGAAAAAAAGGGAGGGAGGAGAAGTTAAAAAAAAAAAAAAATCACCAAACTAATTATCATACATTTATTCATGAAAGCCAAGACTAAAATAGCATGCTAAAGGATTTGAATGCAAATAGCATATGCTCTGTCCTGATCTCTTCTAACAGAGTGCAGCACTGGCAACACAGATAACCAAAATGTTGCACAGAATAAGAGAGCCTTAAAGAGCAGAGGGAGAGCACCAGTCTCCCAGTGACTCTTTAAAGGAGGTAAAAAACACCACAGAGCTAGAAGGGAAAGTCATTTTGATGCTGTCATTGCTGTTGTTTTAAAAGCATCTCCACACACATGATGTATCATGCCTTCTATTGCCTGGAGATGGACCCAAGTCTAACACTGTGCATCCATTGTCCTTAGTTCTGAGGCATGTGAAATTTGAACCCACTGTTTATAGCTTGAGTCTACCTCTGGTGTTCACAGCAATGCATCTTCTAAGTATCAAGTACTTAGCAAAGTAAATTATTTTGCTTTGTGCAGGTATGACAGGATAATTACTCAGGTAAAGCAGGTTATTTGCATCCCAAGTTTTGAAATGGATGGGACAAAGTTAGTCTCACACAACTAGACAAGACCTGAGAGTTACTAAGGAGTGAAGAGGTGCATTTCAAACCAGTCTGGATGCAAGTACTGCAATTATCCAGCTTTCTACAGCCTTTGTAGGCTATGCTGGTGGCCAGTATTTCAGAAGCTAGACCTCTCTTGTTGCCACATGCAGGACTTCTGCACTAGCTGTTTGAATATAGCAGTTTCCCCATGATGACGCATTTGAATGAAGCATCTGTAGCACAAGTTCAGGACTTCTGTAGGTGATCTCTTAATGTGGAGAAGATGAGAGCTATCCTTAATGGTACGCATCTTGGGTGTTTCAGTGTGAAGGACAGTGCCTCATATTCACCTTCTTTGGGACAAAGAATGATGTTTCATGTTTCCTTTATCAAACTACCTGATATACTGGAGAAGCTTCCTATTTGCAAGCGTACCCTCAGCTGGCATAGTTCAGGTACAGCAAGCAGGCTTCTCTACTCCATGCATGCGCATCTCTGCTCTTCCTCCACCCCTTGCAGGTTATGACTTCGCTGCTGTACTGGAGTGGTTTGCAGAGCGAGTTGACCGCATCATTCTCCTTTTTGATGCGCATAAGCTGGACATCTCTGATGAATTCTCTGAAGTCATCAAGGCCCTGAAGAACCATGAGGACAAGATGAGAGTTGTTCTCAACAAGGCTGACCAGATAGAGACTCAACAGCTGATGCGGGTGTACGGTGCCCTCATGTGGTCCCTGGGAAAGATCGTCAACACTCCTGAGGTCATCAGGGTCTACATTGGCTCCTTCTGGTCCCATCCGCTGCTCATCCCCGACAACCGCAAGTTGTTTGAGGCAGAGGAGCAGGACCTGTTCAGGGATATCCAGAGCCTGCCCCGCAATGCAGCCCTGAGGAAGCTGAACGATCTCATCAAGCGAGCACGGCTAGCCAAGGTGGGTGTTGACATAGAAGAACCCAAGCATTCTGTTTGGATTGTCTGCAGTACGCAGGCTGTGGGGAAGTGGTTTTGGCCAGTTTGGCTTGCAAAGCTGGTGAATCGTACTCTTTTTCATTTCACTCAGGCCCAGCAGATTAGTCCTGTGTACTTCAAGGAAGAAAGCACCTCCTTTGCTTGGTGTGTCAATCATGACAGGCCAGAGTGAGGATGAAAGCCACAGATCAAAGCAGATAGCACTTGAAGGGATCTGGAAAGCAGTTGCTCTATAGTAGCGACTGGAGAATTAGGACCAGTTCAGCATGTTGGAATCATACACCAAGGGAATTGATAAGCTCTAGGTCTTTTGCCTTAAACTTTCTTAGCCAAGAGAGATCCCTGGCTAAAATGGATGCAGAGGAGGTGGAGACTCACAAGAACGGCAAATAAGCCTGCTATATCACTGAATATTGAAGCCCACCAGTATACAGGGAAGAACCCCATATCAATTGAGAAGAGATACCTAAAAAGCTTTCTGTGCAAGGGTCTTTATTTCTAAGAGAAAAAACACTTGGTCCACCATTCAAAAAAAAAAAAAAGCCAGAATGTCATGTAAAGTTAGGTACTAGTATTTGTATTAAAACATTAAACAAAGTCTGGAGAGCTCCTAATCCTGTATGTTTGGTTTGGACTGGAAAGGGACTGTTCCCTGGAAGGCCATGCCCAGTGGAAGGAGAAAGAAAAACCACACAACACACACCACACCACCAGTGCCTCCAGGAAGTGCGTATGCTGTCTTCACCTTGTCTCAGCACAGCCAGAGCATGCAGCTGAGCAGCAGTGAGCACTGGAGCGATAATCAGTAGGTACAGGCAAGCTGAGAAGCTGAGTTTGCTCTTCAGGGTGGGACAAGATGGGGTTGAGTCCTAAGCACAGATACTCTCTGCTGGGAAGAATTTTCTGATGTGTTCTTTAATACTCAACTTCTTCATTCCATATCATTTAATGCCCTTCAGGTCCATGCCTACATCATCAGCTCCCTAAAGAAGGAAATGCCTTCAATGTTTGGGAAAGACAATAAAAAGAAAGAGCTTGTTAACAATTTGGGAGAGATTTATGCCCGGATTGAACGGGAGCATCAGATCTCACCAGGAGACTTCCCTAATCTGAGAAAGATGCAGGTAAGCAGTGGCATTTTGGGCGGAGCACCAGACATCCAAGGAAAGATCATTAGAGTAACCACAGGGAATACGACAGAAGCCATGCAGACATTGATTGTTGTTGCTTGTGGGAAAGGCCTGCTGTGATGTTGAAATGAGCCTTGAAATATGTGCAGACTATATTTGGACACGAACGCTTTTTGCACGTAGCGCTCATGCGCAGCTACAGCTGCCTTCACTTCTCAAATCTTTGCCTGAATAGCACTTTACAGCAAATTATTTCTTCTATTTTTCTTCGGTTTTCATTTGAGGTTCCATTTCCAGATTTTTCAGGCCTAAGAATACTGCTAGTGTATATTAAAAGGAAAGTTATATCCTGAAAAGCCTACCTATGCCCCTCTCCTCAAGAGCTGTATTTTTGTCTTCTACTTCACACTCTGTTTCTAGAAAGAGAGAAAGGAGGCTGTGAAAACTTAAAGCCCCTTTTCTGTTTAAGCAGAGGAGCAGGTTTTCTGTTCTGCAGAGCTGAGACCTGACCCAGCATTTATGTAAGTCAAAGACTTCAAAGGACCTTGGATCAGAGCCTTATATTGTATATTCAAACAATGCTGGACACTTCTGCGTTGCTGCGTGGCTGCAGTCCAAGCAGAAACCTGCTCCGAGTTGCTAGCTGTTGAAGTCATTAATAGCTCCCTATGGAAAACACAGCATCTGCTTTTTTTTGGGGGGGGATATATTTTCTGTAAGTTCTTGGGAATGAGATCTATGAAGTGTGTCCAATAGAAGATCCCATTCACTGCTTGTTAAAATGTGTGTTTAGGTGTTTAAAAATAACTATACCAATCCAGTAGGAGTGAGTAGTGTGGATTTAACAAGTAGAGGGTGAAGGATAAAGCTGTAGGTCATTTTGCAGTCTTTAGAAGAGAGTTATCTGCAGGCCCTGCTCAAAGCACTTTTGCTTAGCTGTGAAAATTACAGAAACTGAGCCATGCTGTAAAGACATGCTCACCTCTTTACACACATGCTACTGTTTTTATGGCATCTGAAAGATGCACTGCATAATGATGAGTAAAATAGTCTTTTGCCAGAGTGGCACCTCCTTCCCAGGGTGCAGAGGGGGAGGGAATGCAGAGCACAGGCTGCAGCAAGAGCTGCACAACCAGTTTGCCTTGAACAGTTTGGTCTTCAAGGAGATTGCTTTTATGTGGCTTGGAAAGGAAGAGTCTTATTTGCATACAGCCATCATCTGGGCCTTTGAGTAAACCATTTGCCCTCTCTGTACCATGTCAAGCCCCCCTTTGTAAGCTGAGATTTCTGTAGGGCTTAAAGAAGATTTAAGTAAGATCAAGGCCAGCCAGGGAGACCTCATCCCATGCTGAGAAGCAGGGCTATGAGAGGAGGGAACGCTGAGCTCACCACCCCTCTCCTGTAATAGCAAGTTTTTGAGTCAAATGGCAGACAGGTATCCCACTCTACACTGTTACTGCCCTGTGCACAGCCACGTCACTCACCTCTTGCTATGTTGTCCCACTTTAAGGATCAGTTGCAAGCCCAGGATTTTAGCAAGTTCCAGCCTCTGAAGAGCAAGCTGCTGGAGACCGTGGAAGACATGCTGGCCAATGACATTGCCCAGCTCATGGTGCTCGTACGCCAGGAGGAGTCACAGCGGCCAACCCAGATGGTGAAGGGAGGAGCCTTCGAGGGCACCTTGCATGGTCCATTTGGCCATGGCTATGGCGAAGGCGCTGGTGAAGGGATTGATGATGCCGAGTGGGTGGTGGCCAGGGACAAGCCCATGTATGATGAGATCTTCTACACACTCTCGCCTGTCGATGGTAAAATAACTGGTGCCAATGCGAAGAAGGAGATGGTAAGGTCTAAACTGCCCAACACTGTGCTGGGCAAGATATGGAAACTGGCTGACATCGACAAAGATGGCATGCTGGATGATGAGGAGTTTGCCTTGGCGAATCATCTCATTAAAGTCAAGTTGGAGGGTCATGAGCTGCCAAATGAGCTCCCTTCCCATCTCCTCCCTCCATCCAAAAGGAAAATAACAGAGTGAAGCAATGGTTACGGGGGAGAGTGAAAGGGAAGGGGAAAAAAGATCTAGAAAAACATGTTTACTTAAATTATACCTTTAGATGTGAGATCACCTTCAGATTTATACATATTTTGCTGTATGAAGGAAAAAACTAAAGCAGAACAAAAATGTCCAATCCTTGTTCATGATAATATGCAATTAACTCTTCCAGTGTAATGTCCCTGCTTTCTAACGTCTAGTCTGTAAATATGAAGGCAAAGAAAGGATGTTGAGACTAGGAGAATCTGATAAGCAGGAGCGGAATAAAAACTGAAATGGGCTGCATTTTTTGAGAGTGGAGTAGGCACCAGTAGAAATCTGCTAACAGCCAGTATCACTCCTGAGCTTGGGCTGCACCTTCTGCTGTTCATTGGGTCTTGCAAACTTCAGGAGACTGAGATCTTGATAGTGAAGAGGAAACCACAAGATCTCTAAGCTATTTGCCAAACTAAAGAGCACTTCCTAATTAACATAAGCCCACACTAAAATACTAGATACTCAATCCCAGAGTTAAGAATTTTAGGAACCTCAGTTCACTGTTAGATGCAAATTTTACAAGTGTTTCCCTGTCATTAAAGAAAAAATAAATAAAATCTGAAACAGTTCTGAACTGGGCAGCTGGAGTTCCTCATTGTTCGCTGTGGGACAGGCACCGAAGAGTTCCCAAACACCTCTACCTCCCATTCAGTCCCCAGGGTCGATTTGTTCTGCTGGCGTGGTTGAAGGAACCACCCCACCAAGGGAAACAGAAGGAGGGAGCACCAGAGACAGACACCAGGCGGGCTGGAAGGGAGGAGCTCCCCTCCCAGGCTCACCGAACATTTCACGACCAGTGGATAGCATTTTCACTTTGAATGATGGTGGAGCTTCGTTCCTGTGAAGCAATAGGGTTACACTCATAGTGCACAGTGAAAGCTACCAGGTCCCATTCGTGCTGATGATGAAAACCCTGCGCTGTCAGGTAGATGGTCCATTGCAAGAGCAGAGAACACAGCGGGGCAGCGGGCAGAGCTTGCTGTGCTGCCTGTGCCCCCACAAATATAGCCAAGATGTTGACAGCCTTCACCCACCTTCCTCCCCGCCACTCAGTAACACTTGATCCCCTCCAGAACCTCCACCCTGAGCCCAGAGACCTTCCCCCCTCTTTCATGCTCTACAAGATTCTTGTTTTCAAGGCCTGATTTTGGCAGAAATCCTTCTATTTCCTATTTTGTTTCCCAAACACACACACATGCACGCACGCAGGCACTCTGCTGGTTTTTGTTGTTGCTTTGGAGCAGCGTGTTGTTCCAATTCCTGTTGTCACTTTATATAAGCTGAGCTCCTACTGTGATGAAAAACCAAGACAATTATAACTTATTTTATATCTCTGTGTTCATATTATATAGAGAAATATATTCTGTGTATGTAGGATGTGCTTATTGCAGTACATTTATCACTTGTCTTAAAAATTAATGCATTAACCTTTTTTGTACCCTGGTCCTAAAACATTATTAAAAAAGAAAGGCCAGATCTGTCTATTTCTTTACATAGCAGAGTGAAGTGCAGCTGAAAAGAAAAAAAGCTTCTTTCTACATGTAACAAAGCAAGGAAATCATCCTTAGCACATTCCCAAGTGTGCTTGTACAGCTCAGCCCTGCCAGACTCGGGTGTGCACTGCTGAATGACTGGTTAACATCTGCAGCATCTGCTTTCTCTCCTGGCAGTCTGATCACAACCTCAGAACTCGCTGAAGCAAGTGGAATTGTACCGTGATTCACCTTGTTCAACATAGGGGAGAAGTTACAGCCAGATAAATACTTCATTAGGAAAAGGAATATATTGAAAAAGTTTCCTCCTGCCAGTCATGGATGAGAACGCTACAGATTTATCAAAATCTGGAAAGGACACAAAAATCCTTAGTCTTAAATCTTGCTGGCTCTCATTTACTTTAATTGTCTTCATTGCTCTTTCTTTACATGTTCATGACAGGGACTGTTATCCCCAGAGCGGGACAGCGAGAGCAGCTAGGGCAGTGCTGGAGAAGCAGTCGGAAAGAGGGTGTGGGCAGCAATGGTTGGCCGAGTTTCCATTTAGCGTTTGTACAGGATGAGAGACAGAGGGGAGAGGAAATCATAGGGTGGAGAGCGAGAAGCAATAAATGCAAATTCAGAGAGAAGTCAGCAGACTGTCACTCCAGTTCAACTACCCAGTAACCCCCAGTTTAACCATCATTACAGCATGTGCATCTGCCAGTGCTGTCCAGGTCTTTGTGGAACTTGGCGTCCACCTGACTCCAGGCTGAGACTGAACAGAGCACCCCGAATCAGCCCTGCCACCACGCAGGAGTGACTTTCCCATGACTGCTTGTACAGCATGCTGCAGTGCCAGTCGTGTCACCCTGGAGTTTAATATTTTCTTAAAGAGCAGAAGGTTGCTTTTCTCTCAAGGGGGATGGGAGAAGGTGAGGTCTGTTAGTCTTTTCCCAGTATACACCAGCATGGGGCTCAGGTAGGCCAAAAGTTCATTGTAATGGGTGTCAGACGGCCTTCAGGGCACAAAGCCTTGTGTGCTTGATCGTTCACAAGTTCACAAACCAAACCAGTGGGCAGTTGTTGGAACACGTGTGGTAGGTCAGTTTTCATCGCATTGACAGCAGTTGTGCTGTAGCCATCTCGAAAAGACGCTCACTGCTCAGCAGGAAACAGCCAGAGATTCTCCGCATCGCTGGCAGCGGCAGCCACCCCCACGCCACCGCTCCTGCCCCGTGCCTGGTGCGGGGGTCCCGCTCTGCACATCCCCACGCCAGCCGCCCCGGGGTGCCTCGGTGGGATTCACTCCGCAGGGACAGCGAGCTCTGCCAGCACAGGTCAAGGGCACAAACTGCACCGCAGCGCTGCAGGGGGTTTCCTGCAACACTCGCTCCAAAACCGCTGGTGCTGTAAGAGTGCAACTTCCCCAGTCGCGTTGGGGGGGAAAAAACCCACAGCCACTTTGGTGACAAACACGCAGTTCATTGTGCGCTGTGGTGCAGCAACAAAGGCAGGAAACAGAGCAACCTCGTTACCGAGAGGGAGCAGGACAGCAACTTGAAAGGCTGTGTTCCCAGAGAGGCAGTTTACAAGTCATCCTCTGTGTTCAGGTAAGTTTATCCAGCACATTTTACTCTCAAGTTATTCAGGAAATTTAATAAACAAACAAAACCCCTCACACCAAGCCTCAAGCACCCTGAGGTTCTTTACACAAAAATAGAGGCAGCCCCGTCCCTCTGGTACGGCCATGTAAAGATGCACGTATTTCTCACCCCCTTCCCACAGACAGCAGCTGCACATGCACACACCTCCCCCACCCCCTTTTTTTTTTTTCTTCCCTTCAGAGTTAGGACTGTTTGGGCAATCCCAGGGCCTGTAGTGTCCCCCACATCTGTGCAAGCTTGTGATTTCCCCAGTGGCCAGGACCTCAGCCTGGGCATGCAGCCCTCCAGCCTGCACCTGTTCTTGCTGGTTCATGGAGCCAGGCTCCCACAGACCATTATCGCGCCCAGCAGGGCTTCCTTTTTCTCAGAGCAGCTCTCAGTTACCCAACAAGGTTCCCCCGGTAAGTTACGTGGGGGAGCCTATTCATGCTTCATTTGCTCATGTCTGTGGGTGGGGGGTTATATCACATGCGCATACCAGGATCCTTCATTTTTCTGATGCTCTCATGCCCCTCACTACCCATCCTCAGACAGAAAAGCTTCCACAAGGTCAGAAGAACAAAGAGGTCTTTTCTTTCTCAAAGTAGAAACTGCATTTGGTCTTCTCTGTTCCTTTCTGGGAAGGATTTCGAGAAGAAAAAAATCTGTACCTACATGCTATATGGGCTAATACATAGGCTTCTTGGCAATTAAGTTGTCTCTTCTGTGGAACACGACAGGCAGATTGGATCAACAGCGCCATGCAACCATTTATTTGAAGGGAAGGATAGTAATTACACTAGGTTCCCTGAATAAGATTTCACAGGAGGTGTGCTGTTTGGCAAAAGGCAATTAACTTCTGTGAGCTGGAATTTATCCAGCATGCCGGAGTTCAGAGGGATGTTTAATCAAACAGAAAAGCGTAGAATCAGTTTTTCCATCATCTTAAGTTCCAACATAAACTTCATACAACAATGAAACTCAGATTTAGGTCTGGAAACAGTTCTTTTAACTTGCTCTCCTTATTATGCCTTAATGCTTTGTCCGTGTGACGGCACCCTTTGGTTGGGGAACACAGAGTTACAGGCGATCTGACCTTAGAGAGTGACAGTGTTCCTCCGAGGCCAGCAGGAACCACGGACAAGCTTCTCCAGAATTC
Source organism: Opisthocomus hoazin (assembly GCF_030867145.1). Lineage (NCBI taxonomy): Eukaryota > Metazoa > Chordata > Aves > Opisthocomiformes > Opisthocomidae > Opisthocomus > Opisthocomus hoazin. Next base: position 33,351,137 of record NC_134415.1, on the reverse strand, counting down.
ACCTGGGAACCTGCTACACCTCTTGCATCACTGATAGCTTCCTCCTCTGCTATTGTTTACCTCAGTGTTTCCTTTATTATAGGGACAAGCTGTGGGAAGATGGATTAGGGGACTCCACATTTAGGCTTTGGCAAATCCAAGGACATGATAGACTATTTAACTCCTTCCTAGGCTCAGAAGTCCTCAAGTGCTTCAAAGTTTGACAGATGGGTGTTTGGAAACACTCATGGAGAGTAGTATGGAGATATTCCAGAGGAGCATCTTGACATACCATCCTTGTGGAGCTTTCACAATACAGCATCCATTATTTTCTGGTCATTCCCTTTCCTTCCTTGTGCTCATGAGCCTCTCCCTCCTCTTCTCAGTCTGTGCAAGGGCAGGGGAAAGCAAGGCTTAGCTTGGAAACTCGACATGCAACGTTCAAGGCTAGTGCAGGCAAGTCAATCACTGTGTAGCTTTCCAACTCCTTCAGGCAGCGTGGAAAGAGCAACAAAGCCAGTATCTGAAGTGGGATGACTGCATTTTGAAACAATTCCTGTCTGCCTGAAGGGAGAGAAATCCCTGGTGAGTATGGCACACATTCTCCACAGCATGCCTGTCCCACCGATCCCTTCACTGGCCAGTAGCACATCAAACACTGTATGAGTTGCTAGGGTTTAAAATGGGCTCTTCTCCAGCTAGTTACGCATCATGTAAACAGTCAGCGAGGGCTCCATTAACATCTGAAGACGTGAACATGGGAGATATTTATGGGCCTTGGATTATATTGTCCTCCTCGCCCATGCCGTTGCACGGACAAATGAAGGTTGTACGTGTTGAATTCCTCTCTTTACACCTCCCGAGATCACTGCAAGCAAATGCCAACTAGAAACTCTCCATAGCTTTTACCCATCGCTCAGTCCACCACCCTACACATCTGTCAGCAGGATGAGAATCACACAAGGTCCTTATAAGGCAATGGCAGCACAGGGGCCAGAAGGAAGCACAGCTCCCAGGAGAAGCTCTCTGGCCGCTTCTCTTATCTCCTTCAATGGGTAGCTTTCAAGGCAGGTTTTCAGCAACATTTTTTTTTAAAGACAGCGGAAAAGAATCAAAATAAGAGCTCACCACCTGTCTGCCTACCATGTTTAAGCCATTCACAAAAAGGACAAGGGAGAATTATCTGCATCCAACCATCTTTAAAGTCTGCATGTCACAGCACAGGTGTCTCCAGTTTGTACCAAAACCACATAACTGGGGTCCCAGCTGGCAGCTAGCAGGTATGTTAAATTCTCAAAAGCAGAGGTGCTCCCTGATTGGGATGCAAGGACCCAATCCATCAGTAAAGAGTTCCTTCCTGTGCCAGTCAGGAGTTTTAATTCCTCTGTATACACAGAAAGGTCATAAGCAGCTTAAGCATCCATCATAGCTAACTAGCACCCATTAATCCAGTTCTAGCATGGAGCAAACCACTGGCAAACTAGGGAGCTCACACCTTTTGCCACAAGGAAGATTAGTTCTCCAGTTAACAGCATCATCTTTGATGACTCATCCTGCCAAAGGGAAAAAGCAGACCAATGACCATCCTCTCTGCCAAGAAACCACAGCTTACAAACTAAATTGTGAAAAGAAATGGTGGTATGCTTCCTGGGGTCCCACCAGCAGTCACCAACATACATTAGCAGAGCACACCTAAATCCCTTCTACCTTCTGAGCCTTGCAAGACCTGACTCTTCCTTCTGAAACTGAGCAGGGGGGGGAAAGAGGAAAGGGGATGATATAGTAGCGGCCATTTAGCACTAGTCTGGAGCTTTGGAGGCTGCTCAGGGACAATAGATAATCCAGCAACTGGAAGAGCAATTGAGAAAAAAATTTTACTGCCCAGATATGTCTTGCACGCACAGGAGCGGACAGAGATATTTACAGAACAAGAATTATGCAAGCAGTAAATGCTAGCCCCAGGTCTTTCAGTAGGCTTAATCAAAAAACCTGCCGTGATCAAGTACTGATGATACATTGGGACCTAGTTTTTAAGCTCTGGTTCAAACCTGCTTCAGCCTGAGGCAGGCAGTACGTGCTATAACCAGAAATTAGTTCTTCACAGAGCTACACGTGGACTTCGCCTTGCCAGCTGCAAGCATCTGGTATAGCAATGCTATGCAATAAAACTGGTTGAATGCCTCAAACATCCAGGCCCACAGCCCATGGACCATTGATGGTCTCAGACTGTGGCACTTGGCCTAAAGCTGTCTGTGCAACCACGTGACCTTTATGGTGGTGGGGTTTTTGGTGGTTTTGGTTTTTTTCTGCTGTGAAGACTTTGCAGGAATGGTGACTGATGAGGCAGCGAGGTTTGGCAGCAGTACTTTCCTTTAAGCTCTGCCGCTTCAATTGCCCCAGCCCTTTGCCTGCAGTACTTTCCCAGCCATGCAAGCTATATTCTTCATGTGTGTGGGGAGAGGGCATGCTTGGGAGGAGGCTCTACCAGGCCTCAAGCGCAGCCCTTAGCCAGAACAGCACAGAGAACAGACCACGTACTGCCTATGAAGCGGCAAAGTCTAGGCTTGAACAGCTTTTCCCTCCCACTCAGTCCTTCCCACAGCTCAGTCAAACCCAAGAAGTGCCACATCACCTCAGCCTTGGCAGCATTTCAGTATAGATCCAAGGTCAGAGTTTCAGAGCTTTTGTGAGAACCTGGAAGGAGCAGTTATGGGCTTTGGTTGGGTTTTTTACATAGCAATTCCTCTTCTCAAGGCCCTTCCTTCCTTCTTCCCCTCCCGTTAGGGCTTTGGGGAAGTACAGATCTCCATCCAACCTGCACAGTGGGAGGGGGGGAAGAAGAGTGCTTATCCTGGCACCCCAAAGACCTTCTGAGATAGGTGAGGAATGACAGCCCTTGTCCTGTAGCCCCCTGCAGAAAGCCAGTCCACCTCAGGACCCCAAAGCAGTATGGCAGAGGCAGCTTCTCAGCCCTAAGGAGAAGCTGCCAGAGGCACGAAGGGGCTCAAAGGTGGGAACACAGTACAAGGGGGAAGCTGCTGGAAGTTGGCTGAGGTGTGACATGGGTCCAGCTGGTGCAGTGTGGTGCAAGCAGATCATGCTTCCATAGAGGGTCTGTCCAGTCATCTCAGAGCAGCTACTCCCCACCCAGCAGAAAACATGGATGTCTCCTTCGTGGAAGAGAGAAATAAGCCCTGCAGAGCAGGGGATTAAAAACAGCTAACACAACAAGGACACCTTGTCCTTTCCAGCTGCCTCTACCCCAACCCTGCAGGGATCACATAAGGTCACAAGTATTTCCAAGGATCTGCTTCGAATGGGTCGCCTCACTTGTTTCACTTCATTTCACAGAAATAAAGGTGGACTGGCGGCCTTTCACCGCTTCCTTTCAGGAGGACAGTTACAAATAAAAGCTGGCATGGTCCTGCTGAGAGCCACGGGCCATTGTCAGAGCCAGAGAGGCAGACGCTGGCTGCAGCCTTTCCCCAGAAGGGTGTTTACTCATCCAGCTTCTCGCTGCAGACGTGAATGTCAGAGCTGTGATTTGCACGGAAATCTGCCAAAGTCAGGATGACACAGGGGTGGCAGGCTCACCTGAGCCACTTGGAGACCCCTGGGGAAAGAGGATGCTCAGACTGGGCTTCCCACCTTCTCCAGGGCTGATCAGACCTGTTCACAGCCCATTTTTCCACCTCTAGCTGAGAAATTTCCTTTCAAGGACCCAGCCACCCTAGCTGGAGGTAATTGAGCCACTAGACCTGCCAATGATCTCATAGCATTAATTATTCTTGAGGCACCTCAAAGCATCAGATGCAGCCTCATCGCCTGCCCCAAAGCCTTTCACTGGGGCATCAAGGGAAACAAGCACCTCCTGGCCTTGTCAGCAACTGCTGACTCCAGCAAGAGAGAGCGGGCCAAGAGGCCGTTTCCAAGAGAGTCAGGCTGCTGTTATCAGCTCCCCAGAGATGAGTCTGCAAAATACCTGGCATATTATACCCCTTGGGTCATTTGTGTTCAATTGTATAGCCAAGAGGGAAGGGGCGGGGGGAAGAAAGAGGCTCTTGACTTCTGCCCAGGAAGATGAGATAAGGTACTAGGAGAGGAAGAGTGATTTTTACAGCCCCAGCAAATAGCTCTTTACTTCCTAACAAAGTGCAAGTGCAAACACTGAACGTAGTCCAAAGAGTGAAAAAGGCCATTGTTTACTGGGTTTCAGACAAATGTCTCCAAATGCCCTATTAGAAAAATAAGTGCATATTAAGAGAGAAAAATGAGTCCACACACAAATGCAGTACCTGTGTGTATCAGCTATCAGCCTAGCCAAAGACTTCACGTGATCATGCAACAACCCTAGTTTCCAGAACTGCTGAACCTCTTTGCACAGGGTGCTCTGGAGTTCGTTTAAAAACCGGGGGTGAAAATTTTTGTATTTAAAGATCTGTTTCAGAGAGGGATATCAGACCAGAAGCAGATAAGCACAGCCAGGTTTCAAAGTGCACTCATTATCTGTTATGAGATGGAAGGATCGAGCTCTTTAACCGCTCTGATGTTGATTTCACAGGGACTCTTCCAGCTGAGAGTGACTGCAAGCCATGCTGAGAAATGCATTGCTCCCAAAGAAGCATCATTCCGCACACTCCCAAAGCCTGGTCACACCATGGTGTATTACTAAACCCCAGACCAGAGCCCAGGAGCCCACGGAAACATGCTCTAGGTCGCTGGTGGCACTCAGCGAGCTGACCAGGGACATCATCCCAGCTCCTTCATGCAGCCCGGATGCCAAACTGCTTTTAAGAGAGATGGTCATGGGTGACACACTCAGAAATGCTTTTTGCTTCATGGTCCAGAAGCTCAGCTTTCCAGACAAAAGTTCAATTCTTGTTTTTAAGCAAAAGAGATTTGCCAGCACAAATTAAAAGATAAACAAGCACTTGAGTCAGCAGTCAACACAACGAACACGATAACCTGGCAGCAGCATTGTGCTTCCTTCTTCACATCGTGCATGCCCAGTACAGCTCACTGGACAACAGATATCTTTGTTGGAAAGATTGCCGTAATGTCAAGCAGCTACAGGGGTGACAGCAGTCCACAAAGCACTCAAACAGATAGACCAGGGGACAAGAAAGCAAAATAAAAGGAAATACCGGGCAAGAAGCCAGCACTGTTCTGCACAGCTACCTGGCAGATTTGAATTGTAAGCTCCTGATCTCAATATGTAAAGCACGCACACACACACAGTTTTCAGATACATTTTACCACATCACATACCACTTCTTAAAAATAAAAAAAAAATCCCAAAGACACTTGGGACGAATGCTCTTTGTAAAGAAATGACTGCTGGACATGCACAAGCCCTCTATGTTGGAGATGGGCACACCAACACTGGGGCCAAAAAGAACCAGCCAACCCTCTGTGACAAGTTTTAATAGCTTTTGCATATGTATGCATAGTTTTATACACAGAGACACATGCACACATTTGGAATACAAGCATACAGAATTTCATAAGGTAGTAATTTAGACATTCTCCTGCAAATAAATTACATATCACCCCGAGTCCCTCAATTCTTAGTCTGCTGAATAAAAGTCACTGAAGACTAAGCTTGTGCATTTTTGAAGACATAGGTTTGTTTCCTGATCCAAATACAGAACAAAAACAGGGTCATAATTTACCATAGAAGACAATGAAAATCTTATCGTTGTAAATATACGTAGTAAGATAATACAAATCCTGTTCCCTGGTATTTCCCCTCCACCCTCCGCTTCTACCACTACCCCTTCCAGCTTTAGGGCCTCTCCCCTGCTTGCATGGAAGATTTGACGCCCATCTTAAAGCCATAAATTACTCACAAACAGCTACTGAAAGTAGCAATGACCGTAGGGTAACACTTCCACAAAGCAATAGAGCTTCCTGGCAAGCTGATAAGAGTTTCCTGTTTTGAGTTGGGTTTGGGGTTTTTTTCCGATACAAACTGACTTGTTCAAACATCTCTAGAAAAGGAAGGACTGACAGATTCCGCCCCCCCCCCCCCCCCCCAAGATGTTTCATTGCAAAATACGTTCCGTTTCACTGAATGTGAAATAGGGACCATGCCCAAGAAACCTGAGCACGTCAGCTGAGAGAAGCATGTTGAGTCCATCACCACTTAGGGATGATGGGTCAGCTTCAGCACACACCTTTGTTCCTACCCTGTACTCTCTCCTCTCAACTCTTGCGTTTTGCACTGCCTCTGGCAACAGTTGCCGTTTCTAATGCAGGCAAAAACTGCTGAAATCTCCAGGGAAAGAGCTCTGCATTTACCTGCCTTACTGGGGGTGCCATGACCTCCATTACGCCTGGGCGCGTATGCACGCTTGAGGAAAGGCACCAGACGGGTGGCGATTTCTCCTTGCTGCCAACCAACCCTATACCCACATGGGGGACCTCAGACACAGGTTTTTCATCTGAAACCCTAAAGTCACCAGTGAGCTCTCCCGCGCAGATTGCCCTGTGTTTGCAGCAGCTCGGGGATCCCAATGGCCTCCATGGGAAGCCCTCTCCTTTCCATCGACTCAGTGCGCCTCCTGGACAAGCTGCTCCTGATTGCTGGGGTCAGACCATAGGCTCCAGACCCAGGCCAAAGAAGCTGTCTCAGAGAAACAAGTACCTCGCAGTTGCCCCTTCCCTCTAAGTGCTACCCTGCCTAAGGGGCTTTTGGTGGAGGATTCAGCCCTCCTCAGTCCCAGCCCAATCGTGTTCACAGGTGCCTCTGATTTCACTGGCCCTGCAAGCCTCTCTTCTTCAGAGATAAGAGAAAAATCATTGCACACGCTTGACTCAACATCAGAAATGGATATGTGATGCCTCCCCAGAGCACCAGATTTCCACACAGTATTTTAACAATTAATCCCCCAAATCACCTCTCATTACAAGAGGAACAGCCAGCTAGAAATTCAGTCCACTCCAGAAAATGAAGTAAAAGTAACTTTAAATGCTCCGTTTGCCCTCTGGTACATAGTCCCTACCCCTGGGAAAAGCAAAATCCAGGGCAGAACCCCCCGGCTTCTCCAGCACAGGAATAGCCTGGAGAGTCACGACAGTGATTTCAAGGGGGCAAAACAGCAAGGTGATGTTTTTCAAAGCAAAACGTTGTATGTATAAGCAAGACAGTTTTAAAGGGTGAAGTTCAAAATAGATTGCACCCCACAGAGGAAGGGCAGCCCTCTGATCAGTGCTTTTTCCAAATCAGACTAGGCACCGTTTCACATGACTTCTCCTTTAGGCCAAATTTCACCACTTCATCTTACAGTAAACGACAGAAGTGAGAATTACTTACACAACATAGCAGAGATCACAGACTTGCATTTTCATGGGTTTTCAGACGTTCATTTTTCCCTGCCCATGAGCCACATGCAAGCATTCACACATGGGGCTGCCCAACACAGCTTCATTTCTTGCCCATATTATCTAGCAAGGCTGACAGTGGCTCTTCCCACATACCCACTTCAGAGCACAAGAAGACAGGCAAAGCAAATGATGATACAGCATTTAATTTCAATACATGCAGCTGGCCAGGCCAGCCACAAATAGGAGCAGCGATGAATGCTGCAATCCCACCATTTCCCAAAAACAAACAAAACACCATATTCTAAAAACAACAGTATGGCTGAACCAGGCAGTTCCCTCCTGCCCTAGGTGTTCAAGAGTATCAAAACCAGCTTCTCATCATTCATCATCCCTCCCCTCCCCTTCCTGTTCTCCAGCAGCTGTTCTCTTCACACAACTCTCAACAGCAAAAGCAGCAACAACCCAACACCACCCTCCACTCCCCAACCTTTCAAGCCTGCCTATAATTGCATTAAATACAAAGAGACCAGCTCAGGTGAAAGAAATTCTGCTCTCAAACTCCTGTTCACCTGTCAAGCCAGACCTCTGCTGAGCCTTTGCAGGGGTCTGGCTAACTCAGGCTGCCCCACTCGATTTTTCTGGGCTTGTCTCTCCCGATGAAGGCTGCAAATGCTCTCAAGCGCTTCTTCCAAGCAAACAACCTTTCAGGTTGTGTTTTGCAGCCAAAGGCTCAGAGCAAAGCTTTGCTGCAGATACAGGTCATCACACACTTTTGATTTATCCCCTCTCAGAATAAGCAACTCAGCTGGGAAAAGTTTGCGTAGAGTCAGCCTGGGGAGAGCTGGCGGTGGGGTACCCCCAGCGCAAGCGAGGGCTGAGCCCTCCCTCCCAGGCTCAGGACATTTGCTTTGATTCTCTTGTTGAGCTTCAAAACATTCGTCTCGCCCGTGGGGTTTATGGTCTCTGACTGCCATTTACATTCCTCTCACTGCCTTTTGGAGAATTGCTGCTCTCCTGGGCCGGGTCAGTGTAAACAGGCTGGGCTCCTACACTGCTCATCCTCCAAGCCGTAAAACACCCATCCCTGGCCTAGCACTGATAAAGCAAGCTGTGGGTGTCCTGCTGCCTCTGCAACCCCCTGGCAGCTGGTCATAGCCCCCTGTGGGACTGGGGCAGCTCTGACCCAGCTGAACACCTGGCCATGGTGCAAAGAGGCCCCAGCTGAGCTCAGAAGCCCTCCTGCTTTCCATTCACACTTCAGAGGGACTTTTCCCAGGCAGGAGGTAGACTGTACCTATAGCTCTATATATATACATATACACACACATAAAACATGTCAGTGTGGTCAGTCAGGACATGTGCACCTCGTGCATTCGTTTTACCGTGTGACTTTTCCGGAAACATTTCAATTGCTTTTTGCAAGCCAAGCAAAAAGACTTTTGGCCCACGGTCCAATACAGATCAGCCTGAAATGAGCTGCCTGACAGAATTGCCGACAAGGTGCCATCAGGGCCACCTCCATCACCGACAGCCCCTGTGGAACTTGCCCCAGCGCTACCCTGCCCACAGAGCTGGTAAAGCTGGTGCAGCTCCAAGGAAAGCCCCAAGCATGGCTTCAGCTGGCAGAGCCCCAAGATGCCAAAGAACAAAAGCCGGGCTGCAAATGGGTTGCATTTGTTGTACAAATCACAGTGGTAAGAAAAATACACAGCCACAGCGCTGTTTTGGCAGTCGCTTCTCAGTGTTGGCCTGCAGGAAAGGAACAGATTTGGGGATTGGGGCACAGGGCTTGTTTCATTCATTTGGATCCCACAGAACTTTGTAAGGCGATGCTCAAAATCAAGACCAGATGTGCCAGTCCTTGCAGGGGATCAGACCCACAGCTGGCAATGGTGGAGTCACTTGGGCAAGACAAACCCTCATGATGCCTCAGTACCTCAAGTCAGACCACCTGGATGCAGAAATTTTGGTCAGAGAAAGGCTTGGGTGGGACGTAGGTTGGGGCAGCTCACAGGGCAGTTAGAAACTGAAGCCTTTGGCTCAGAAATATTGTCAAGAAGACACAAAAGAGCCTCTTTCTGCTTGCTTGGGACAGGAGGCTTAGCCGCAGCAGTGCTCCAAGGTGGTTTACTTAAGCCACGCTCATAAAGTTCTCAGGGAGGAGAAAAGCACGACAGCAGAGCAAATCCCACTGAGAGCAGCCAGTGACAGCGGGCTCCTGCTTGGCGTTCGCCATCGGTTTCTCAACCAGGCAAGCAGCAGGAGCCAGCCATCAGGGGAGAAGCTCAAGGTTTAATTTTAGCCCGCACTCCCGGTGCGTATCTTTCTCTTTTATTTTTAATCTGAACTTCATGTAAAAATAGAATTTCCTGCCGCCCGATAAGGGATTCCTGTTTTTGCGGCAGGTCCGCCTTCTTGGGAAGCCGGTGCCTACGGGGTTACTGATGGATGCTTCAAAGCCCAGCAGCCCAGCTGAGGGGCTGGGACAAACGGCGGCGTTCGGGATTTACATTGTTCCTGCTCGCCTTAGGGGAAAAAGAAAATAAAGCTGTTGTGCCCCTCTCCCTTGACGAAACAACACCAAATTTATCATTTCCGGAACTCTGTTTTGGAAAATGTCTGTTTGCCTGAGTATTTTTAGTAGCGGGGTTCGGGTTTGCATCCTTCCCAGGTAGATGTTTGTGAGCTTGCCAGGCTCCAGGGAGGCGTATCCTGCCTTTTGAGCCTGGTCGTCAACCGGGAGACAAACGTAAGTGAGGGAGAACAGTTATCCCTCCGCTCCTTTCCGCTCCCCCACAACACGGCACCCACGCTCCCCAACACACGCGTACCCACGCTGCCCAACACAGCTCCCGGAGCTGCGGGGAGCACCAGTATGTATGGGCCTGCCTCGGGGGATGCTCCCCACTTCTCTGCAGTTTCAGGACAGGCTGTCTTAAGCCTGAATGCCGATGGTTTTCAGTCTCCTGTAATGCAAAAGCATCGCTTTTCTTAGCTGTGTCTGCCCTGGGCAGGTACTCACACACCGAAATCTTATTCCAAAGACACCAAGGTCACTAACATCATTTATGGAATAAAAACACTGGCAAGGGCTCTGCTGCCCGCCAGCTCGTACACTCTTGCCTGCTTTTCTCTGCGACCAGAGAAGAAATCCTGAAGTGCTAAAAGGGGATGTGCCGAGAGGAACATGAAGAGGAATTCACGCGTTTCCCAGGTCTCGAGCAGAAGCTTCCCTCAACCCCCAGCAAGCCGTTCCACCTGGCAAACGAGTAAAAGGGAGTGAGAGTTTTCCCTAAGAAGGGGAAATGTGCATTATTTTTTTCCTTTTAAGAATAAATCTCAGTTCTCTCACTGGGGCTGCGGATGTAGAAAACCTGGTGTTTGGGACTGAAAGCAGCTCTGGCTGCAGCCCATCCCTGAGATCTCCTTTGGTATCGCAGGGGGCTGCCAGAGACAGGTGAGGTTTTCCTCCTCTTTGCGCAGGTCTGAATCCAATGGGGCCATTCCCGGGGACTCGGCCTCACCACAAGAAAAGGCTCGGAAAGTCAATCCAGGCAAAGACAGCGTAAAGAAATGTCCCTTTAGGTCAACCTGAGAAATACCTCTGCTGCTGCTGTTCCCCAGGCTGGGGAGAGCAAGGGGGACCAGAGGGGCAAGGGCTGCCTTCAGCCCGCTGACGCTGGGGAAGCTCGAGCCTTCGAAAGGGAAGGACATCTCCTGCGACCGTGGGAAGCTTCAGGCTGGCTCCTCCGTAAGATGGCGGAACAAAGGCCCGCAGGTCTGACCCCAGCTCACTGACACCTAACCCCAGCTCCCAGGCTCATTGCCACCGAGCCTGCAGGGCTTTTGCGTGCGTGAGTGTCTAAGTTTGCTTTCTAAAAACAATTTATCCCGCTACAAAAATTAAAATATTTGACTTAAAGAAGACCAAGGAAGTGGAAATGTTGCAGTACCAGAGAGCCACCACTGCACCGCTTTTATTAATCAATCGAAAATCGAAATGTAAGCCTTCTAACAAGGCGTTAATAGCTGCTTCCCTTGTGGCAGGGCTCACAGCCTGCGAGTTTCCAGGCCAGCACCCTACAGCGCAGTGATCGGAGGCACGGCTGTGCCTGCCAGGAACCGAGCTCTCTGAATTTATAGCAGGAGTATTTATAGAGGCAGCTGGCACTGGCAGCTCTCCTGGGACACCAGCACGGTCTTCCGCAAAGGGGCTGCCAGGGAAGGAGTAAGGGAGTGCGAATGTGCTGGAGCAACACCAGACCACCAGCCAAGGGTCTAAAAAAGCCTCAGGAGGACCTGAGAGCCAGGTCCTCAGGTGCATTTCAGTGCTCCGCTCCAGTTAAACCCCAAGGGCGGGGGCTGGGGCAGCACTTCCGCAGCGATGCCAGCAGCGATGCCAGTTCCTACCACTCAGGAGCTGCTGAAAGCATGGCTATGGCATGAGGTCTACAGCATCTCCCCAGCCCTTTCCTGCTGTGTCCCCTGCTGGCTCGCCCTCCCTCGGGGGCTGAAGCGAGCGATGAGTGCCTGCTTGTGGGTGCCTTTCCCCAAGGTCTGTGCAGAGTGTAGGGCTCGCATGGGGGAGAACCCGGTGCTGCCTCTCCACCACCCATCTTCTCTGCATCCTTCTTCATCTTCGCCAGGAGAATCAGCTGAGGACGCTCAGCCAGGGTGCAGCGACCTGTTGGAGTCACAAGATCCCAGAGGCAAAACCTGCCTCAAGGTCTTAGGTCAGAGCTAGCAATGGTGAGTCTGAGTTCTCTGCTTCCAAAGGGCTCCCAAAATGGGATTTGTTCCCACCCACCGCATTCAGTGGAAATAGGTGTAGGGGAAGATGAAGGCTCATAGAGTCAGGTGGCTGCTGGGGTGAAACAGCTCTTCACCCCTCCTGGACCTTCTCTTCAGGCACAGAGATCTCTGGTCCTCCATTTTATGCCTTTCTTGCCCTGTTAGTTATGAGTTTCATTACCTGCTTTTGAATTCAGCACACGGGGCAGGTGGAGCACCAGAGCGTGACTTTTAGCAGCTGCCGCATTTTATGCCCTGCACTAGGAAGCATAGCTGAAATCCTCTGGGCTTCTTCAGACTGAAACTGCCTCAGCTCCAGGATCTGCTGCTTCTTTAATCATGGCAATGTGTGAAAGGATAGCAATTTGCTCATTGGCATAATTTTTCTTCTCAAGTGCTTTTTCAGTGTTTCCAGGCCCTTTCATTCGTAACATCATGCTTTTATTCTGCGGAAACTTGGTGCTGCAGGTGACAAGAAGCTGCTTCCCTTGTCTCCAGCCTGTTTGGAAAGATTTAAATCAAATGCACCTCAGCACCTGCAGGGAGACAAATGCGATCCTGCTGAATAATATTGTCACAACTGTTTGAGAACAACCATTTGAAGAGGAAAATAAAAATCATCTTTAAATCAATGTAATTTCACACATTACGTGGCCATGCTGAAATCGCTGCACCCCAACATGGAAGGGGCAGCACCAAGGAGGAGGTCATGCCCATTTTCAGTAGCAAGGCTGGTCACCAAAAGTGATGTCTTTCACGGCACAATGGAGGTGCCTGGGAGGGTGGTAGGTAGCAGGGTAATGGAGGATTTTGTGATAAGGCAACACTTCTTGTCAACCAAGATGTACAGGCGAAGATGTGGATAAACAGGAATGACAGAAGTGCAGGGCTCTTACATTCCCATCTCCCCAAATACCCCCAGGTGGGTCCATCAAAGCCCTGAGCTCCTGGAGAGTGGTTCCTTCGACCTGTGTCTGCCACGTAGGCTCCTCAGAGATGAGAGACAGGGGAGTGGGGTTTTCTCACAGGACAAAAATATCCACAGAAATTCCCAATTTACAGACAGTTAGGCGAGGTTTACAAATAAAAGTAAAATAACATGAGGAGGCGGCAATTGTTGGCTATGTTTGCCAGCTGTGAATGAGGGAGGAAAGACATTTCTCCTCTTCCTCCTTCTGAAAGCTCTGGGAAAAAACAATAGGAAGAGAAGTTTCTCTTTTCTTCACTTTTAGATAAAAATAACCCCAAGGATATTAAAAAAAAAATAATCTGACCAATTTGGAGATCACGGAGGAGGATGCTGGACCCAGCTGGAGCTACAGACTGTGGTGGAGCTGTGAGCTCCTGGAGCTTTCTCAAAGCTCCTGCCCCAGGGCGAAGCCAGCAGAGCGACCTCGGGAGCTGTTGAGGCTCCATGGGGGTAAAATAGGTGCTTGATCTCCCCAGCCAAGAAAATTCCTTTCCCCGGGCGTGTCTCGGCGATGGTGGTGCTGTGGGACCTGGAGGTCACATGTTTTTTCCCCTCCCTGACCTTTCCCTGTCAGACAAGCAGCTAGTGCTCTCCGCAAGCGTGTGATTTAAAAAATCAATTAAAAAAAGAAAAATCGTTTGGGATTGTTTTTATCAGCTTCCTGGTTGTGCCTAGTTGTGAAGGGCTGCCCAGCTCTATGGAAACATCTCAGGTATGCGTCTGGCTTGCAGGAGCGTGTCAGCACGGAGGAGAGGAGGGCAGAGCATCACTTGGCCCTGCACGGCCAGACTAGGGGGTGAGAAGCTCCCACATCCACAAGACCCGGCCCTGGGTGGGTGTCCCCGAGCAGGGACGCTGTACGTGGTGTGTCCCTAAATGAATCCTGCAGTCGCTCATGCTCGGACAAGGCTTGCGGCGAGGCAAGGGGCTCTGTCAGCCGGCTGGACAGGACCGGGCATCGACCCTCACTGCCTCAGCCCCGGCTTTGCTGCCGGTCCTGTTTGCAGCAGCTAAATCCCGTTAGCTGCGGGAAGGTGGGAGGCTCGGGCCTGGCGAGGGACGGGGACACGCAGGCATGATGAGCTGGTGTCCACAAGGGGTCAGGGGCCTGGTGCCCAGGGAGGGGAGGGTGGGAGCCAAGCAGAGCCAGCCCAAAGCCCTGCAGCTGAACCCCCCGTGCCACCTCCTGCCCTCTCCCTGCACGGCATCACGCCTGGAGGTGCCGTGCTTCGGGGAAAAATGCAGGGAAGCAGAATTTTTGTTTGCAGTTCACGTCCCAGGGATTCCAAAAACAACCTGTTGGATGGGGAGACTGACGAGGCCATCTCCCGGTGTCCACAGCCCTGCACCCCGCAGGAGCTGGTGGGAGAGGAGGACGAGGCAGCGGTGTGGGGCTGGTGCTGGGGGACGAGCTCTGCCCTTCCTGCGCATCTGCCACCAACCTTAATGCCACCAACAGGGAAAAACCAGGCACTCATGCACTCCCCATCTGGACCAAAGCACCCAGGCCACCCCACGCATAACACAAGTGGCATCAAGAGGCTTCTGGCAGCCATGCCTGCCTGCAGCTGGGTCCATTTGTCCCACACCGTCTCTCCCGATGAGAAGTAGATGTGTCATTTTCCTTTCACAGGACGTGGAGCAGCCTTATCCAAATATAAACAACCTGGGAGTATTTGCTGCCTTATTGTCTGGACAAGAAAGTAAAACAAACAGACCTTAAACCCTTTTCCCCCTGACACTTCTGGTGCAGTAAAACTGTTGGGACCAGAGACTCCAGAGTTCCCGAAAACCTCACTCGTCAGAAATAACATCCCGCACAGCCAGGTGCGGAGGTAGCCCAAGTGAGCCCTGCTGATGCCTCCTCTGAAAGTGGCTCACAGAAAGTCAGAGGTCTCTGAATAGTTGAAGGGTTTCTACATGAATAATAGAAGCACCCGGTGACCAAGAACACGTGATAGCCAGCAGCGTAACGTGGCAGCGCTCCCTCGGGAGAGGCCAGGAGCGATAGGCAGATGTCTGGGTGCCCTATCAAACAAGATCATCTTTCAGGGCATAGAAAACAGCCCGTCCCTGGGCCAAAAGCTGCCTGAGAAGCCATCCCCCCATGTCCAGCAACAGACACGAGAGAGAGCATTCCTTGCCCTGCCAGGCAGGAGCACAAAAAAAAAAAAATGAGGCAAAAAGGGGGAAATGCTCCCGTAAATGTAAAGCGAAAGTGCTTCCCCCTGAAAAACAGGGCAGGTGCAGGGTGTGAAGCCTGGGGAAGGGCTCTTTGTTTTGCAGTGAGGGAGCTGAGACTCGGGAAAACAGGACCCATGGGAGGCACAAGCCCAGCTCCCAAGAGATCCCATCTTGCTTTGCCCATCTCCTCCCAGCCCACACCTCCCCTTCACTTCAGGGACTGCAGGAGGGAGATCAAAGTCTGGCTCCAGTGAGTGAAGTTTTATGTCCAAGGTTTCCTTCTCAGCATTTTTCACCTCTTTTCCAGGAGGTCCTGGGATGTTTCAGACCCAAAGCTCCCCCATGCAGCCCCCAGCATTGCTGCTGTGGCCACCCAGGAAAAAACCCTACAATCTCTGTGAAGGTGGGGGCCAAGCAGAGGGTTTGCCCCCATATCAGCAGAGTGGAGAAGTGCCTCCTGAGGGTGCTTTGAGGATCCACCTCTTACTCTGGTCCCAAAGGGAAGAGCTGTCCAAAGAGGAGAAGCGTCTGGATTAAATATCTGCCTACGCTAACTGCTTGCAGTCAGGGCCCGAAAACATAAAATTAGCTGAAAGTTCACACCCTAAAGTGCGTGTTGTTAAAGAACATAACAGCCAGGATAAGACTTGCTTCACTTTAAAAACATGTGAAAAAGAAAAGGGGAAGGACTAGATTTTCCAAATTACCACACATGCATAGGTGCTGCCTAGTTTGTCCATGAGTGCTTCAGGTTTCTCCCAGGTCCCTGTGGTGCTGCTGCATCTTAAGAGTCAGAGGAAGAGAGAAAGGCCAGGAGGAGATGGGAGGTGCTTGGGATGCAAAGCAAGACTGGGATCTGGTTAAACAAATCCTGGGTGGCAAAAGGTTCTGCACTGTTTGGGCAGCAGCATGAAGCTCTGTGAGGACCTGCTTGGGTTGAGGTGATGGCTGCTAGTCCTATGGCAAGCAATGGGACAGAGGTGATGGGATGGCTGCTAGTCCCATGGCAAGTGATGGGATGAAGGCGATGGGATGGGTGGCTTCTAGTCCCATGACAAGTGATGGGATGGAGGTGATGGCATCTAGTTCCATGAGCATCCTTCCCCGGCATGCATGGATCCAAACACACATTGTTTTTCTCCATGAGATTCCCATCTGCTACTGAAGAGAGATGATGGCTGTAAGCCCCTTAATTTTTAAAACATTCAGGCTCATTGAGTCCCCCGGTCCACCTCTCCCAGGAAAATGCCCTTGTGCCTAATCAAGCAGAGAGAGAGAAGTCCTCCGGGCGGGCACATGGCGGAGGCTGCACGGCTGCCTCAGCCTCTCTCTGCCACGATTTGGTGTTCATGTTGATGTCCATGAGAAGTTTTACAGCTTATGTAGAAGTTAAGCAAAGCCTCTCAATATAGCATCACTAATTACGTGAATCCTCACTAAATTACCAATAGTTCATGGCACATTGTAAAATCCTCATGTAACAGCCTTAGAAAAAAAATGACACAGCACTGGCAGTAAGCCACACAGCCCGCATGGCAATTGCAAAGCACTTTGGATGTTTATGAGCCTTTTATTTTTTAAAATAAAAATAAAAATCTAAAACGTACATTTCCCCCAGTGACTCTGCTCCAGGGAGTATTAAAAGCAGCACCTTGACTCAGCCTACCATATAAACATCCTGCTGCCCCCCAACAGCCCGATATCGTCTTCCTCCCAGGATGAGGAGCTGAATAAGAAGTGACAATCACAGCTCCTGCCCGCGGGAAAACAGGAAGCGCCGGAGTTGTACAACCACTCCAAACATTGTCCTACCTGCTCCACTCCTTGGGTGCAACGTGAACTTGCTTTCCTTTCCTTTCCGCCTTGCCTAACTATTTCTGGTCCAGCTCTGGGCAGTCCTGGGATGCTGCTGCACGGGGCAGTCCCTGCGGCCTCCCGCTTCTCCCTGCCTGCCTGAAGACAGCCTGGTGCTCTGTGTCCAACACAGAAGAACAAGTGTCCACCTTTCTAACCCACCGCCAGCACTGGCAGCAGCGCTGAATGCAGGCGCTGGAGGAGATACAGACGGGCCCAGGGCTCCAGGCAGATTGTCTTACCCCACAGCTGCCTGCATCTGGCAGGAGCTAGGTAGAAGAAAATCCCAAATCCTCCCCACAGTAAAGCCCAAAAGCAGCCAAGAATGGATGCTTTTGGCCAAATCTCTTAAATGACCCCAAGACCAAAGGACCTGATGTTTACAGACATGCTTGGGCTCATGCATTAAAGTGCTAAACCCGGTCCCAAGCAGCCCCTGCAACTAAGGCAGTCCTGGGGGTGGGCGATGGGGTAAGTCTGTGCCCCGGTGTCGAAGCCAGCTGGGCAGCCAAGCTTCTCCACAAGCACGCAGAGAGGAGCTTGGGAAACAGCAGGTGTGATGGAGAAGAGGCCACTTGCTCTGCTTGTGGCACCCCTGGTTTATCCACCCACTCCTGCCCTCGACTTTTTGGTTTGATTTCAAGCAATCCCCCTGCGCTCAGTGCAACACCTGGGGCCCTACTCTCAGGACCATCCTTCCTGAAAGCAAGAGACTCTTTCCATGATAAATGAGGCTCTGGGAACCGGCCAGCTCATTCCTTCTCTGTCTGCTCCTGCATTTCTGCTGAGCAACGGGCCCAATGTCACATGCAAAATGTAGACATCATATCAGAGTTTCCAAACAAGAAGCAGGAGAAGAAGGTTTCCTATCTGCTCTTCCTTTACTCTCAGTGTAGAAACATCTCTGGCCAAATGAGACGGCGTTTGCCGTCACTTTGCAAAGTTCACATTCCCACAAGCGCAGGCGGGCACGAGGAGGAACAAGGCGGGGGACCAGCACACCAGCACCCGCGGGTCACGGTCACACAAGACAATACTTTGCAAAATTTGGAAGTGTGGGAGGAATGCGGGAAGGCTGAAGACCAGGATGTTTACTAACATATAAGAATATCTCCAAACGGTTTGTGTCCTACGAGAAAAAACAGGGAGCCTGAAGCAATCCAGTCTGAGCCATCGGTGGGGCTAAATCTGGAAATCCTTATTTGGTGATCCTATTGCTGGTGTAAAGAAAAAAAAGAACAGTTTTTTCTCATGTTCATGGCAGTAAGACTTTTCCTAAATAAGGTGAAGCTTCAAATGAATTCCCTAATTAATTCCTCATGTAATTGCATTAACTAGCAGGGTGCAAGTGCGTTTCCATGCCTGGCTCAGCCTCTGCTCCCA
This sequence comes from Opisthocomus hoazin, assembly GCF_030867145.1. Lineage (NCBI taxonomy): Eukaryota > Metazoa > Chordata > Aves > Opisthocomiformes > Opisthocomidae > Opisthocomus > Opisthocomus hoazin. The sequence goes on along the minus strand of NC_134415.1, from coordinate 33,332,650 downwards.
AAAAAGGGTGCTGCCCCCCTACAACATAGAGCAGGAAGCCTTTCCATTCAAGAATTGCAGTCTCAGGCTTGTTGGCCCCTTCTAAGAGGTCCATGGAAGATGAGCAAGGGAAGTCTAGCAGTAAGTTTAAATTTAAAGATTGTCTACAGACACTTGAGAAAAATTTTTCATCACAAAAAAACAAAAGGCAACCTGGGGAAAAAAAAAAAAAATCACTTCATTAAGCATTTAAATGGCAGATACAAGTTAGAGAGAGAGAGGAGAGGCTTCTCTCGTCCCCCATACCTGCCTCTGCTGTGGTCTTGGGCATGTTTGGGAGGTGGCTCTGCAGTCAGAGGGTAACGCCAGCTTTGCGAGGTCCTCACACCCCCAGCCTGTTAGTGCTGCTGTTGCTTGGGAGGAAGATGGTGACCACCACACGGGTTTCACACGGGCATCTGAGCGGCCTCCGCATGCTAGCACCCATGAGGCCCCACAGGGCATCACCAGTCAGCCGAGCCCCAGCACCGCCAGTCACCAAGGGGGAGTCCAACCTCCCGTTAGCAAACTTCACCAGTTATGCTTCATTAATGAAGGGAAATCTGCATTTGGGGCACAAGCCCCCCGCAGCCCCTCAGCTGAAGGGGACACAGCAAAGCAGCTGCTCCCCAGAACCAGCCCCAAGCAGCTCAGGAGCAGTTTCCTCCAGCTCGCAGACGCTGTATCTCACGCTCCTTTGAAGAGACCCATACTGATAAAACATTATAAGTGCTGTTCCCTTGCAATGCAAAGCAAAGGGGGTTTTTTTCCACTCTTTTTTTTCTGCCCCTCAGACAGAGAGCATCTCTTTGCTTTCACCTTATGACTGGAAAATAAAAATAAACTGTGTTTCTCCCTACCAGTTTCAGCTGCACTTTTGCTTGCCAGGGCTGCAGTTGGGACAGTCCCTGCTGAAATGTTGTATTTTCATGCAGGAAGGCACACGCTGCTGCCACCTGCTTAACTGAGAGAACTTGCAGAGTTTCTTCTGCTCTTTAACCTTACTGCAGACCATGAATAAAACGGACCTCCTTGCGCTCAGCTGGGGAGGAGAAGCCCTGTTCAGCCCCAGTTTGGTCACCCGGAGCAGGGAGGGCACACGGCACCGCTCTCCGCACCAGCCAGCCTGCGCTGGGGACAAAGCAGGGTGCGCTGGCTTGTGCAGAGCCCTGCTCCGCAGTCACTTCCCAGTGATCATGCAGCCCTTGTGGGGTGGTCAACACTACAGCAACACAAGAAACAATCATTTTCAGTTAACATTTTTCCTTCCTCAGGCACTCTCCTGCCCTAAGACCGATCGAGCCAGAAGGACCAAGCGTGGCACTGCAGCTCAAAGTAAAGTGCGTGTCTTCTGCTGGGAAAAGAAGCAAAGGGTGGCCATTCGCTCCTGCCCTCATGCACCCTGACCTCAGGGTTGTACTGCGCTTCTCCTGGGTTTGGGTGGACAGGTTGCAGGGACACATGCAGCAGGGTCAGGTCCCAAAACCTGACCTCCCAACATGGGGATCCCATCACCTACAGGAGACATATCCTTCTTGCTGAGAGATCAAAAGTATTTCACAGCCATTCCCAAAGTCCCAGCAGCTTTCCCAGGACTGGAAGGAGACCCAGCAGACTTTAAAAGTCACAAACGTAGCCACAACAGCCATGAAGTTGGTTCTTTGAGTGGCACTGGGGAAGCGTTGCGTGTAGTCCGAGTCCATCGGCTGGACTGGAGGCATGCAGGGGTTCCTTGGGCATGGAGCACCCTCTGGTGGGAAAATCACGGTTGTCTGAAAGAGACCAAATCCACCCGTGGCACAAGACCAGGCTCCACTGAGACCTCCCGGGAGTGGGTTTCCACCACGCAGGGTCGCTTCCCAACATTGCAGTCTTTGTGGCTGCAATAACCATGGGGTTGGACAGAAGCGGGTCACGCTCCCCAGGCTGCTGCAGTCCCTTTTGCCTCGGTCTTCATGGTTGTCACGCTCACCGGCCCCAGTCAGGCTGCGTCTCCTTGGGGAAGGGGAGTAGCAGCGTGTGCGCTCGCCCGCATGTGTGTGCGGCCCCTTTTTGGTACAACGGGGCCTGGGCTCTGCCTGGGGTCTCCGGCTGCTCTCACAAAACAAGCAGCACTCACAAATTTTAAGCAGCCGTCAGCGAAAAGGGCATGGGAAACAGCTAAGAGCTTACCATCCCTGGTCAGTCACGGACCTGCCAGGCTACACTGGATGTGTCCCATCACATCCCCTCTCCTGCCCCAGCTTCCACCTCAACAGATCCACCAGCACCACAGAGGCAGGACCCATGCCCCAGCCCCATGGCTTGTTCAGCCCCAATCCCAAGACACACCGCTCCCCACAGCGGCAGCATTCGACAAAAAGAAGCAGAGCAGCAAAGCCAGCAGAGAGCAAGGTGTTTCAGGGGACATGGGACACCTCACCCCACCTGGCTCCACAGGACCCTGCATGAGGACGTGGGTGTGCAGCTCATTTCTCACAGGGACTGCAGCCGTCTGGCATGGCTGAACAATGGGGGTGGCATGAACATTGACTAAAAAGGCAGATTCAGCCTCAAAAAGCTCACCTTGTAAACACAGGGCAGGAGGCACCTTTTGTGCCTCAGGCCATTTCCCTGCCCCTAGCTGAGCTGCTGCCCAAACAGTACTTTAACCCAGCTCTGGGTGTGTTTCCTCTTAAATAAACACAGGAGGTTCCCTGATACCCTTCTTCCGGTCCCCATCTGCTCACCAGCACGGCGTTCGGCTCCCAGCACCACAGCAGCACCCAAGAAATGCGTTTCCTTCCCCGCCTCGTCATCTCGGCTGCCCTGGGCATCGCCACCTTCCTGGGCTGGAGGCTGCTTCTCCAGAGCCCGACCACCGGCCAAGGAGGTAACATCTGGGTACTGTGGTGGTTCTTCATGGCTGGCAGCATTTCAGTGCTGCGCAGGAGCTTTTTTTGGAGGTTCTTGGGGAGCAAATGCCTGTGGCATGGAAACGCTGCCTACACAGCCCCAGGGGCAGGAGAACCTGCAGAGAAAGCCCTTTCTGGGGAACCCTGCAGCTTTATGTCCTTAGTGGGGTCATTGATCTCAGGTGTGGTGGGGAAACCAGGTGTCAGGCTGCTGGAGGGAACTCCTCAAACCTTTGCTGTGAAGGGTGAAATGCTGTTGGGGAGGCAGGAGGGAGCAGGCAAATCAGTGATTAATGTCGCCTTTGCCTAAAATATGCATCCCTCCCCTCTGGTCCTGGTCAATCCAGGGCAAAGTCATCACTAGGTTTTGCAGACACTGTCGTTCTGGGCAAATCGAAGAGCAGCCCAGGGTAGCTTCAGGCACCGCTGCGTTTCTTCCTGCGCTCCCGGCGTCCTTTTCCTAATTTTAACCGTGCTGCTTTTCCCTGCGCGACAGCCTCCCCAAATCAATGGGAAATATTTAACTTTCCAAGGACCGCGGAGAAACCATCAAGCTAACTGTCTCCCCAGGGCTGCCAAATGCCTACACTGAGCGATGAGGCAGACATGCTGCTGCTAAAAACAAAGTGGCAAGACAGGCCTTCATCCTCCGCATTCAAACTCACTATGGTCCCTTCACATCCAAAATGAGAAGATAAAGAGCAAGAAGCAAAGCTGAACTTTGCGAAATTAAACCGACTGTCATGGAACCTTTTTATTTGTTTTTGCCTTTTGTATTTGATCTGTTGCCTTTTTGCTTCTATTTGCTTTTTGCTTTTTATTTGCTTTTGCCTTTTTATCTACAGGAGAAAAAAATTTACATATGGAAGTGATGCAAGAAGTTATGTCAGCTGAATTCCTAAATGGCCCGGAGCTGTGAAGAGTAATCTCTTGCGTTCCATACATTTGATAGCTGGTGTTAACCAATTAACAGATGCAAAAGAGTTTGCAGGGAGTTGTGTATTTGTAGCTACAAACCAATTTACCACTCAGTCTGTCAGAATATTTCTGACTTTCTTTGGTAAACCCACCTCAGCTAAGCTCGGTCAAAAGCAAGGAGTTAAAAGGAAAAATTATGATTTAGTGGAGAACAGGGTCCGCAGCACAAAGCTACGGTCGAGACCGTGCCCAGACACAGCAGTTTGGGGAAAGTGGGGTCTGGGTGTCCATGAGCTTGCGTGTTCACGGGGACAGAAACCTATTTCCCCAGCAAAACTGAGCTCTTTGCCAGGCAGGGCTGGCCTCCCCTCTCCTACCCATCTTCTTCATTCATGTCATACTCTTTCCACGCTAGAATAACTGGAAAAGAGCCTGCCACTGCGTCCTGCGCTGGGGTGCTGGCTCAGGGCAGAGGTCCGCTGTGGGCTTTCCTCACCCCTATCTTCAATTGGTGTTTCCCAGGTGACGTGTCCCCCAAGATGAAGGAGGGCTTCACTTTGACACTGGACACCTTCCTTCACGTTCAGCAGCTCAGGAAGAAGAGACTGAGAGCTTTCTGCAGCCAACCAGGCAGAGTCACCACGCTTCCGAGGAGCCAGGAAGAGAGAGCCCACCTGCTCTCAAGTTTGAGGGTGAGCACCAAACTGGACCTCCTCTACTGCCAAGTGCCATCGACAGGGATGGAGGGGTGGCAGCAGCTTTTAGGGAAGCTAGAGGAGAAGGAAAACGTGACACTCCAGGTGCCAATTCCCTACCCTCAGAGCCATGCTCTGGAGACACGGCTGAGCGAGTTCAACCTGACGGCGATAGAAGCCATGTTAGGGTCTTACACCAAAGTGCTGTTTGTCAGGGACCCTTTCCAGAGGCTGGTCTCCGCGTTCATGCAAGGCATGGGCGGCAGCCCTTCCTTCAGCAGCTTTGTTCAGGACGTTTTAGACAGCGGGCAGCACAACGCCAGAGAGAATTGGAAACCGCTTGTCAGTCTCTGCCGGCCCTGTCTCGTCCAGTATGACTATGTGGTGATGTTTGGTTTCCTCAGGCAGGAGCTGGGTCATCTGCTGCGGCGAGCTGGGCTGCCCGCAGACATCCCCCTCCGCGAGTTCACTGACACCCAAGTGCGGTGGACCTACAGCTGGTTGTCAGAGCAGATGTTCAGCGAGCTGTCTCTCCAACAGAAGAAGCAATTGTCTCATTTCTACCGCTGGGACCTTTCTGCTTTCCTGTTTTCTAGCAGTTTGCTGTCAGACCTTCTCAGCACCCCAGAGACCTGGTAGAAATACCTCAAACTGGAGGGACTGTTTTGAAGAGCGTTAATCCAAATGCTAGCACTTTGAGATACCAGCCGGGTCATAGACAGACCCTTGCTTCATGGCTGCAAGCAACACATTTGTCCATGTCCATGTGCCAGCTCCAGTAGGCATGTCAGAGAGCTGAACTGGACCACTTACAGTGACAGGGTATCAAGGCTCTTCACAGGGCTGAATTGCGTTTAAATGCCGCAGGAGCAGGCGCTAGCAAAACACATGGAATTGGGGCTTGGAAAAACTGCATGAACCGAACTGGGATGGGGTAAACAGCTCTCAGCAAAACTCACGTTTTGGGGTAGGTTGGGTTGGACCCACAGCAAGCTACAGCAGCATCTGCACATGCTCCGCCTGCGCTGCCATTTTATGTTCTGGGCTGTCTTTTGGCCAAGAAGTTTGGCAATGTCTTATTTGTGACAAATCTCCCCAGGCAGATGCAAGAAGCACTCCCAAAGGAGCACATTATCTGGAGTCTGTCTACTCTGCACGAGTAGGTGAGGTATGGCGCAGCATGGCAGGCCTTCCTGGGGAAAAACTGATGATATCCCTAAATCCTTTCATGCTCGGGGAAGACCAGGCCCCGCCCAGCCCATCATTTGGTCTTATCTGTGTGAACTGTTCCTGTTTTATGAGCTCACATCTGCTGCATGATTAGGCTCAAGAGGGCCCCAGGAAAGCAATGTGATGCTTGCTCCATTCACAAGTTTTGAGTGAGGTTCTCCCCTCCACAGAGCTGAGTCAAATGGGCCAAGCTGAGCTTTCAGCTCTACTCACTAGCAATGAGATAAGGATATGGCAGTCTGGACCAGGTAGCAGCCACGCCACATGGACAGCCAGCCCTCCACCCTTGTCTCAGCCGCTGGTGGGCCCAGTGGAGGTGGCTAGAAGCATCAGGATGCGTCACTGTGCTGCTGCGGAAAACAACATGGCTACTGCAAGCTCCTCCTGGCAGAGAAGCACAAGGACCAACTCTGCTTTCTTTCAGACTTGGCTACTAGCATGGCCTGGATGAAGGCCCAGGCTCTCCAGCTGGCTCACCTGCTGCATCCGGCTGGGTAGCCTGGAGCAACCAACCACCCTCTCCCAGCCTTGGCCACTGAGCTGCTCTGCCTCACAGCCTCTGGGAAGGGTCCATCCTTACCAAAACACCCAAGGATGAGATGAAGTTGTCCAGCTTTCAAAATCGTGGCAGGCTTTTACCATAGCATAGTAGTTTCCAGAATAGTTTTTAGCTTTATTTTGCAATGTTGTGACATTCACAGAGAATTCCACATACAATCATGTGACAAAGACACCTATTTGACAATGTTCATTAAAGAACAATAGTGAAAACTGTTGATTAGAATTGACCTAAAACAATTACCGCAGACTTGGCCTCCCTCTCTCATTGAAGAACACGCAATTAATAGTGATAAGACATCAGATCAGATGGCCTCCTTTCATCCTCCCACAAACTATCCAGCTACAGCAATTACTAAAGTGCCGTTCTTGTGCGTAATACTTTACAGTCTAGCAAGATGGCGTAGCTTCTCTTCTGAGGATACAGTCCTGGAAGGAGAGAAGCAGCAAATTTCCCGTTATATGTAACATTAGAGTCACACATCCATGCTGTATTTCACTGAAAAGTACTAGGAAAGGAACATTTTCTCTTCATAAGCAGCTTTCCCTTCAGTGATTGCAAGCTGAAATCCCACGCAGCACGATGTGCATGAAGAGACCCGATGCAGCACCTAGCAGAGGACAGTGCTGTGCACTCACAGCGGGAGAGCCGTTCTCAGGCAGCTTCGTAGTACAGACACATTTTAAATTGGGCTGTCCTACAGCAGTATCACCTCTTCCTCCCAGCCCTCCGCAGCAGGTCCCAGTCCTCCCCCAAGGTATCTGGCACTTCGTTCCATGGGAAAGCAATGTACGAAATGTTAAGACACTATCAGAGGTGAAATGAAATGAAAATTGCAGCTTCATATTCCTTAGGGTCCCTGTGCCACCCACAGCCCAGCCAGGTATTACATTGATCTCTTCATTAATTCCTTTTAGTCTCCAAATGTCTCTTTTTCCTACACCCTCAAAACCAGTTTCTGTAATTACTTTGCAACCCTGATTTTATACCACTACCACCCCTCCTCCCCTCAGGTGTTTGATATCATCTGCATTCAATTCCAGTGCATGCCTAAAGGAAGATGCTTCTCCTCCCATCAGCCAGTGGCTGTGGAAGGGCAAGAAGAGGTCCCTGAGCTGGGGTGGGCTCGAGGGCAAGGAATGGTGCCTGGGAAACAGCAGGTCACTGATGCTGCAGCAAAAATGGCTCCACAGGCTAAGGTCTGCACTGCACTAGCCTGCACCGACCATTGCATATACATGTAACTTGGCAAATACACATCAAATTAATGCACAAAGCAAGTACCAGAGAGACTCGATACATCTCATTTTAAAAATTTCAACTGACTGGGCAGTCACCGCAAACCTATTCTGAAATGATGAAAAAGGTGTTCCCAGACTCACGGGGGATAAAGAGCACTTAACTCATCCTGCTAGTGACATCCCGTCACGTCCCAGGACCCTCACAGGGAGCAGGCCTCTCATCAACACTGGCAGCTTTCCCCCGAGATGACGCTGGAAGCTCCTCGATATCGCAACTCTTTGCCTGGAGCTCCCCGTGTTCCATATTAACACACATCACGCTCCCTTTGTACTGCTTCTCGGCCTGGTTTGAATGAGCATGTCCAGCCATCCCATGAGGTGGAATGCCACAGAAACACTGCCAATACCAAGCTACCTTACAGACTTTGTATTTTGCATCCCTTCCTGGACATCCAAGAACATGAATACACAGGTTCCAATAGCTGTTCTTGCACACAAATGATCACATTTTCTTAGAATCATAGAAAGTTTTGGGTCAGAAGGGACCCCTAAAGGTCACCTAGTCCAACCCCCCTGCAGCGAGCAGGGACACCACTAACTAGATCAGGTTGCTCAGAGCCCTGTCCAACCTGGTCTTGAATGTTTCCAGGGATGGGGCCTCCACTACCTCTCTGGGCAACCCGTTCCAGTGTTTCACCACCCACATTTTCTTCTCTAAGAGTTTTTTTTACATAATGCCAACTTTCAGGACAAAACAAACATGTATTCTTGCAGAGTACCTCAGAGCTTAGGAAACACCAATATCATAATTCAATTAATAAAACAATTACATAATAAGCCCAGCAGGCACAAAACACTTTCTGCGATGCAGATATACAAATGCAGATTTTTCTAGATGGTAGAACCATAATATTTTAAGTTGAGAAATAAATTTACACGTTTCCAAACTATATGCTCTGGAGTGCTTCAAAAATCTATTTCAAACTGTGCATACAGTGTTAAGTCCTAAGATGGAGGCCAATTTTAAGCAGGACATACGTGAGCAAAATTTTGTATAAGGCAATGGAGTTACATCCTCTTGCACCATATGTTTTGGTGGCCCTGGGAGTGCAAAAATATAAAAAGGACATTTTCATAAAGCTGTGGGCCAGAGAAACAGATAAAAGTTTGCACATGATGAGCAGGTACAGTACATGGCTGACATCATCTAGAGCTAACATGATACTACAGTGTTAAATCTCACAGTGACAAAACCTGCAAAGAGGGAAGCCCAGAATTAAATCCAACATGAGAAATGCATTCAGCCCAAAAGGCATGAGGTCATCACATAGTCTGCACATTTTTCATACAAGCAGTCCCTGTAGCAAAACGTACCTATTCTCTTACATTCAACAAAACTAAGAGTTGTCTTGAAAAGAAGGCAAGGCCATAGCATGACAGCAAGGGATTGACCCTAGAGGGCACCCAGAGCCAACTAATCCCCAGATGCGTCCATCTTATTCCTGTCCCTTGCCTGGGCTGGTATAAATTGCCTTGGGAACAACGATGAGCAACTTTCTCTGTAACCTCAAGGTCCCTTCTCTGATGTCCTCTCCTTTTTAAAAGATGGGGGAAAGATATAGAGGTGGAGGAGGAAGAAGGCTGTGTCAAGTGAAGCAGCATCTTGCTGAAAGTCCTCTTGGTATCTCTGTAGTTTTTATCTCTAATCAGAGAAGACAAGGTAGCACATGAACTAAAAATTCATTAAAGCCCCAGTGTAGAAAAAGCAATTCTCATTTAACTTGGGATAAATCAGCTACCGGTCACAATTCAGGGTTTTCCTCTGAACCACTTCTGTTACATAGGTAAGACCTTCATCTTCATTAGCTAACATCAAAATTCCTCCTTACCTTCCTCTAGTATATATCTGGCTTTGTGTGCAGAGAAGACACAACAGGGTCCAGCCCTCCGTGCCTCTCGTATCTTCCCCCATCTCCACTAGAGGACTGTTTGTCTGGGTTCAATGCATTTAAGTCCTTCTCGGCATAGCATCACAAGGTGATCCATCTCTTCCCAACAGCAGGAAAAGAAGAAATAACCACCCTACCATTTCACAGTGGCTTGTCTCCCATCCTTGCAGCAATTTTAAATGAAACCTGTAAGGTTTTTCAATTACACCTGGATAACATCACCTTCCACTACTCTTCATTTGAGTTTACATCACAGCTATAATCTGGCAGCAATTCCCTTTTGTAGAGAAAACAATGATTGAGCAACTAAATGTGAAAGCTCCCTGAATCAGTGGATGAGCCACATGAACACAGATTTTTTTTTTTTCTTCTCCATTATAGTCCTACTGCCTTGTGGTCCCTCTGGTGTAAGCACAGTTTCACGAGAATAGTTTGCTCCTCAAACTTCACTTTTACACACGCACAGACCATGGCTTAAAGGTCCCTGGCTCAGCAGAAGGGCACTGTAAAGAGGAGAGGAGAAAAAAAATTAGCAACAGCAGCAACAAAGAAGGGCCTTAGCCTGGGTTTGGTGTGCCCTGTTGTGCTCCCTTTAAGGTAGGTGACTTTATACTGTTGAAGATCTGAGCTCATATCTCAGTCTTTCAAAACAGAGACGCCTGTCTCATGGCATTTCTGTTACAGGCTGTGCCTGGCTCTGGCTGAAGACTTGATAGTCAACAGTTTGTGCAAGTTCTCAAAGCCATCTCTGAGTCCTTCTCCCCAGAGAGTGATGCAAGCATCAGGTGAGGAGGACTAAGATGACCAGGTTTTGCTGTTAACCACAGCGGGATTCAAACTGATGAAAGCCTAGAAGATGCCCACATGGACAAACAACTGTGTTTTCAGAGTCACAGGAGTCATCAGGACTCTGCAGGGACCCAATCCTATGCAGCCCTGTCACAACACAGTGACAGAGAAGGAGTCCATGAAGAGACAGTCACAGGGTTAAATCCTGCACTCCTTCATATCATGCCTGCAGCCTCTAAGGAGGCTCCTGTGGTCATAATGTTCAGCAGAACAATAAGGTGTCTCCTTACCCGAGAGACACCACTAAATTGCAGAGTGGACCTGCAAGATATGTTAGTGGTGGTGATCCCCTAAGAGATGATGGTCAGGAGCATCAGGACAAGAAGTCAGTGCCTTTGTTCTACAGGCAGCACCTGGAGGGTGGAGGGATGAACTGCAGCTTCAGTGGTAACTGTATAGCAGCCCTTCCTGCAATGGGAGCCCTAGCAATGCTGGTCTTTGGAGTTGTCTCTCATTTGGTGGCATGTTAGGTGAACGATAATACCCATGAAATAAAAAACAGCTCTTTAAGTAGGGCCACAGCCTCCCCCCATCCTGCTCTAATCCCAGACCTGGGCCACTGTGACCAGCACACACGCTCCATGAGCGGGTAGGCCTACTAGGGAGCAGACTATGAAACCAGAAGCTGTTACCATTTTGGTGAAGATGTCCACACAAGCATTGCGGATCTTCTCTGGGGTGGCAGGGCTGTCCAGCCTGAATGGTTCAGTCAGGCCAGAGTCCTTCCTTGCTGAGTAGATGGCATCTTTAATGGCATAAAACACCGAGGCAGACAGGAACAGAGGTGGCTCTCCCACAGCCTAGACAGAACAAAAGCAAGGGTGAGGCTGCAGCCCAAAACAGTCCTGGCCCTGGAAACACTAATGAGGCTAACAGAAAGATGAGCAAGCCCTAGGTGACAATCAGGAATTGTTCTCATTCCTCATTCCTTCTTTGTGACTTCTCAGTCTCCCTGGTGTGATCAGGAAGGGAAGGCCAAGCCAAAACAGCCCCTTGCCTTCCAGATGTGAACCTCAGTCTACCAGATGTGATCAGTGAGGAAACACCAAGCTGAAACAGCCCCTAGTCTGCCAGGTGTGACCAGTGAGGAAGGATCAAGCTAAAACAACCCCCAGTTCATTTAAAGAAGAGACAGTAGGAAAACATAAGCTTTCTAACACAGCAAGGCTGTTATAAAGGAAAAGAGACTAGCCCATTCCCACAACCTTTTGGATGGTGCTAAAACTGCAGCAAAGGGAATTCAGATAAGTCAGTGGTGAGATGTCTGGACAGAGAGCACGATGTTCCATCGCTGGAGGTCCCCGCAAAGCAGCAGGAATGCCTCCCTCAGGGATTACACAAGTATTATCTAGTGCTGAGGTCCCTGCCAGCCCCTTTTTTCTTCTTTCTGTCATCAGCACTAATCACCCAAAAGTTCTCCTCATTGATAAAGATGTTCCTGTGGATGGATGGACATGAGAAGGGAAACAGTAAGGAGCCAGGCCAGGAATATACAGATAAGGATGGTGAGTGGCCTCTCTAAAGGCTCTGTTGCACTGTAAGTAAAGCAAATTCATCGATGCTGTACAGGCACCCCTTCCCTGTGCAGAGAAGGGCTCACTACCTGCAGAGAACAGCACTGACTGTAGCGGAAACACCTGAAGGACACATGGATTAGTAATGGACCTTTAAGGGTAACATGAGCACTGTGAAACAATAAAGAAAGCAAAACACAAAAACTCAGACACAAGACCTTGGTATGTCAGATCTGAGGAAATGACACTGCTGGAAATGTTATCCCCAGTGGTGGCTCTGGCACCAGGGAAGGGTAACCAGGGAGCTGACATGCAGGAGAAGGCTGGCAGCCTCTGCTACATAAGAGCTGGCACAGCAAAGCCACTTCAGTTCTCCCTAATGGACAATCAGGGAGCAGCAGTGTGCAGGTTATTTCAGTTCTTCCTAACTATAAAGCATAGTAAACATATCTCTGGTAAGGAACGGGAAAACATCCTGACCCCAGAATAAAACCAGCATAACAAGATTAACTATTTAGACACATGCATCATCACTTTCTCACACTCAATTTCACAGAATTATAGAGCAGTAGGAGGCCTGCAGATCCTGTAAGTATACCTTGGATGAATAAACCGCCTTGCTGTTTGGACAGTCACGGAGAAGAGACACATAGAATTCTGTTGGGATGTCTCCGAATGCTGGGATCTTGTACATCCCAGGCCCTCGAGTGTACAAGTTTCCTTCAGGAGAATAGCGCAGCTCCTCCATGGTGAAGAGCCCGAGGCCTTGGACAAATGCTCCTTCTATCTACAAACACATCCAAACAAGGTTACATTCTTTTTATTGTTGTTGTTCTTCCTTGCACATGAACAGCCAGTGATGATTTTCACTGCAGTTTTCAGCCCGCCCCTCCTGACTAATTTCCCACTTTTCATCTGTAAACCTTTGTCCCTTCTGCTGAGTACAGCTTGCATCTTTGCACAATTCCTGTGTTCCCGTATAGATATGGCTGCATTTCCCTGGCAGGTGAAGCAATTTACAAACACTTGCAAACAGATATGCTGTAAACACAGGACAGGAATTTTCTGATGCTGCAAGGGGGGGTGGAGGGGGAGAGAAAATCAGTGCTAAAATATTGATTCCTTCACAAGCAGATTAACACTGAAGGAGTCGTACTTGCTGATACTTCAAAGGACAAGAAAATTAACAGGACTGAAGATGACATATCTGAAGACAAACTACTTTACGCTTTCTATTTCAGTATAAATGCTTTCTTAGGTACTACATATTTGCAAGTCACCAGCACAGACACTTGCAACAATACGCCCATATCCATTCAAGTACTAAAGACTTTGTATAATTTTTCTACTGTAAATTTTAGGAGGGAAAAAAAAAGAAGGGGAGCAGCTATGAGAGGAGGATGTTCTTGAACAACCCTACTCGAAAAAGCTCTGCTCTCTGAGCCCACAGAGAGATCTGCAAAGCAGACCAGTCTAAATATTTGGTACAAACATTCATTAACCCAGCTCTGCGTACTTGTTTTCCTGCAATCATACAACATCCTTTCTCTCTGCAGCTGTTGTTGGAAGAACACAGGAAACTGAGACCTCTTTGACAAACTCTGTGTAGCCCATCTCTTTACTTCCAGACCCAAACTGACAGGCTGCAAAGACAGAAAGGATCCTTCTCCCCTTGGCCACTTCCAGAAAAAAAAAACTTTCAGAAAAAATATTGCTTTCAAAGACGTTTCATTTTAACTATAGCAGAGCTCTGCAACTCATGCTCTCCTGTAAACCCCAAATCCTGCAGCAGTTCACTGTAGTTACACTACATCAAGATCTACAGTTAGCAAGGGAGCTAAGATGGCTAGACGAGCATGTGCAAGTGTCTAACAATTAATTTCTTGGTATACCAAACAACCCTACATTTATTACCTTTATTTGCTGAGAAGTATCATTGTGATTATTACTGCACAAGATATGCAAGTAAGCTTGTCCCCACCCAAGGAATTTGCAAGCTAAGTGACTGGTCCAACTTCCCACTGAGATCCCTGCACAGTAGTAGTTGGAGGACAGAATCTACCAACCAAACTCTTTATTCACAGAAGAATTTTCACTGAGTTAAATGGGACTTGATATTGACAGACTAGAGTAAAAAAATCAGGCGTGGGATTTAGTCTCACATGCCACATTGTAGAAACTAAGTCTGGGATGAGGTTACTCCATCATATTAGTATTATCTGGATTCATTCCTTAGGCAAGGCAGATGCTGAAAAGCAGTGTGGTGCTAAGTGGAGAATATCCTGTAGTCTTAACATCCAAGGCAAAACCAACCCCACAGGATATTTCCCTACATAATTCTGTGCCTATTACATAGTTAAGTGTAGGTCAAACTAGTTTTCCTAGCTAGTCTAAAATGCCTCACCGGATGCCCAAGCTTAAAATACTCTGTTTGCAAAGGCACAAACCTGGAGAGGAATAATGGCTCATCCAGAAAAGCCTGAGAGTAGTGTGATGGCTTTAACATGGTGGAAATAGCAACACTATTTCACTTACCTGTCCTATATCTATGGCTGGGTTCAGACTGGTACCAACATCCATAACAATGTCTGTGCGAATGTTCTAAAAGGCAGAAAAAAGAATAAATTAGCACAGAACATTGGACTGGTACACCATGGTCATGTATGAGGAAGAGTAATGCATCTAGCCACTACCCACATTTGGCCAGTGTTCAACAATCCATTTCAGTTCAACTTTTCACGCTGATTTTTAATCTGAATTCATCCCTAAAGTATATCAAAGGAACTCACTGTAGTTTTCCCCAGAGATCCAAAGGACCCAATTTATATCAGTTCCAAGCTGCTAGTGTCAGTGCTCTGTACCTGACCATAACCATCTAGGTCAGATTCTGATGAATTTTTTTTTCTTTTTTTCTTTCTTTAGAAAAGTCTTCAGTGCTATTTTTAATGATTAACGCAATACCAGTACGTTTCTGTTCTTTTGTGCTAACACAGTACCGCTGTCTCTTGCTTAAATAAATCCAATAACTTTTGCAATCATTCATTAGGTGTCCTAATATCCCTGCAGGGTAGATAATTATCATTTTATTGTACTTTATGGATTATTGCACTGTGGAACAGAGGAGTTAAGAAATTTACTGAAGGTCACACCAGACCAATGACAGCTAGGAACAGGCTGACACCCAGTATTTGTTCTAACTCCCTGTGAATGTTTCCTTCACCTAAGCACAGAGGGCTATTTCACTGCTGAACCCCTCACCTTGTGGTCGCCTGTCAGGCAATCTATCTCAACCTCAGAGCAAGCAACGCCATAACTGAAGTAGCAGAATGGTTTCCCTTCATTCTTTTCGAAGTCGTAGCCAAGGTCAGGAATTCTTGATACAAAGAAAAACAAAACCACTTTTCATTCCATGAACAGTCAAAATGAATACAAACACATTGCAACTTACTGAAATCCTTATTCACTTTTTTCCATCCTTTCTGTCAAGTCAATGCAGAAATGAAAAGTGTAAACAACTCTAAACAGAAATCTGCTCAAGCTGCTCTGTATTCCAAAACCTGACTGAAACTATTGAAATATTCTAGCCATCTTTATTTTCCCATGAATCTCAGGGCTTGTGATGACTATTGTGAACTCATTCCCACCAATTCAGTAGCAAATCTTTCGCTTTTAGAGTGCAGCTGAACATTTCTTGGAGGTCATTAAATTTCAGAGCATAATCAAGTTGAACCAGAAACTGGATTAAGCTAAGAACTGGTTTTAAGCACAGTTCACGGCAAACTTTGTATATGGCTACTTATACTTTATCTGAAAACCGGTTTATTAAAATACTGATGGTCACTTGGTTGAGACGAACACATTTCAGAGATGCAACAGAAATGAGCTCATGTTGTTTTAGTCCTAAATAGGCTTTTCTCAACACTGTGTTTAGTTTTTTGTGTCAACCCCTCTGCCTCAAAGGTGATGGATCTCTGCTTTCCTCCAGCAGTAAAGCTGACTAAGAAAAGTGCCTCATTTCAGAATTGCACAGGAACCAGCAAGACTTTAAAGTACGAGAATGAAATTGAAAATGCTGTTATCTGCTCACGCCACAACAGACACGATGCTGCTCCAGCCTAGTGCTGTAAGTAGCTTTGTCCTCTAGGACAACCCCTGCGCCCTTTTTCCCTGAATGACTGTTTTAGTGCAACACTAGGTCATGAGGCTGACATAGAGCAGAGCCCCAGGCAAACCTGTGACTCCATTTATGCCTCCTCAGACCTAGGTCAGCTAGAGCAAAGTTAAATCTACTCCAGATTTACATCAGATCTGAACTTGGCCCCAAGAACTGTGCCCCATTAGAAACTGATTCTCCCCAGTCAGGAGAGTGTTAACCTCAGTTTAACATTCCCAGGTAGGAAAGGGAATGCAGCCCTAATTTAGAGCAGTGACAGGGGCATAGGGACTATAAATCCTCCCAGAATTTCCCTGGTTGCAATCCATGCAATGAAGTAAGAGCTGTGCCTCTGCAGTGTGAATATTCACTCACCTATAATACCCCGTGGCCGACAGGCTAATACAGTTCTCATAGGCGGCTTTAATCTGGCAAAGTGAAAAAGAGTTTGAAAACAGTAATTGTCCAGCCAGTCCCTGCAAAATAGCTACCCCAAACACATTTCCAGGAAAGTATGAATAGAAGGTGCCCAGTGACAGACAGCTATCACCCTACCCAGTGCCAGCAGTGCCAAGGGAAACATCATGATGCAGCTGCTTCCCCAAACAGCCCTGTCAGCAGCTACCCAAGGGCACAACTTGCCCATTGGCAGAGGGATAGTACTTGCTAGTGTTTGTTCAGCTCTCAGCTACAGGTTAGACTTTCAACCTCAGAGACGAAGGTTAAACTGACAGTCATCTTGACTTTAGTGAGGCCAGGGGAAATGCTGTCGTGACTTCCAAATCACAAACTCAAAGCTCTTCCCATGAAGATAAGAGCTTGGATCTGAAAATTGCTGGAGAGCCTTACAGAACATCAATCTCTTGTTATTGAGGGTACAGAGATATCGCAGCCAAGGAGCACTGCAGAAGGTGGATGGCAGCTCAACAAAGAGTCATTATTGTCATAGAATCCCTTCATTACAAATCGTGGTTTTTTCTGTCCAAGATTATAGCCTGACTAGAAAGATACATGTAATCACTCAAGACTCTTATATGGTCAAGTTTGTCATAGGTAGGCTGCAGAAATCTGGAGAAATCTCAGTATTAAAGTCATCAAGAATGTTTTTGGGATGACCTCTTGCAAGCTTTGATTACTTCCCTTGCCAGATTTCTGTTTCACTGTCTTTGCTCAAATCTTTGCTAGCAAGGTGCAGAAGGCCGGGAGGATATACCTGCATATACAGTTTGCCAATTAAAACATCCCTGGCAATGCCCACTTGTCTCACAGATACAAACAGCTTACCCAGTCTTCCCAGGATCCTTTGGGATTAGCCTCTTTGATCGGCTCAAGTCTTTTTAAGATAGTCTGACATGCATTCTAGAAACAAAGAGAGACAAAAACAATATTTTTAGATTTGAAAAATCAGATTATAGTATTAAGACCCCTATAAGAGGTACAAAGAACCTTCTGTTTAAATCAATATTGCCTTTAGGACTTTGGCATATCATAAAAAGGAACAAAGTTCACTAACAGATGTCTTGCTATGTAGGAAGAAATGTTGACTGAAAAGGATTTTAAAGCAGATTGGCTGTGCTGACAGCAGAAGGAAATCCCAAATACAGCACACAGCTTTCTGGACCATGACACAAAATACCAAAAACCCACCCATTTATACAGTAACTTTATCTGTACCAAGTCATAACAGGACACGGTAGCATAGCTAGCAAGACGATCCCAGAACACTGAAGAAAAAAAAAGAATTCTTGCCAAAATTCAACCTACTCAGACAAGCCGTGCAGAAAATAAAAACAGCCTGATGTTTTTACTTTGCAGGTTATGCTTTCTCTTTTTTAAACCTGAGAATGACCAGTACTAAATTCCTCTTTTCAATGGAGAGGTCACATACCCTGCAAATATATGCATTCGTAACTCCACCACGCCAGAGACAGTCATGACCACACCATTGCTACAGAAAGATGTTTGGTCTGAGTGCATGAACACCTAGAGTTCTTTGATTCTGGAGCAGAGCCCATAAATCACCTCCTATTAATATTTGCAGCACAATATATTTGTTACAGGTATGGCTACATTAATTACTCAGAAGCTAGCTATTTAAATGGATGCTTCGTTCTGTTTATTTTGAGTAATCACAAACACTCCATTTCAGAACTACAGAAGGACTGAAGGAGATTTCTAACAGCTTGAAAAAAAAAGCATATTCATTCACCATCTAACACCACTGGTAGTTATAGCAGGTAAAGAAATTATGAGGTATCCTTAGCCTGGAAATGCCTTTTGATAGTTATATTTTCCTTAAGCAATAGATAAATACATGTCAACTTTTCATGTTCTGGAGTCCCAGCTTATAACCCACTAGTTCCATACATGGACGGCCATTCCATTGATGTCTGCGCTGACAGATGCAGCTGTCGGGGAGGTATTTGGGACAGTGTTTGTGCTGGTCTCACTGATGTAAATTTTGGAGGTTGGGATTCCCAGTGACCTGCTAGCAACCTGCAGAGCAAAGGTAAATAATTGGTAAGCAGCTGCTCTTGTAGATGAACATGATCATTACATGAGCACGATACATTGCTTACACTGCTAGAATCCACACTGCAACATCTACCCCCTCCTGCCCTAAATTTCATTTTTCTTGAGAGACTCTGTTGATTTGGTGATAGAGAGCTAGCCAGAACATTGTTAAGTTTGCCCTTCACAGCCTGAATGTGTGTGAGCACATACATGTAACGCTCCTGCCAAAATGACAGGTGCTCATTTCACTATTGTGGGACTACATTCTTCTCTCGACAGTTATAAGAATCAGAGCATAAAGAGCCCTTTTAGATGTCCCTTTCATTTCCCTGTCAAAGCAATATCGTTCCCTTAGGCCTTTTTAATGCTAAAGATGTTAGCATATTCAAATGTTTGCAATATGACTACTTTTTCTATAAAATATATGTAAACTGTAGTTTTATGGGATGAAAAGAAATTGCCAGAGACTCCAGATTGTAAGTGGTGACCAGTGTTATCTACATAATAAAAGTTAGGATGATAATCTAATTCTAATATTCTAACTGTAATAATACTCTGGAAATCTAGCACTGCTGCTGAAATGATTAAGAGGAAGTAGTAATGATTTGCTACCCTCTGCACACACACAGAGGAAGCGTCAAGCTGTCTGAGGCAATACTATAGTGAGTGTAATTTTCTTGAAAAGTTGTCTCATTCAGTTAAGGCCAAACTCATTATTACCTGGATCATTTTGGTGTGAAGTCCTTGACCCATCTCAGTCCCACCATGTGTAAGTAACACAGAGCCATCTGTATACACATGGACGAGAGCTCCAGCCTATAAAAGGGAACATTAATCCAAGAAACATCATAAATGAACTAGCAAAGTACCTGGTAGACTGTAGTTACAAACTACAGTAAATGTAGCTGCATTGTGCTGTCTTTTAGACAGTATCAACTGGTAATTGTTATGTTGCTCATTTTGGTTTGAAAAATGTGTGCTCTTTCTTAACTCATTTACTACCTTCTCTGAAAACCTCTAGTTTGGTACAAAGGCAGGAGGGACTGGGGAAGGCAGCATAAATCTGTCCTCTGTACTGAAGAAATGAATGACGCTTACAGACCTGGTTCAGAAATGGGATAGTGAAACTGATGCCAAATTTGGTAGGAATAATACACATCCCTCTCTTCTTCCAGCGATTCTGCCTGCAAGGAAAGAACATTATTCGTATAGTCACAAGGCTTTCATCACAACTCAGTGCCATGCTTCGCTCCAACAGTTTGGGTATCAAAGCAGAAATGAAATGCCTGAATGCAATATAGGCCAAGTCAATCAATAATTTTTATGAAAGATTAGGCTGTTTGTGGGTCCCAACAAGAAGGCGACCAAACTGAATATGGTCACCCAGGCATTATAGAAGCAATTATCTATTCAGTTGTATATACAAGCCAACAAAAAATGACTGTAAGGCACTGGAAAGCCTACACAAATTGCCTTGGTAGCCATCTGAGAAGTCTAGCTAGACACAACAGACCCACATCCCCTTACAAAACCATGTCACGCTAGGTCTGATTCCTGCCTTATCTAAGTTACCAGGTTACTGATAGAGGTTTCTTGCCACAGTGAGCCTCAAGGAATTTCAAAAAGAGAAATTCTTAGAAGTCACTCTGCAAATACATGGTCTGACTTCACATCACTCAAGTTGTTAAGAGAACTTCAGAAGCTGGTAGGCAAGAGGTATATCCAGTAAAGAGACAGTTCCAGAACACCTACTTGTTGAATTCTTCAATTATTTTCTTCCTGGCATGATAGTTAGAACTTGACAAACATTCATCCCAGCATCTTCGTAGAGTAAATCCCTCCAGCTTTTGGTTAAAATGAGTCAGGTCTCCTTCATTGTAAAGATTGAGCTTCCGCACCTTCCAAAAGGGACATATAAAGGACATACCAAGTTCAATGCTTCAGACTAGGTCTTATTAATGGATGACATCAAAAGCATGTTGGTTCCTAGTTTCACTCCTCTGCTCAATCTACAGAACAAGAAAATTAATAGACGAATATCTATTTATGGGAAAATGGGGACTAAAACATTTAAGGGCTGGAAGGAGGATCCCGGGAACTAAAGGCCTGTCAGCCTTACCTCAGTACCAGGGAAGATTATGGAGCAATTCATCCCAAGTGCACTCGCCGGGCATGTGAAGGACAACCAGGCGTTCAGGCCCAGCCAGCATGGGTTCATGAAAAGCAGGTCCTGCTTGACCAACCTGATCTCCTCATATGACCAGGTGACCCACCTAGTGAATGAGGGAAAGGCTATGGATGTTGTCTACCTGGACTTTAGTAAAGCCTTTGAGACTGTTCCCCACAGTATCCTCCTGGAGAAACTAGCTGCTCGTGGTTTGGATGGGTGTATGCTTTGCTGGATAAAGAAGTGGCTGAATGCCTGAGCCCAGAGAGTGGTGGTGAATGGAGTTAAATCCATTTGGTGGCTGGTCACAAGTGGTGTTCCCCAGGGCTCAGTTTTGGGGCCAGTTTTAATGTCTTTATCAGTGATCTGGATGAGGGGATTGAGTGCTCCCTCAGTAAGTTTGCAGATGATACCAAGCTGGGCGGGAGCATACATCTGTTGAGGGTAGGAAGGCTCTGCAGGGGCATCTGGACAGGCTGAATTGATGGGCTGAGGCCAACTGTATGAGGTTCAACAAGGCCAAGTGCCGGGTCCTGCACTTCAGTCACAACAACGCCACATGCAATGCTACAGGCTTGGGGAGGAGCAGCTGGAAAGCTGCCTGGCGGAAAAGGACCTTGGGGTGCTGGTCGACAGCCGGCTGAACATGAGCCAGCAGTGTGCCCAGGTGGCCAAGGCGGCCAACGGCCTGCGTCAGGAATAGTGTGGCCAGCAGGAGTAGGGAGGTGATCATGTCCCTGCGCTCGGCACTGGTGAGGCTGCACCTCGAGTACTGTGTTCATTTTTGGGCCCCTCACTACAAGAAGGACATTGAGTTGCTGGAGTGTGTCCAGAGAAGGGCAACAAGGCTGGTGAAGGGTCTAGAGAACAAGTCTTATGAGGACTGGCTGAGGGAACTGGGGTTTAGTCTGGAGAAGAGGGGGCTGAGGGGAGAGACCTTATTGCTCTCTACAGCTACCTGAGAGGAGGTTGTAGTGGGGTGGGTGCTGATCTCTTCTCCCAAGTAACTAGCAATAGGATGACAGCAACTAGCCTCAAGTTGCGCCAGGGGAGGTTTAGATTAGATATTAGGAAAAATTTCTATACTGAAAGAGTGGTCAAGCATTGGAACAGGCAGCCCAGGGAAGTGGCGGAGTCACCAGCCCTGGAGGTGTTTGAAAAACGTGTAGATACTGCACTTCAGGACATGGTTTTGCAGGCATGGTGGTATTGGGTTTACAGTAGGTCCTGATGATCTTGAGGTCTTTTCCAACTTTAATGATTCTATGATTCTACGATGTGAATTATCAATAGAGACTGGGACTAAAGCACACAGTTAGTAAGATTAAGGTACCTAGTGCCCTTGGACTTTTTTTGAAAGTTTATCCTTAAAGCAGATGTTACACAATTGAGGATACTGAGGGAACTTGATAAAGCAGAAAATAATCCATGCTATAATGTGGCTGCCATACAGAAAGTCTGAGATACTGCTTAGGGCTTAGCAAAAATGAAGCAAATTTTGTATGCTTAATAATCTTCTGTGGTTGTGCTCAGTTCTCAGAGCTTGTTCAAAGTCTGCACTACCCTAAAATATGTCAGTGGATCTGTACCTCCTCAGGTGGCAGGCCACACTTCCGAGCAAGGTCACTCATCCAGCACTCAGCAATCATCATTCCTTGAGGCCCTCCAAAGCCACGGAAGGCTGTGTTGGAAGACAAGTTCGTCTTGCAAACAGTGCCCACGCTGCTGACATTGGGAATGTTGTAGGAGTTATCCAAATGTAACAGGGCTCTGTCCATAACCTAGTGAAGGAAAGGAGGTAGACACGTTTTACATGAAGCACGTCAGACTTCCCGCTAGCTGCCAAAGCCAGGCTGGAAAACTCTGAAGCTAATTCACAACAAACCAGCACTTTCCCTTGCACCCTGCAGGTCTGCAGTCAACACAGCTGATGAGCACTGAGGTGCAGCCAGTACTCTCTCCCATTTGCAATGGAGTGTCAAGCAGTATCCTCCTGAAGGACAGGACAATAAGCACACTTCTCTGATGAGACTTACGACCCTGGGACAGATTGAGCTTCAAAGTCCTTCGTTGGCCCTGGGCTCATGCTGAGCCAAACTGCTACTAAATGCCATTACCCACCTGGAAGAACCAGAACCTTCTTTTAATTATACTGAATAAGCCATTACTGGAAAAGAAGTATTTCTGATTATCAAGTGACTCTGCAGCTGGGCTATAGCAGTAAGGGCAACTATATAAAATAAAGATTTTCAGTAGCTGCATCTAAACTGCAAGGTTAAAGATCTTTGCCCACTAATTGTCCGACTGGGAAAGAGCCAGAGCTTCCTTCTGGCTTGTGTTCCCAGATTTTCCTTCAAGCAGCAGCACAGAGAGAAGATTATGCACATCCCAACCTTATTTCAACATGGAGCACTTTCCAGTCCCTTGATTCAGACTCAAAAACTCATTTCACGTAGATGTATGCTCAACCAGGCCCTTAATTTATGCAAAGACACTTACCTGCCATTCTGCTCTGTACAGCGCCAACCACATTGCTAACATCAAATGTGGCTTTCATAGAGAGCTCTTGCAGTTCTCTCTTACTGAAATGGATTCATTTTTGCAGAAAATTATCTAAGACTCAGTGGACTAGAGAAAGGGAGCTAGAATAAACATGACTGACAGTAGGCAATTGGGTTGGTCACTCACACCAGAAAAGGAGAGGTTTTTACTCATCAGCACAAGAATTCTTGGAGACAAACTCAGAACTCAGGCCCATGCTTGTCCTTAGGGCCCGTGAACTCAGCAGCTTTAGCCAGTCTTTAACAAGCTTGTTGATTTGGGCACTCTACCCTGATCAGCCTATTGGCTTGGATGTTTCTTATTAGAAGGAATTAGCTTTCCCCAGATCTGAGGGACAATCAGTCATCTTGCATTGTACAAGTTTCCCATCACAGCCCACTGTAATGCAAAGCAAACTTTCTTGACCCTTTTGCCTAATCCAAGTTGTTACAGCATCAATGTAAATTATGTGGCACATGCCAAAGCAGGTCAGCTGGCTCAGAGAACAGTTGTAGAAGCTCCAAAATCCCATCAAGGTCTGTTTTCAGTCATGTCAGATAGCAGGATGTGCAAGCAATGCTGTAAACAACTGAAGTCAGAGCAAAAGGTTTCACAGGTAAATGTCTTCTGCCTCATTAGCCACCAGAAAACTTTACTTACACCGTAAGAGAGGTCTACAGAGTTGCCCCCATTGCTGTAGTATGACACCTCCAGACTCTTGATTTTCCCATTCTTCATGAAACCAACCTGTCAAGAGAGTCTCCTCAGTAACTGGTTTTCTACAAAATGTTCTGTTTCGTGCTTCCCTCCAAAAACTGAATGGACCTCATACAGGTGAAAGGCTGACTGTCCTCTGCTGCAGCACAGGACAAGCACAGGCAGTAACCTTCCAGTAAAGCTGCCCAGTAAAGGGTCCATGTACACATATTAATCTCACTCCAGAGAACTCTTCTAAAGTAAGTGCTGGTCACTTGTCACAGCCACACCTTCCTTAAAAGGTTTCTGCTTTGAAAAGCAGCAGCAGTTCAATGAGGACTGAAGAGGAAAGGAAGCTGACAAAACAAACAGTAGTACAATACTGTAAACCAACAGGGTAGCATCTAAGAGCAATGTGACACCAACAAGGGCAAAGTCTTGGTTGCAAGGAAAAGGGAAATATTTATGATGAGGTCACAAGAAGGGAACCGTCCAGGCCAAAAGAACTTCTGCAGGACTTTAACAGGAAAAATGCTATAACCCAGTGACCTGATCCATTTTCAGCACGGGAAATCTGCAGTGAAACAACTAGAGTAGCGATTTGTCCACAGTAGTATCTTACTACTTTCCGATGTTTCAAGTGACAACACTGAGACAACATGCATTCATTTCATATGTATGCATACCTTGAACCTCCCCAGGAAGGGATGTCTCCCACCACTGATCAGCATGTCCTCATCTCGATCCAGCATGCACCTTACTGGGCGGCCAGTTCTGTTAAGGGATGAATTTATCAGCCAAAGCCTGAAACGCACAATACAGTTCCTACAGAGCAAAACTCTCCTCTTTTTGGTGAGCACTGTCTTTCCAGAGTGGCAATGGGGAGTTAGGGGTAAACTGCTTGCTTTAGATATCTTCCTCTTAAGAAAAAGGCAAGATTGAGTAAAAAAAATAAATATCTTGGAAGCTGGGACATGTTCGTGAAAACTCGTGCAGACACTCTTATATTAAAAAGAAGGATAGTTCCGTACAGAGACAGATGTTAAGAACTGAGCAAACACTGTTTTCCAGACTACTTCTCAAGGCAGACTTTTGGCTTTGCAAGAGAGAATGCCATATGAATTATATAATAAGGATAATTATATAATAATTTCTAACTAGCCCTGATTTTGACTTTGGTTTTTGTTTGCTTATTTATTATCCAAGGAGGAAAACAAGGAGGAGAGAAGGAGTTGCTTTTCATTTTCTAGCACTTCTGCCTTCCCAGTGCCTCTCTTCAGGTTGTAAAAATATCTAGGGAATGACATAGAAGTTACTTCACAACCTCTGGGATATAAAACAGTGGTTAGACTGGTAGAGATAGAGGAAAGAAAAAAATGCACATGTATTACTGATTAATTAGAGACAGCAGATGGTTTGGCTTAAATCAGCTTTATTTTTCCGGTTCTAAGTACAGAAGCTACATTTTGGCTGTTCTCTTCCAAAGGTATTTTATCAAATTACTGCTGTTTTGCCAGATCCATCTAGCACTGCCAGCAGGTTGCATCCTGACCTACGAGCGCAGTATTGGGAAGCGCAGTGTTACACGCAGTGCACAAATGTAACCTCAGAGGCCATGTTCACTCACAGCCACAGAAACTTGCACAGTTAAAGGTTAGCCCATATCAAAACTCCAGAAACCAGAAGCACGTTTCTAATCTATGCTTCACAAACAGTCGACGTTCATTCCCTGAGCTTTTAGGGGTTTGAAAAATGTGGGTTTCTGTTCAGTGGCCTGCCACCTTTCCTGGGGAAAAAATCCAAAGAGAGAGTTTGCAGAAGAGCAGAGGAACAGTGGTGCAAATCTTGTGCAGTACATTTTTGAGCAAGGAAGAGACTTTCATACCTCTATTATACAAAACAACAAGCATAGCTAGTGCTGGATTTTGAAAGGGTTTGGGGTCAAGTGAAAGGGAGAGGCAGAGAATTTGAGATAAGAGAGTTTTCAGAGAGGAAAAGGAACAGCAGTAAAGGGGTTTTTCCCCCTTTCCTATTAAAAGCTGTCATTCCTGCATAAGCTTAGCCCCTCGGAGCAGGTTCAATTCCTCCTACCAGCTAAGAGCCTGTTAGGCAACTCCTTTGGGAAATCCCAGGCTTGCTATGAGCTGTACAGTAACAAGACATGAAGAGTCTTGAAAGTGCTCCAGTAAGAGACAGGTTGGGACAGTCTGAAGGAAAAAGCCCTGTTCCCCACACCCAAACTTACTTGAAGGCTGCGACAGCCACTGCAGTTGTCAAGATAGTATTCCTAGTCTCTTTTCCACCAAATCCTCCTCCCATTCTTTTCACTCGAACCACAACCCGATTTGAAGGGACTCCCAATGCATTAGCAACAAACTCCTAAAGAAAAACAGAGCAGCAAGAACACGTATGGAGCTGAGCTGGTGTTAAGAACTAGACACCAGTACATTGCCTTTCTGCAACCATTGCAACAGTGCAAATACTCTGTTATGTTGCAAGTCCTATTGGTCCTGCAATTGGTTTGTTGCAACTGGAACCAATAAGCCCAGTATTTCATCCCTGAGGTGGGAAGGCATACAATGCCTCAGCAGACAACACCAGATTCAGGAAGAGACTGACATGAGATGAGGTTACCAAGACATAGGTCTCATTTAACACAGGGTTTGATATCCGTACCACTCCGTCCATTCTCCTTAATCAGTTATGAGACTTTTGGACAGTCTTGGTTAGCCAGTAAAAAGAGGCCAAAGACATCCCATAGTGCCAGTAAGCTATCTTGCAAGATGACAGAGTTGGTACACATAGTCAGTGTTTGCATCACGTTTCTGACGTGTCATTCAACAGCCTTGCCTACTGACCAGCTGGCACCCTCTCCAGAAAGGGTTAATCATGTAATCCCTGCTGACAAAGACGTGCTGCCAACAGAAACAACTCTGTCGCCTAGAAGTGGATTCAGGACACCGGTAGGATGGATAGGGACTTTAGACCCTATACTCAACTCTAAGCCTATGTGTTTTTTTTTTTATTCAAGATGAGATAGGACCAACTGTAAAACAACTGTTTATCTAGTCTGAAACAGAAAACAAATGCCTTCTGGGTAGCAGGTCAATGCGATAGTACCTGTGTCTTCATTAGGTTTTGGGTCGACACAAAGAGTTCCATCTCACCATCTTCCCCCTTTGGCACAGCCACAGTAGAGTGAGTTTCCAGATAGAAATGCTCCTGTCCGCCAAGGTACATCTCTCCTAGAAAATCGAAATAAATGGCCCAAATATAGAGTGTCCCTGGAGTTATAAGGTGTCTCTCATCATGTGCTGCCTGCAAGCCACTGCCCTTTTGACATGTGTTAAATGACAGCCCTTTGCACTGCCCAGCACTGGATATGCCTAGCTCTAAAATTGACACTTCTGGTTCAATGTTTAAAAATACCCAAAAGACAAAAAAAACAAACCCAACCCAGACACAGACCCCCCTCCACTTTCTAGAAATCTTCAGTCCAAAACACAACTGGCTGGCATTTCAAAAATAAGCTTGTACACCGTGCCATTGACCCAGCACCTCTTAAGATGCAGTATTTGGTGCCTTTCAGACTGCCCTGATAACACCACTGAAATGAAGGATAAAAATAAATCAAGTATAGTCTAGCTGAGCAGATAAAATACAAGGTTACAGACTTTGAAACGGGAACAAAAATAGAAACCCAAAATGCCGTAAGAAGATCTAACTGAGAATCAACTCTTTGTCACTGCATGTGGCTCTTTCCCAGGACATCTTACCTGGCAGTGCTGAGGGTACAATTTCCAGTCATGATACACACTATTTGAAATGTCAGAATCAACCTCCTTTCTCAGTCATGGCTGTGGTCTATTCAGCTGCCATGAAAATTAATCTTCAGAGAAGTTCTCAAAATTCTGTTCCTCTCTCCCTTTTACTCAATTCGGCAACAACAAAATAGCTGCCTTCATTAGGTACTTCAGTGAGAAAACGCACATCTGTGTGAGACGATGCCTGCTCTGGTACATAGCAGGGGCCTTTCTCTTGTCTCCTTGAGTGGGTTGGCCTGGCATTCAGACAGTACCGGAGCCTTTTAAATCATCTGTTCTTCTACCTCAGAACAATTTCTGCCTTACCTGGCACAGTGTTTTTATTTTGTATAATACAGTACTCTATAACAAACAGTTAATAACAGCTTATGACACCTTTGAAGCGCCAGTGCCAGTTACTGACTGCAGAGGAAAGTTTCAGCAATGCATACCAAAATACAACAAATGACAGAACTGGAAATGGGTGTTTCAGCTAAATAACTCCCCCGTTCCCCCACAGGAAGGTAAGGGGGACATGATTCTGTGTGATCTGCGAGAATAATCCCTTCATACAACACCCTCTTATCATTAAATACATAGTTCTCCAAAGGTCTGATGTTTGAGACTCGTCCTCTCAGGAGCTATTAATCAATGACATACAGACCAAGCAATGACAAGAGTATTCCAGTTCATAGCTCTGGCACTCTCCCCTCCAAACTCATAGAGGTTTTAAACAGTTGTTGATAATTGCTGTTTACCCATGTCTCTACAAGCTGCTTGGCAGACTCCAACTGAATGAAACAAAGAAGCACACCAAAAAATCCCATCCTCAAAGACAGACCAACAATCAATGCTGAAAAAGTGTTACATGGCAGTGCCAAGTTCTTCACAGAATCATAGGTTAGAAAAGACCTCTAAGGTCATTGAGTCCAACCATCCACCCAACACCACCATGCCTACTAAACCATATCCTGAAGTGCCACATCTACACGTTTTTTGAACACCTCCAGGGATGGGGACTCAACCACCTTCCTGGGCAGCCTGTTCCGATGCCTGACCACTCTGTCAGTACAGAAATTTTTCCCAATATCTAATCTAAACCTCCCCTGGTGCAACTTGAGGCCATTACCTCTTGTCCTATCGCTAGTTACCCGGGAGAAGAGACCAACACCTGCCTCACTACAACCTCCTTTCAGGTAGTTGTAGAGAGCATTAAAGTCCCCCCTCAGCTCCCTCTTCTTCAGACTAAACAGCCCCAGTTCCTTCAGTCATTCCTCATAAGACTTGTTCTCTAGACCTCTCACCAGCCTTGTTGCTCTTCTCTGGACATGCTCCAGCATGTAGTGAGGGGCCCAAAAATGAACACAGTACCTGAGGTGCGGCCTCATCAGTGCCGAGTACAGGGGCACAATCACCTCCCTACTCCTGCTGGCCACACTATTCCTGACACAAGCCAGGATGCCATTGGCCTTCTTGGCCACTGTGCACACTGCTGGCTCATGTTCAGCCGGCTGTTGACCAACACTCCAAGGTCCTTTTCCGTCAGGCAGCTTTCCAGCTGCTCCTCCCCAAGCCTGTAGCGTTGCATGGGATTGTTGTGACCAAATTGCAGGACCCGGCCTTTGGTCTTGTTGAACCTCATACAACTGGCCTTGGCCCATTGTTCCAGCCTGTCCAGATCCCCCTGCAGAGCCTTCCTACCCTCAAGCAGATCGACACTCCCGCCCAGTTTGGTGTCAACTGCAAACTTACTGAGGGAGCACTCTATCAATGATCTGGATGACGGGATTAAGATGTAAAACAATGATACATGATCAATGATTCATGATACATACAGCCACCGGTGTTGGTGGATCAGGTTTTCAAAAGCAAGTACATTCCATTTTCATAAAATTTAGTCGTATATCTGGTTAAAAGAAACTGACTGTCTACAAGATTCAGACCAGACTATGTCTGGACAGGCAAAAGCTGTTATATGGGTACATTTCAGGAAAAAAACAAATAAATGACTTTGCAGAATATTTGCTCAAGAAAAATGTGTCCTTACATCAGAAGAGAGTGTTTACAGGGGCACAGCTGGAAGCATCCAAGTCTGTTTGAAACGGAAATCAAATCTTTCACAAGCTATTTGTATATAAACAGCTAATTGAAACTTTATATTAAATTAATTTAGCTCAGCAGGCTTTACTTTCATGAGTTCAGTATCATACGCATAAAAAGGAGGCCGATAGTTTGATGTCTTCTGTCACAAACTATCCTATTTTAAAAGAAGTATTAATGCATATTCTCACCTTCCAAAATGTGATCAGATTCTTCAAATCCTTTCTTCACGTCTCCCTTTTTAATCCTCTTTATAGATTTAAAAAATGATTGTTTCTCAATAGCTTCCTAGGAAACATAATCATACAATGAGGTTTTTGTGGAAGCGAAGTAAAAACCAAGCTTCCTCTGACTGAAGAAGAAACATCCAAGATAAAAAGCACAAGAACTTATCAGACACTAACTATGGTAATAGCCAAATGACTTAAAGCAGTACAAAATCATTTTTGTCAACACAGCAATTTCACAATAAACACCATAATTGGACAATCTTAGATTGTTCATTGTAGCCCATTTTACCTTCTGGACCCAGAAACTCAGTGTCTGTAGCCACCAGATCTATGACTTAAAACTTACGTTAACTATAGTCTATGGCCCAGAAGAGGGGGAAAAGGAAAAGGAAAAAAAAAGACAAAGAAAAGAGACGGAAGGAGAAAACTGCATCTCTCAGATGGGATGGGAACTTCTGTAGAAATTATTCACTTCTGAGCTGATATACAATAATCTTTCTTGGGGAAGTTTTACAGCTGCATTTCACTTTTGTCAAAACTGAAGCTTTCTGTAATGAAAAAAACCCCCACAGTGATAAAATAAAAACAACAAAAAAATCAGCACATTTTTGGATCCACTCTCATCTTCCCTGGTTGAATAAACAACTAGAAGCCTCAGAAAATGAAGTCCTCACATGCTGTCTGTGAACTCACAGATCATTCAAATCAAAACATTTGTCCATAGGTGACAGTACCAATGTCTGTACTAGCCAGTGTACAGACTCTTTGTATTTGCATGAATACAATTCAGATTACAAAACACACGATATGAAATATTGACAATTAAAAAAAAATTCATTAGAATCCCATGGCTCTAATCTCTCTCCAGTAACAATGACTTCATACACTTTTTTCTCATTTCTAGATGTGAATACAGTATCACATATTATCATTTGCTTTATAATTTCACATAAGAAAATATTGTTAAGAATACTTCTAGTTAAAAAAATAAGGCATGAAATTGTCACAAATTGTTGATGTTAATTTCTTCAGCTTTGAGAAAAGCCAGTTAGGGGCTGTGTCCATACAGTCAGTTGAAATGTTGATAGTGCAGAGTGAATGCCTGAAAATTAATTTCATCAGCTTCAGAAACTAGACAAATGACCTGCAGAAATCTCAAAAAATCGGTGCAGTCACAGAGCTGGAAGAGATGTTTTCACACCATCTTATTGAGTTTTATAAATCAGAGAATGAAGAGTGAAAGTATACCAGTCAAGCCAGGAGGGTTGTACCAGAGAATACTGAAAGCAAGCACCTCTGGGTAAGAATGTAACTGACAGTAACCTTGTTAATTTAAACAAATTTGTGCTAAGCACAATATATCTGCCACGGTTTGGTTTATTTGTTTTAGTTTTAAGTAATACAGAATAAGTCAACATACTCCCCATCGGTACCACATCAAAGATGAGTCCTCTTTATATTTAAACATACAAATTATTCCTTCTATCCATATCCTGCTGCACCCACAAAGACTAACAAAACACATGGCTAAATAACCATGTGTCTGAGAACAGAAGTTAACTAGACATCAGGGTGTCCCAAGCTAACTGTAGAAGCAGATCTGAGCCGTCTTACCTGTATTGTGACAATAGGTTTGAGCTCTTCATACTTAATCTTCACAGCTCTAGCTGCTCTTCTGGAATGTTCTTGTGTGTCTGCAAGAACTGCACCGATGATATGACCAACACAAGTGACCTACAGGCAAGATTGGGACCCACCATCATTTGGTGTGTGTCTACATGCAGTAACTGGAAGGCTCGTGATAATTCTCTTCATCTATTCCTTTTGTGCAATTTTTTGTCTGTCTGTTTGGATTGATCTATTTAAAACTAGTCAAGGGAAAGCTATCACAAACAACTTCAATCAGTAACCGAGTGAGTTAGCCTGTCCCAGTGGCCTGCAGAACAGAGGAAGAATAGTACAGATACACAGAGGAGAGGGGCACAGGGCTGGGGGACTCAGGCCTTATCAAATTTGGCACCAAGATTTCTATCGACTCCAGTGCAATCGGGATTTATCTCTGTATATGGTAGAGGACTTCACTGGACTGTATGAGAAATCTTATCTCCTGAGCAGTGTGATTGAAAAGGGCTGTTTTTAACAACATACCACATCCTCAGCAAAGACAGTCTCATCATTAGCGATACCAGTGATGTTACTGCCAGGAACATCCTTGGCGGAGACAAAACACACAAACCCAGGAACACTCTGGGCTTCGGATGCATCTATGGAACTAAAGAAAGGAAGAGAGGCAGCATTATTATTTCTCATTTTTATTTCCGTGAGTGCTTATTATTTACCAATACATTTTCAGGCCTAATTCTCTGAATCTGGCTATGCAGAAGAGGAGTTTGTCACATGAATATCATGTGAGACCAAGGCAGAAAGGGCAATATATTAGACTAAAATAATTTGGGATCTATATTATAATCTGAATCCTGACAGTGAGTCCGATCACCAGTCTACTACTTTGGGCTATACTGTATCGCACATCTTTTCCCTAAGACATATCTAAACTTGACAATTGCCACGCGTACTAAAGACCCCTTAACACCCTTTACCAAAGAGACACTGGTGTTAGGGATGGTATGCCTCCACTGTCTTCTTAGCTGCTACGATTCTGTGAAGGCAAGAATCCTTCCTGTCTGTTTGTAAACAAGAAATCTTACTGCAGCCACATATCATCTACGTCTAGAGAAAAATGTGGCTGTGAATCAGGAAGAAGTTGCTGAGTATCAATCACAAGGAAGCTGTAGGGTATTTAAAAGGATTCAGAAGTAATAACTCTCCAAAAACCAAAGAGCTTCGTGAAAGGTTTTCTTTCATAATCAGCAAAAGAGTCTGAATCTCTGACAAGCAGGACAAAGTAACAAGAAAATTGCAATATAATTTTTGTATGGATCACTTCATAAAAAATGTATTACAAAAGACTTTCAAGCTCCTTTTGCAGTATTTTGTACATTGGCTCTGTAGTTGTCTTGCTTACAAGGGAACTGTTGCGAATAGAAAAGCTGTGACTTTGTTTCTGCTTACTGAATGATTTATTGTCTTCTGTAAATTGCTGCAATTTTTTCAGCATGCTTGTTTAGATTCCCGAAATAAACTGTGCCTGAAAGTAGCTGTTTACGCATCCCAGTGAGCTACAGACTTTTTTAAAAAGACATTAAATGTATGAATGAACTTCCCCACATGAACTCTTAGACAGCAGGAACTGAAAACAATGCTATTTTTCTTTGGAAAGTTCACTTTCCTGTGCTTCTGCAGTAATGCCTCACAAAGAATCCCCTGACTGTTTCCCTTAGTTAGAAACACAGAGGCAGATGATTTCTAATTCACACTTGCTGGTCAAGATCTGGCTTGGGTGAAGTGGAAGTTTTCATAGCCAGTATTTTGACTGACAAAATCATAGGCTGAGATAGCTCTGTCACCTGATGGAATATTCTACCACTTCCTCTGCAGAAAAACACAGGCTTACAGCTTGAAACATGAATGCACAACACAAATGCAAGATGTGTACAGCGACCTCTAGAAAATACTGCAATATTGTGGTCACAGGCACAGATCTGATGCTTTCTCTATTGCCCCATCAGCACCAGCAGTAGAAACAATGCTTATGTGTTTGCAGCACTCAGTGACGACGTTGCAATACCTAAGATTTAACTATGATGACACCGCAATTTCTTTCATAACCTGGAAGCTGACTACTACATCTGTGCATTCATGACTACCATGCTGCCCGTGCCGTGTCAAACCACTGGGGGAAGCCTCTGGGCAGGAAGCCTAAATAGGCAGGAAGTATTGCCTAAGGAACAACCAGCACATTGCGAGGCTATTGAAGATGACACCAGGCAACGTAAGGCAGAGCATCCCACATCAAAGCAATTGAGAGCCTGCAGAGCCACCACAATGTAAGCACAATTAGGGATTACGGGGGGCAGTCAGTCCCACAATATAACAGCATTAAAACTCATACGAGAATGTAGATGGCATTACCTGCCAGGATAGGCTTTTCAGACTTGGTTAGTCACTGTAGCTATAAATTATCCATCAGTCACGCTCTGTACGGACAAGATGCTTTCAGAGACGGCTGCACTTCCAGATGCTATCCACCTATCCAGCCAAGCACAAAAGCTCTACATCTAATAGCTAAAGCTAACTCTGTTATGCAGAGGGCTTAATTGTGGCTAGTGCAAGCAAGCACTGTGCAAGGCAAAAAACCAGAAGACACACAGCTGACTGCACACCAGAAGGAGGCAGGAGTGCTGCAGTGGAACTGCATGTTACAACCTAAATACTTAGGCAGATAGGAAAGGGCATGTTCAAGCTGCATGTTCTGGTCAGTGATTAAAATTACATTTTCTGAGACACTGTGGTGCTCTCCTACCTTGCTCCTATTTAATTGTGCATGCTTGAGTATAAGAAATGGGACATACAAGAAAGCTGCCAAGAGCTGAGGACTTTGTGTTCCAGCAAAGCTCCGAGTTTGGTGTTAATTCCCTCAACTCCCAATGACACAGACTTGCAAGGCAGCTGTAACACATACAGCTCATCTGCATGTACCAATGTGCAATGAACTGGATGGAGTTCCCACTAATGTAAAAACCTTTCCCTGACCCACAACTGAACAGGTCAATGTTTTTTAAGCTACCAGGTACTGTATGCTTCCAACTTCTGAAACTCAGAAGGAACACTTACAGGATTTTAGCATGGGCTTTGGTGCTGGTCACCAGTGTTAGATACAGCTCGTTCTCATAGTGAGGTATGTCATCACAGTAAACAGCTTCTCCACACGCTTGTTTGGCTGCTGAAACGTGCATCAAAGGCCGGCCCACCATATCTTCAACTGCCTGCCCCCTGGGCACTTCCTGGAGCAAAACACATGTCTGACTACTACTGCTCACATTGCAGAAGACAGAAGCATTGATGGGAGAGCAAAAGGCAAGGTGAGACATTCTAGCAAGATGGGGAATGGGATGGGGGCTCAGTCCCATGGGAAAGAAAGGTAAACAAGATGGAGCGGCTACACAGAGGAGGCTGTAGAGAATGAAGTGAAAGGGGTTCGTTTTTTTGAAACTGCTATGGAAGAGATGAGTTTGACATGACAGCTCACATACAAGGTTCAAGTTCTACAGCTAGCTTCTACTCTCAAAGCTAAAGAAAGAGAAATAAGGAAGGAGATACATCCTAAATCTGAAGCCTGAGAGATTCAAAGAGAGGCTGGCTGTAACTGTGGAAAGCAGGAGGGCAATTTCATTTTAGGTACAGAGGTGGATGCAGGAGGAAAGTGCTACCCACAGCAATTTTTGTAAAGCTGTACATATCAGGAGCAGTCTTGGGCAGCAACAGGAAAGAACGTTGTATCCTAAAGCAAGGAAGAGACTGAGACCCACATACAAGCCTCAGGGATGGCATTACGTAGGTACACATACTGCTCAGGGAGGCAACATGATAAGAAGCACAGGTTGACCTACAGAAAAGGTCGGGTCTACATCATGCAGGTACTGCTACTTACTTGGAAGAGTTGGGCATTTGCAATGGGATCTTTGTGAAACAGCTCTGTAGCACTGAGGTAGTTTGAGGGGATGGGCTCACACAGATTGTTCTGCCAAAGACATATTAAAGAACAATCATCTTCCCTGCTAGTTCACTTTCTCACATTCCCCAGTAGCCCAGGATATTCTCCATTCTCCAGTGAAGATAATCCACCCTTACTGGGTGAAGGCAAACAGGGCTCAGGCTCTATGCAAAGAATAAGCACAGACCCAGAAGAGCAGGTGTAATGCACAGAAGGGGAGAACTCCAGGATTCCTCCTATGAACCCACAGATCAGCATCCTTCCACAGCAAGGTGGGGATGCCACGAGGAAGCAAGCGGGAAGGTACGCTAATCACTGCCATGCAGGGCAGAAGTAGCTCTGGCAGCTATTGCAATATGGAGTTTGCTATCAGATACAAGTCTGCTTGAATCTGAACCCTCCCCCTGCCTTCCCCATCAAGACAGCACATACAGATCCCCCTTCCCCAGCAGCCCTCACGTTTCCATTGTGGTTCTTGCTTAGTTTCCTAAGGACCGTCAGGTAAAACTTGAAAAAGAAGCTGAGTGTGAGCGTGCGTCGGAAGTCCACCATCCCACCAGGCGCAGAAGGAGAGAGATCCATCTCACCCGCCAGTAAGCGGCAAGCATCCTGCAGCAGCTTCTCATTCCAGTCTCTGCAAGGAAACAAAGGTGACACAGAGATCCTTGCTGAGCCCTAAATATCACCAGGGCAGACTAACTCTTCTGACATGGCAGCCCCACAAGTTCTCAAGCAACAGCCACCTGTTCTATCTCTGTTTATAGTATAGGTGTCAGCTTTGCTCTCATCTTGGGCTCATGTCATCTTTTCTAAAGATGTGACAAAGCTACTAAATGATAAAAGCACGGATTTCTCAGCCCATTTTGAAAGAAAATCAGTTTTGTAGGTCATGCCCATATCTAGCTTCTGCCCACTTCCAACAGAGGAGTGAATTTAGCAAGGAAATGGGTCTCTGAATGAAAGACTGACATGGATCTTTGAGGTTAAGGAGTACTGGGAAGCAAGGCACCACACAAAACACAGACTGCTGCAGAAGTCTAGCTACAGTTCTTCCCCTTCCTCCTTCTGTGTACTATCAGAGAGGGTTTAGGGTATTCAAACTGCTCTTGTAAAAATCCAGAGCATTCCATTAGACAGGTTTTCTATCACAGAAGAATTCCTACCTGCCAGTGAGCTCCTGGCAAGTTTTTAGTGCCAGGACAGTTGTAGGAGCCATTCCTCCATAGCTTAGTTTTATCTCCTCCACTCGGCTAGTGCCATCTTGGAACAGGACTCTCATCCCACAGGTCACAATAGCAATGTCATCCTCCCGACGGGAAGCCTGCTTGAAAGCTGAGAAGTATTCACCCTAGAAGACAGGAAAATATTTCTTTATCCTCTACCTTGGCATGCTTTAGAGTATAAATATGGACAAGCTGTTAATCTGTCTCTAATGGATGAGCTATTCCAGGGAACTGTATCTGGTTGATTCATTTTGCAGGGCCATGCAGGACATGTTTGTTCAGCCAGCACTGTGTATTTTCACATGATTGAATAATTAATTCTAAAGTATTAGATCAGTGGTTATTAGCCAACCTAGGACTGTGTGGGAAATGAGCTTTGACAGAGATCTGCTCATATGTGTCACATTTGTCTATATCTTTAGAGGAAGAACCAGGACAGATTTTTTGCACAAACTTACAGTTCCTCAGCAACTTTTTCTTTCTCCCAGGCTGCTACATTGGAAGCCTAATCAGTAAAACTCATATGCTAAACCCCTTCCCTTTGGAAGTCTTTGAACTCTGCATCAGCTGAAATCAATAATCACAAATGTCTCAGTTCTAGAACAGACCAGACTAATTAATATAAGACTATTTCAATCTGTTATTGCAAATACAATTCTTAGTAACTACCCTGAATCCTCTGCTGGTCTTCAGAGCATGAGGAAATTCATTTAAATGCACCAGCAACTATAAGTCACAAAACTCAGCAGCTCTCCTATGAAGAGTGGCAGTAAATATGAGGTTAACACTCTACCAGTATACACCAAGTGCTGCTGTCACCCTGGTGTCACAGTACAGTCAGTTTTTCCCCTTGCCTGTCCTGCAGATTATGACAAATAGCTGTTCAGGCATCCTGCAGACTCAGAGAGAAATCAGATCCCATGTCTTTGCATGGCCGTTCTGGAGAGTTTTCTGCCAAGTTTCTTCTCTAATAGCTTAGCCAAGTGACTCTGCACAGCAGTCTGTTCCATTAATTATTTCTAATCAGAAGCGGACAGCAATTCTTTCTTTATTATAAAGAACAATTCCTCTATTGTTGGCAATGAGAACAGTTTCACAAGAAATCCCTTCTGTGCATTGAGAATTTGTAACTAGAGATAGAACTGAAGGGTGCATTACGTTTGCTGAATTCGAGTAATTAGTGGGCAGCCAGCAGATAATAGCAGAGGAGCATCAATAGCATCCTCCCAATGAAGACATTCTGCCACTTTGCTTGTTAAACTAATTATCTTTCAAAGAAAAGAAAAAGCAGCCTCTTACTGCACACTTCAGAGAAGATTTCCAATAGCATAATTGCAACAAGAGGGCAATATTTGCCTTCACTGCTCACAAGACACCTGAATTTTCTTGGTACAGAGTCCTGTGGGAGAAAAGGCACTTGCTATTTTTCCTCACTTCTGTGTAGGTAAGGCAACCATCACATCAGCTGCCTGTGTCTGCCATACCTCTTGGTAAAACAGCAGAGCATGTCCCCTCTAAACTGTCAGAGTGAAAGCTCCTAGGTGTTAGTCACTCTCACAGGAAAACCAAGCAATCCTTACTCTTTAGGGCTGCATATTAGGGACCTAGATTAGTCTCCCCTCTCCCCTTCTGGACAAGACGCAACATCACGTAGGAGCACATTAAGAAATCCACAGGCTCTAAAACATATGTAGGCAATATTCACAATTGCAAAAAACATTGTTTCCATGTCAGTTTTTTCAGTCCACCACCATAGAATACAGAGATCAATAATGGATGAAAGCTGCAAGATACTAATTCAAAGGA
This sequence comes from Opisthocomus hoazin, assembly GCF_030867145.1. NCBI lineage: Eukaryota > Metazoa > Chordata > Aves > Opisthocomiformes > Opisthocomidae > Opisthocomus > Opisthocomus hoazin. The sequence continues at coordinate 33,293,936 of NC_134415.1, read as the reverse complement.
TGAAGTAAGAATTCATGACCACTTTCTGTCTCTTCAGCAGAGTAAAAATTGTGATACTATGAGTCTATGATGGCAATACTGAGCTAACAGTAGGTTAAGAGTGTTTTCCAAAGACAGAAATATATAGGCATTGTGTTGTCAGGCATTTTCTATTTGAAAACCAGTAAATGTCTATGTGATATGGAATACTATTATCATAAAAATTAAGTAACAATGACAAATGTGATAAAGATGTACACAAGGGAAAGGACATGAAAAACTGGTTGTCAATAAGTGAGTAATAAAACAAGTGGTGCATAACGTTTGTGAACATTATCTGGAACATAAGAAATGTTTTTATAGTCAAGAACAGAAAAAGGGTTGTTAAATAAAGGATATGTCCTGTTCTAGGTATGTCTTGTTATATAAAAAAAGCTAAGCAGTTCTCTTTTCTGGAGTCTGTTTATATTTCACCTTTAATCCAGTGAACTGTTTCCTTTTCTACTTAGTGTCTTTGCTCAGCTGCAATCCCCTCACAAGTATAGACTCAAAAATTTTTATTGCCTGAATTTCCTAAATATCTGACACAAAACTAGCAGAAGAAAAAGGTGCTACCTCCTCTCCCTTAAGAGCCTCTTTGTGATAAAGACTACCCTGAGCTTAGTCCCCCTACAGCAACACTGAATCGTGTAAATGGCTAAACATCTTTAGTCTAATTCTTTCTATTGTTTGGCCAGTCTTACCCTTGGTGTGACAAATCACCTCAATGCAAGAGGCAACATCAGTTTTAAATCAACATAAACCAAAAAATTCAATCTAGCTATGTGCTGACACAGCCCTGCTTCCAGCTGTGAGGAAATCACAGTTCCAGAAGACTCTGCCTGCCACATGCCAGCACCTTCAGACATCCCTTGAAGAACTTTAGTCTTCCTGCCTTCATGTTGGTGAGCAAAGATCAGCCAAGAAACCATGAATTAGAGAGTTCAAAAGTTGTTTTAGTTTTCCAGATCAATGAGCTGCATATAACCTAGGGGTGAAGCCATTGCCCTGAAATTTTGTGAAATTACCACATGACTGTCATATAGGTGGATGAATATGGTGTTTTCTGTTGACTACTTCAAGCATATTTCTGATTTTGGCAAAAAGCAATGCTTCCTGCAATTACCACAAGATCAAAGAAAAATCACTCAGAAATTGTTGGAAAAACACCATAAATAAAATATCTGTGTTCCCTTAATAGTTAGATACAAAAATTAGAGAGGATAGACAAAGGATTTATTGGTTCTGTCCCATAATATGATGGCATGTCATGTAAATCAGTGTTTTACTTATATAAAGAAAATCTGTCACTACACTGTGAATCCTTGCACCCTATAACTTGTAGCCTCAAATCTAAAAAGGTAAATACCATCACAGACATAAAATTACAGTCTGATGTTCTCAGCCCTAAAGGGAAAAAAGAGAGTTTGACCTCTTAGGCACTCTGAATCAGTTATGGTTCATTCTGCTACAGAAAAGAAGTGTTCATTGTTCTATTAGAAGGAAGTTTTGCAGGCTCACTTGAAGTTGCAAGTTCACATTGCCAAAATGTCCTAATAATCAGTCCTTGTGGTTTCAGTCTTGCAAGGCAAGGATGCAGAAACTGAACTGCCCTCTTACTTGTACACACTCTTTCCCTTTCTTTTCCCATTTCAGTTCACAGAAATGAAGCAGGGACCTTGGGAACCTTAACCTTACTTCAGGAACAGTTAGCATCTTTGTTGTGCTGTTTTGCAAACAGAACTTTGACCTCTGGGAACATCACTGTCACCTTTCATCATTACTGAATGCATTCAAAAAGCTCCAGACAATGAAGTGAAATTTATATTGTTTGCACTATAAAACTTCTTGGGCTTACTATAATTTAGCAGAGGGATGAGATCCCCTTGCTTGTCAAAAAGAGTATGTTGCTAGATTTTCACCAAAAAATTTACTTGCTTCGTGGTCTACTTGGGACTATATAAGCATTTATAGGTCAGTCACCAAGGAAAAAAGTGCCTAACATTGAAAATAACACTCAAATAACAGCATTTTAGCTCCATGGATCTTGAAGTCTTTTCCTACAAGCTTACCTTCTTGCTGCAGGGTATTTCAACAGAGAGAAGTATTTCTTCAGGCTTAACTATTGTCTTTCTGTATCCAGTGAAAAATTTGTCATCCATCGTGACAGTCCTTTTGCCCTCTGTAGAGCAAGGAGAGATCAATGACAGATGAATGAATAACTCAGATGTAGAATGGCAATAGTATGTGTGAAAGAGCCTTCAACCTGCACAAATCACTCTTGATACAATAACAGTTTTCATTTTTCCACCCCTTTTCACCTAATCAGGGAGGATTTTCTCAGATTTACTTTGGTGCTTACCGAATCTATGACAGCCTCTGCCTACATACAACGTTTTATTTGTACAGAAAATCAAAGAGATCTCCTTCCTTCTTTATTTAATTAAAGATGAGCCTCCAGGTGAACTGGTTTCCAAAATCCCAATGTACTTCCATCTTTCCCCTTTCCTTAGCCTACACACAAACCAGTACAAGAGGAAGTCACTGCTCAGACAGCCCACTTACTTCAAGGGTCCTACTTCAAAAAAATTCTTCCTAAGAGGATACACAAATTGAGACATTGGGTTTTCTTCACAGAAAAAAAAAAAACAGCAAAGCAAGTTTCAATCTTTATCTGAAAAATTCACAAGGATCAAAGTATGATAGTGACAGAAACAATTTCATGTCTATTGTTTTTCATGAATAGACATCTTGACCAGCTGCTCACAAGGATGTGTCTTTAAGTACATACAAAGTACCAGAGATTCATTCTGGCACAGAAGTACAAAATTCTTGAGGAAGCCAACCTTAGGCCTAGCCTTAGAACTTCAGCCTCAAAAAGGACAAAACCCCTAAGACTCAGACTAAGCCTACTTTACGTAATGTTAACTTCCACTTTGAAGTTCTGACCTGACCTAACAATCCATGGCAGAGTACTGTTGACTATCCCACTCCCCTCAGTGGCACAAGGAAACATAAGTCGCTTACCATTTGATATCAGAGTCAGTTTGCTTCCACTTGCCATTAACACAGGATTTAAGTCAGAAATTGGGCTTGCTGTCATTATGTTCCCACCAATAGCCTAGAGTGATAATATATACATCAGATAAATACGAAAAAAACTTATACAGCATCTTGTAATCCTGCATTACTCCGTACACAGTGTACTAGAGGTTAGCTCTGCTTGAGTTTGCTTTGATAAATTCGTTTTCTCACTCAGCAATTTTAGGCCTTTGTTGAAGTGGGAAGACATAAAGGCCATGAAATCAGTTGCTGTCCCAGTTAATACTAACATTTGCCTGAAACAGTTTTAGGAACCGTCTCTGGGTAATGCATCAAAACTACCTTATGCTTGAACTGCATATGCCCAGCAATGCCAAAATTCAATCACCGTAGCTGCAATTAAGAGAAGATCCATGAAAGTACAGAGCATCTTTTCAGTAGCAGCCAAAAAACTTTGGTTCCTGAACGTAATACAAATGTATGGCACAGTATCTTGTGGAACAAAATTTTCTGTTTGGTAGGTTCGTTGATCTGCTTGCTCGATATTTTTTTCTTTTAGTATACAGAGTTTGAACACACCAAACCCACCTTCTCTTTCCCTTTAAAACTAGAGGAAAATTTGCCAGATATGCATTAACACTATGACTATCACAGTTGTACTGGCAAAAATCAACACACCTGCTTCTATGAAGTTTGTCCAGGACTCCAAATACATTTTCGTTCAATTAGTCAAACCTCACTAGTGTTTCCCCCCACTTGCTCTGATAACAGCAATGGAAGATCTGGACAACTGCCACATTTCCCTTGTTTACTAAACCTGTGATATCAATGTAGCACAGACACCAGCTAAGACCCATGTTGCTATCAGTGCCTGGTGTTGGTTTACATGTACTAGCTTCTTTGCCTAGGTTTGCAAATGTTTTCGTGTGAGAAGCACAAGGCACACCAACACTGGACGGGCAGGCCAGGTCCCCAGACTGAGATTTCAATTCCAGTCTCTTGTGCTCCTGAGTCACTTACAGCAACATTCCTGATCTGTGGCCCTGCAAACCACCGCAGCTGTTCAAGGACAGCCTGGAAGATCTCCGTTTTGTAAGGAGGAAGCTCTGCCACTAGTTTTCTCAGCACCTCCTCTACTAAGCTCAGGGTACAGGCAGCACCGAACGTGACCCCTGTAAACAAACAAATGAAAAGAATTGTTGTTGTCCCAAACATCAAGATGCAGAGGGATCCACTTTATTATTCCGTGGAATCCCCACTCACTTCACAGGCATTCTGCGTTTTTCTTTGCTCACCTGTTTCAGTGTGTTGAACAGCGTTCATTTCAGACACCCATGCTGGTGCTATTATCACTGGATACAACATGTTCTTTAACCTCATCTCAATACCTTAAGGAAAAGTAAGACTCCTTCAGTTACATGCAGGTGACAGAGAACCCAAGTTAACTATTTCCCAATGAAATGGCAGCAGGCCCAGTAAAGAGCCAGTTCATTGACCATCTGTTACACAGGTTATATAAGGTCAGAGAGATACCAGACTGAAAACTGGTTTCCACTAATGCCAGAATTCTCATAGCGAAGTTTTAGAGACACTTTTCTAGGCTTACAATAACCTTAAATAAACTGTTTAGTACTTGTGTAACCTGGCTATTGCTGTACATAATCCTTCAGGAAAGAACAATGAACACAATGAACCATACAAAGTTTGGGGATTGTCTCCTGAACTAATTGCTCAGGATAACAGAGCTACTAAACACGTCTGAACTTTCCTCCTCCGCACTTATGTTTGCCAAAGCACATATTTTGGGGTAAAACCCAGTATGATTTCAAGTCTTGAGAGTTTATTCACTGAAAAATCTTTCAAAACACAGGTTTCACAACTGAATTAATTTGATTACGAGTACATTTTACATTGTGCCACTCCCCTCTTCTCAAAATTCCACAAAACTAGCACAAAAGTTCAGAGGTCTAGATAATAAAATTTTTTTGCCTGACACAGCAAAGAACAGGGAAAAACATTCACTGCGAGATTCGTCTACCTGAGAAGAAAATTTGTTCACACATACAACCTGAAGATTAAACATCTATTTAACAGCAATGACATGAAGGAGGTTTACATTTGCACTGTTCTCACAAAATACTCTGTGGAAAGTTTTTCAGCTGCTCACAATGAGCATCAGCTCTTCTTCTTACCCACTTCTGTGTTCCCCACAACAAGCTTGGCATTGGGGTACTGGGATTTGAGAGTCACCAGTTCCTTGAGAGTTGTAGGCTGGATCCACATCACACGCTCGCCTTTGAAACACAGCTGTTTCTGCTGTTTGCTACTCTGAGTCTGCAAAAGTGAATTCAGACAAGGCTCAGACCCTACATTAAGCCAAGAATCCCTGCTCACATGATGCCCATGCTTATGCCAGGCCAGGCGTAAGTTACTGACAGGTGGCTGTGATATCCACACTGCTGTTAGCAGTTAGCCATTCCCCATCCTCCTATCAGTGACAAGAGTCTTTTTCATGCTGACAAAAGTTTTGCCTTCCTGATGTTGCCAGGTGCATCCTGCAGCTACATCTCCCTAGCAAGACCTCTGCAACAATGTTCATCTGACCAAAGTTCTGGCAGATGCATGTGGCTTCATCCATCTTAGAAGTAGTGGGTTTTCCACTCTCATCTCACTGCAATAATGTCAGTCTTTAGCACTGCTTAATTTGAGTTACTGGCTGTAAGGCCACATTCTGGTTCCTTTTTTAATTCCTTCATCCAGCGACTGAAGAAAACAGACTAACATGGCCGCCTCCCAGCAACATCAGATCAATTCCTAGGCAGGAGAACATCTTAGAGAAGAAACAGAGGGGACCTATCTCAAGCTAAATATATATTATGCTATGGTCTGAGAGTATGCTATGGTCTGAGAGAACCTACTCATGCTGTAGCTCATGACACACTTAGACTGGGTGTAACATCAGAACTAACGATTGAATTTCAGTTTGTTAAATGTGAAGGAAGCTGTAAGCATGCCATGTGCTGGACTAGATTCCTGGCTGGGATACATCTGCTTAGGGGAAAGCTACCCCAAAAAAAGACAGGAATGAAACATGGAGAGAAACTAATCTCACCTAACTTTTGATGTCAGTGTCATCCAGCCAACTTCTACTCGTGCTGTACTGAGTGGAGAGAAGTTGGTGCTTTCAGGACGTCATCTAAGTTGAAACATATATTCAGCTACATCCCATAGCTCCTACTTCTCTTCCTACACCATAAAGGGAGCACAGGGCAATTAGCTGAGATATGGCTGTATTAAATGTAGAAGTTCACATCTGACCTAGTAAATTGAGATCTAGGTGTCAGCAACTGTTCCACCCCTGGATAGGCAGTAACTGGAAAGGAAGGCAACACAAGACCAGGACTGTCTGGTGAGAAACAGAAAGAAAAGCCAGCCAGCTGGGGCAGGCACTTGGCCTGCATATCTTTGAAGCCACCCTGGCTGAAAAGCCTTCCGTATTATAAAACAAGGAAGTGTTCATGCCCATGCATCTTCTTTTATCAGCAGCCGTCTTTTGCACTGCCATTTCCTCAGGGCAGAGATACTGAAAACACTGAAACCCTATGCAGAACAACAAAACCAATGAACCACATTCTATTTCTTTTTGAATTAACTTACCATTAACTCTGGTGGGAAGATTGGCTCCTGTGTAGGGTCCAGTGGCTGGAACTCAGAAGAATTGAACAGACTGGAGGACATCATTGTCTATGACAGAAAATACAAATGGCTGGGCGGCAGAGCAGAAAGCTATACACATGTAACCCTAACTCATTGTTCTTTCCAGTCACATCTCTGGTGCTATTTCACACGGAGCAAAGAATGGCAAACCCAGTGAAAAGATGACACATGATCCAGAGTTTCAAGCTCTTTAGTCATGTTTTTCTGATCACAATGCATGTCTGGTCAGAAATCTGAACCTGAACAGTGAACACACTAACAGGTTTTGCCGATCAAAAGTGACATCACTTTCACATTGGCATGTTAAATTACATCAAAAGTACTTTTTCTGAGGTAAGACCAGCATAAAATATAAATTAGTCTAAACTGCTTTGCACAAACACAGCTAAATTAAAAGCATTGCGCTTTGGCACAGAATAAGACAGAGCTAAGACTGCAAAATATCAGAAATCAAGAAAAAAATAATATTTGAGAGGCACCTTACCACATTGTCATCTTTTCCATTCATGCAGCAGCCCGGACCATTGGCTTTTCCTCCACAGCAGCCCCCATTCTGAAGAAGAAACAAAACACACTTCAGCTAGTCTATACAAAGTCAGAACATTCCAACTTTTACAGGATATATTCCTCCCCTTTTATCAGTCCCTGGATCACAGAAATTTGCAGTAACATTTTTAATTAACTACTTTGACAAAAGAACTCCAAGCAATCATAATTACTGGAGTACTCCATGCAACACCAGATGCTCCCTAACAAAGAATCCACAGGAATTCACTGGAATTTCCTGGCAAAGAATTTTGTTATATTCTTTCTTTCCTAAATCCATTTGATATACTCACACTACCTTAATGCCCTAATTCCTTGGTTTCATCCCTCCATTGTTTGTACTTCAACTGGTACATAAAATGTGATTAACTTTTTTCCTCCAGATATTCCAAAAAGTTTCAACAGTCCAATTAATTGGAAAAATGATTAAATTACTTCATTCATGACTGGACTGCAAAGACTGGGAAAGATCATACTGGGGAATTAACTGGGTTTTAGATCTGTTTGTTTTCACAGGAAGATGGGTTCTTTCAATATACCAGAGGCTGGTAACACATTGCTTACTGTTGTCACCATGATATTCACAGAAGTGTTGCACCTCAGAGATTCAGAAGGAACGTATCCAGCTCACTATTGTAAAACCTGTGTCATGATGGCTAGTCATGCTAACCAGTACATATGCAGTCGCAGCATCTTCCAAGAGACAGACATTCAAACCAGCTTAGATGGCTCTGAATATCTGCACCACAGTAGAACCAGAGAGGCGACTAATACATCAAAATTTTAATGCTATATTGCAAATGGAGGTTATGGTTTTAAAATTCAGCTTACCATGCTATTTTCCCTCTCACTACGACAGCATCCAGTGCCATTGACTACTCTGCCACAGCAATTCAAGTCCTGTTGGGACAAAAACTGTTCTAAGAAAAATGTGCATATTCCAAGGAAATTAAATAGACTTGATTCCTTTTTGAGAGAATTTGATCCTACACTTCTTACATCCGAAGCAGAAATGGGACATGGAAGGTGCCAAGCAAGTAGGTGTTTTACTTGCCAATGGAAGGCAGTATGCTGCAGTGTGATGGCTGGGTCATGTCCAGTCTACTGATAGACCTCTTGTTCTGGTTTGGAACTACTCTGACTGTTCAGCTAGTATCTCTGGTCCCGGTGGAGCTGTGAGGAGACACCCAGAGAAGAGTAAAAGGGACAAGCACATACTATACTATACGTAGTACTCTACCAGCATCCAACCGCATTCAGCTCAGGGGACTACTCTAGCCCAGCATGGTTTCTGTCTCTTTAGTGACCCTCAACAGGTCTCCATCCATGTACCTGCTCAGTCTGCTCTGGAGCCTGTGTAAGTTTTTGGTGCGCACAACACCCTTCGGTGAGTTCTGCAGGTCAGGTACGTGGTACATGGCAGACCATCTGCCTTTGTTTTCAACTTGACTCCTGCTAGTTTCATTTCTTGACACCTTGCTTTTGTATTGGAAGAGGCAGAAAACAGGATATGCCTGTCCACATTCCACCTGCCAGTCATAATTTTGTAGATTTCTATCAGAGGTGAGCACAACCCACTATATCAGCCTTGCAGAACCCATTCCACTCCTTGACATCTTTTTTCCAGCCTGAAGTGTCCAAGCCTACTAATTGCTTGTATGGAATCCAGATTATCACAGATGCAATGTTTATTCCAGTTCTCTGATTCTTTTCCTATTCTGCTCTACCCTGCTAGAGACGAGAGGACCAGAACTGCACAGAGTACTCAAGTGTAGGAAAAGCCATGATGCAGACAGTGGCATGACAGCATTTTCTAGTTTGTTCTCTACCATTTGAAGTGTTGTTTTGACTGCCAGTTAACATTGAGCTGATGCTTCCACGGAACTGTCTGCCACACCTCCAAGATCATCTTCCTCCATGGTAATAGGCAGATGATCTTGTATCTGCTCATAGCCTATTATTTTACATGCAAAATGAGGACTACCGTTTGCTCTGTAAATTGCTTTGCATTTATTTGCCCTGAATTTTGTATCCTATTCTATTCTCCAGTCTCTCAGGTTCATAAAGTCCTTCTGACATTCCTCAAAGTCTGTTCCTGTCTTCACTACCCAGACTAACTTGCTATCAGTTATTTTCTCACATCATTGCCCACTCTCTTTTCCACCTCATTTAGAAATATCTTGAACAACCTTGCTCCCAGCACAAGTCCCAGCAGAACTCCACCTGTGACCTCCCTCCATTGCAAAAACACACCATTTTCTCCTACCTGCTATTTCCTGCCTTTTAACCAATCTTTCATCCATACAGAGATCTTCCCTCTTACCCCACGGCTGCCTATTTTATTTAAAAGCCTTTGGTGAGACACTGTTGAAAGCCAATTGGAAATCCAAGTAGGCTATATCAACTGGGTTTATCAACCATTTGTAATGGATCTCATTTTTCCTTGTGTTCTCTTTTGTCAATCGTAATTCTGGGTAATACAATGAAATTAATGGGCAGCATCCTAACTTCTTTGTTTTTGATATTTAATACCCATGCAGCCCTGTAAGTGGCTAGTACTCACTGAAGTACCTTACGATCTACTTTTCTTCACAGCCTCCAGCAGTCTTTCAGGAACAAAGGCACTAAAGAAAACTTATAGCAAAGCTTCGTACCTCACGCAAACCAGCAGATGAGTTCTGGGCAAGAGCTATACAGCAGTGACTTCAACTTCTTTCTAGAGCTATTACAGTTCTGCAGATGATCTTTCAAGAAAGCAACTTTCTCATCAGGTTCCCCCACAGTATGTCCCTATTCATGCACCATACCTTTACACTTTTTCTACATCAGGGATCATCTGCAAGCTGTATTATGCAGGGATGATGAGTTTTTAACAGACTTACAGAAAAAAATTGGAAAGTCTGATTATCTGTGACCCAAAAAGGGACCATCAGGTGGATTTTATGAAAGTGCTCCACTTCCAGCAACTGGAGTGAGTAGAAGAGTTGGTCTTCCTGCTTTATTATTGCATGAGGCACATACAAAGGGGTCAAGAGTTGGACCTGGGTTGTTGTAGCATGTATGTTTCCTTCCTCCCCATTTCAGCTCACGGTGTATTTTAGCAACAGAGAGAAAGACAGCCAGCCTTCAGATTTTTTTAAACATTATCTGAAGCCACTTACTTTAGCAAACGTCCTGTATCCTTCCAGAATGGGTCTGTACCCTGTACACCGACACAAGTTCCCTGCATTGCCAGAGCAAAAGGATAGAGGTTTAGTGTCATTTGGCTGAGAACTTTTCTTCTCTTAGAACATTTTACTGTTTCTCACAAAAGCTTGTCAAATCTAGATAAAGCTAATGAAAAAAGTGGGAGGAGGAAAATTTCATTAGTAATCTTGCAACAATCCTACCATTACTTTTTGTTGAAATTTTAAATTGAAACTAATTTAGGAAAAAAAAAATATCAAGCTGCCTTATTCAGTATTCATTTACCTCAGTTGTGTGAGTCTAATCAGTACACCAACTATCCAGTCTCCTGAATTACAAAAAGGTTGCTTTACTCCTGCATCTGATTTCCTCTCAGGTCACTGCTGGAAGCATGGTAACAGCTCTAACCTCAGCAATAACAGCATCCTCTCAGATGATTTACACAGTTGGATCCTGCCCCACTCGATCATGTATATTGCTGTCTTGGTCCTTTACTTGAGTTTGGCTGGCCCAGATGCTCTCTGTCACCTCTGCAGGCAATTGTGACAGCAATGAATAAACAAGCAGATGTGGAGGCTCTTCTAAGCCCCCCAGGGAACAGGCCACCTTTTGCTCTGTGTTAAACTTAGTGGAGTTCTAATCCAAGACTGAGGGCACTTGCCCCTGCTTCAGGACAAACAATGAGGTTCTGTGAGATTTTCCACAGGCCATTTTTGTTCACTTCATAGCACCTGGCCAGTCTGCTAGTGGAAAAGCTAGTCCTGAACCTCATAACAACCAGCTGTCTTTAACGAAATACATTAAACAAAGGTGCACCTCCATCCCATTCGGTGAAGCAGATGTAATGAAAGCAGAACAGGTTGCATCTCTGCAGGGCTATGAGTATTACCTTGGAAAGCATCTTCTATGTCCTCCATTTGGGGCTCAGAATTGTTGCGAAGCAATGTATACATGGACATGACAATACCTGGAGTGCAAAAGCCGCATTGGGACCCATGACTTTTTGCTATTCTCTCCTGAGAAAAAGTAAAAACAACCATCAGCTCATAATTTCAAGGCAAGTCCCTGGTTGTGCTTGTTTCTGTAATGTCTCTGTTAAAAAAGTCAATCTCACCAGAAGAGCTGAGACTATTATAAGATGTTCTCTGATGAGATGGTCAATTAATCTGTGAAGCAGACTTCAAAGAAGAGAACACCCTGAAAAGTTTGCATTTAGGCTTTGAATTCCCAGCATAACTGAAGGTGACTAGAAGCTTCCAAGGAGATCAGGAGTTCTTCAGATTTACCATCCTAGAAAGGCTGGGGCTACCTGTACAGACCTTAGTTTGAATTTCAAAGCTTAGCTGTTAGAATCTTCAGGAGAGGTAGGGAAAAAACAACAAGCAAACAAAGGTCAGACTAACTGCCACCCATTCATGCGTGTCTAACTTATTTTTCACCTTGTGGTTTACTGTCTCAGATAGATATTGGCACAAGTCCTACCCACTGTACAAACTGAGATGAATCAGTTTCCCTTAAAGGAGCAGTATCTCTCTGACAAAGCTGAGGCAAGTCTTCTTCTGTAAAAAGTGCATTATAGCACCTTCCTAGAAGAGCAAGACTTCACATTCCTGTCACTCCTTTCCACCAAGAATATTTTGGGACTCCAGAGACATTGCTGACCAAATCCTACTGCACCACTGCAGGGAAGGCTCCTTACTACACAAGATGAGAAACCAAGGTCATTCATAGAAGGCCATAGGAGAACCAAAACCTAACTCAGATTTCCTGGCTCCAAGTCATTATATAGGCTCTCACCACAATGTCTTTCCAGTTCGTGGGCTTTGGTCCAGGATGTGGACCAAATAGAGCCACACAGCCTAGAAGAAAAGCATTAGCAATTCAGCCAGGATAGCACCAGTTAAACTGTTCGTGCATAACAGAGCTGCAGCATTGATGCGGGAATTTGATGCCAGCAGTTAGTTGTTCCTGCAAGTAAAGGCTACTCATGTGGAAAGTCAGACTCTCACCTTTAACATTATGATAGAAGTCCCAACACCCTGGAACAGGATTAATTAACATCAGAAGAAAACATGGATAGAGGGACTCAAAGTTACCAGTATGAATAGCTTACCTGGGCTGGGTGCAGCCTGGATTTTGTGTTTCCTATGCCTTCAACAGTAGTTACAGCTACATGATGCAGGGCACAGACAGGGAAGAGGCAAGCGTTGGCAGTATGGTGGCTAAAATAATAAATTAAGGTCATTTCACTTGACAGTGCTGCTCAATAAAGGAAAAAGGGAACAGAAGGACTGAAGAGTACTCAAACTGTAGCAGTGGACACAATAGGAGAACTTAAACAGATGTGATACAAGTGTTAGTTACAAGCCATATACTACTCAGCCAAAGTACTCATCAACTTCACTTGAATTTTAAACTGAGTATGAACTATAGGATTTAACCTAGAAATAACAAAATTAAACATCTTCATTGCATGTGAAGTTACAGAACCCATGTCAGTGATTTATAGGGGCAGGCTACAAATACCAAGATGTTATACAGCTGGCCTGGCCCACTCACCGTGACATAAGAGCACAGAGCTCCTGGCCTTTTACCCAGGAAGACATTTTGAGATGGTACACATGGGGAAAAAGTCCAGGCTGAAGGTAAAATAGAATAATGTTGCCAAAATTCTTATAGGATCTAGCTACTTTTTTTCATTTCTATCAAGAGAGAATAATGACCCTAAAGATATCATATTCAAGGCCACATTACTAAGCAGAACCACTAAGTTAGATGATCCCAAGTTAAAAGTATCTCCAAGCATTATTCCAAATATATCGAAAATTTCAGTGCTTTCCTTTCCCCACAATAAAAAAAAAAACAACAATATGGTCTGTCCCTGTGCCTCATCCTCTCTCTCCTTTCCTCTCTTTGTCTGATTCCATTGCTTCACTCTTCAATTAATTACAGAAAGAACAGGAAGAAAGTTTATGTCTCAGGAAATAAGAGCCATTTCAAGGGTTAAAACAGAAGTAGAGAAAAAGTTGATGTCTGCTGGCATACAGAAACCAGATATTGTAGTAATACAATAGCAATAAAGATTTTATCACAGTAATCATCATTTGTGTCATCACAGAAAAAAGTTATATTACTTTGCAAGAAAGGAACATAAAGGTTTTTTGAATTGGAAAAAGGCAAATAGTTTGCATGCTAGAGTCAGCACAGATATTTCAGGGCAAAATGAAATAGTTCTCCATCAGCACTGCAATGCTGTGGGAAGAAACACCTTCTTATCTTAGCCTTCTGAGTTTATGTTCTGAAAGTGAAGAATTACATTTTGGCAGAAACATACATTACATAATTTTTTTTTTTTTTAAATAGTACCATGCCTAGAATGTCAAGAACCTGGATCTGTCCCCATTTCATTTCTGTTGAAGAGTTCAGATTGCAAAGGATACAGGATTTTCTTCCTAAAACGATCATACTTGGATATCATAACAGTGCAAGCACCACATCCACCTTCTCCACAGCCTAGTTTGGTTCCACATAGGCCCACTGAGAGAACAGGAATCAAGGAAAACACAAAGACTGTTGGCAGAAGCCTGCTCAAACAGATGTCAATCAAAGCTTAGCAACAAATTTTTGCTGGAAATGAAGCACTTCTTTTTTCTGCTTAATAACTTAATTTAACTTCAGCAAAGTTTCAAATGCTGGCATATAAACTTTGAGATCAACACCCACAGCCCTAACAACGAGGCACTCCACATTCCAATAGACTCTTAGAATAAACAAAAAAGTTCTGAACTACTTCCCACTTTCCACTAGACCCAGAAAAGGAAATGACATAAGGGAGACAAAGCACTCAGTAACTGCTGAACAGGAGCTGTTCAGGCATGCAGCCACATCACAGAGACACCTCTACCCAGTGGTGGTTGACTTTTTCTTACACCTGGTGATTCCTGCCACCTAGGCAGTGCCCAGGCAGGGCAGTCACGCAATACTACAAGTGCCACAGTTTAGCACTGACATGGGAGCTGCACTTGAACTGCTTGCAAACTACCTGCATCTCATGAGTCATGGTCTGGCCACCCTAGCTTCGCTGTTGGCCCCATTTATGATGACTTCCCAAGTGACGTGGAAGACTAGGGACAAAACCAGCCAAGCACGCTCCCCAGTAGCCTGGTTCTCATAAAATCACAGGAAGGAGACACTGAGAGCCAGAATCAGTGGAGATGCACAGAACCTCTGCACAGACACCTGGGAATCCACAAAGTGTACGGACTGGCCTAAGCAGATTTCTCCACAGGCAGCAGAGTGCGTGCCTGTACTTTTCAATCAGGAATTACATCAAATGTCCTGCAAAGGGATTTCAGGAGAAGATTCCTCAAGTCACTTCTGCTTTGGGTTCCTTCACTCATTAGAAGGTAATTAGACTGGTGTTTTTTCTTGTGAAGGGGATTGGCCAATGCAGAGACACTTTTGGTGGCAAAAGTACAGCTGCTTTCAGAGGCAATGGACACATGCCTGTACCGAGACCATCAACCTGATGTCTATTGCTTCCCCACAAGCCTAGGATAAAGGGTACTCAAATAATCTTTGCCTTCACTACAAAGATTCTGGAACCAACTATTTTCACACAATCATGTGCTTGCTTCAGCAGAAATATAGCTTTCTTACACCATCCAATGCTTCTTTTGACAACAGTGCTAATCTGCCTCAATAAAACATGTTTCTCAAAATATTTATCTGACCCTAGCCAGGCATCTACAAAATAAGTTCACCAGAATGCTCATGCAGATGATCAGAAGGGTTTGAAGAGCTCAGATTAGATTATCTCCTTGTGAAGCTACACACATTAGATATCAACAAGCTTAGACATAGAAGGTCTACTAGCAAGAAGTGTACATAGGCACAAGAGCCATGCCACTACCCAAAGAGGAGTGTGATTTATATCCCCGTACTTCTTTCAGATCCTAGACAAACAGAACATGGCAGCATGGTGAAATGAGTATGCATGATTCTTTAAGGAATAGACCAACACAGATGTGAACAGTTTGACATATGTACACACCCAGCTGGTCAGACCAAAACCCTGAAAACATGGAATGACACTACCTACCGAACCAGACCTAGTACAGCCAGCCTGGTCATCACAGTAATAGCTACCCCGCTCCTGGATCTAATCTGACTCATGTGTTGACCAGTTTCACACAGGAGTGAAACGTGACTGCTTGCATCCACTCCTGTAAACATGGCCATAGCATGCGGTGGGAACCCCTGCCTCTGAGTTTGCATCCCTGGGTCATCTGATAAACAGGCCACAGGATAATCAAGTTATTGGATAGTCAATATCCAAGAATACCCAAATCATTGGATTATACAGTAAGTAGCTCAAGTGGCCGTAATGTTTTAGCCAGAAAATTCTTTACAATTTGCATGGAACAAACCTAAATTTCCTTCAATTTTATTGTCTCCATATTGCTTTCTTTCCATCATATTCTAATTCCTAGCTATTCTTAGAGTTTTCCCTTCAAAGTATTAATAAATTATTTAAAGTTTATTTTAAATATATTATGTAAAATTTGCTATTGTTTAAGCTTGAAATACCAGCTGTAACCTTTGCTAGCAAGAAATACCAGACAATGCATTGCACTCCCTCTTATACTCTGTGCACAAACTCTGCCTAGCACCCAAGTGACAGGCAGAACAGTAAACAATTCTGAAATGCTGTAGGCATTTCAAGCCTTCTGCAGTTTCTGCCAACACTGGATACATTTTCTTCGTAGATAGATTAGCAGAGTTGTTTCTGGGTCCACATCTTTTTCCACCACCTGCAATAAGGGAAAGGTACTGTTACACACAGAATGTGTTACAATACAGATACGTTAGTTGGAAGGAGAAAGTTTGATCTTTCCACAACTTCTTTTCCAAAGCAGGGAGCAGAACCACTGATTAATTCCCCTTACATTAGTTCAGCAATCTTGGTCACGTAGACACAATGATTCCTTGAATTTATTGTGACAGAGAAAAGTTTATAAGTTATATACATCAGAGTTTTTCAGCTATGGCACACTGAAGCAAATCTTAATAAAGCATTCATCAAAAATGGCAAACAAAATTAGTAGTAAGCAGAAAGAACTGTGTTTTGTACTTGAGTTTTGAATTCTGGACATCCCCCCAAATTGCGTCTCATCTTTATTGACCATGAATAACTGACCTCTGTCCCTTCTCCTTAGTATTAGAAGAGACAGAGAAAATGAGCAGACAGAATGGCAGAAGCAACACCAGTAATAGACTTTGCAGATAAAAAAAGCAATAGTGGAAACCCTAGCACAACCAATACAGGTGCTGCAGGACAGACAGCAAGTACCAATCATCCCGAAGTTTCTTTCTTCTCTGCTAACGTTAAATCAATTGGTGTTACGCTAGTAGCCATCCTAAGCGTGGGAATGTGAAATTCTAACCAAGGAGAAATTTTCTCTGCACATTTTGAGTTAGCTCCATCCTATTAGTGAGCAATACTATTAACAGTTATCCATTAGACATAAAATTAGACTTTACATCAACCTCTGCCCAGTTATCAGAAACCAAAGTTCTGCCCTTGCCTCCAAATGGCCACAGAGCTTGTCTTCCTTTTTTCTGCTATTAATAGAGTATCAAGAGACTTTTCCAAATTCACTGTGTGCCAGAATGTAATCATGTATTCTTGGCTCTTACGTTGTGCAAGTCCTAAGTACAACAGTTACAGTTTATTTAAATCAATCACTCCCAGTTTGAAGGGTAAATTGAAACAGAGGTCATTTGTGTAAGGCTTTTTTCTTACTGATAAGAAACCTTCACAATCTCTGTACTGCTTCAATTTTATGCCTTTTACACGTGACAGAGCTATTCTAAAGAGACAAGGTTCATACTTCCTATTTAAGTCCACATTTTTAGAACCATCCAAAAAAGTTGTTGCTACAAGACACAACTGCTCATTTTTTGCTCATTTTTTGCACATCTCACTCCTGCATTGGGTATAAGCTACAAGGAAACAGAGCTTATTCTTCTAGTTTGGGGATGTCACTGTAAATCATGCAGCACTCACATTGCTGCTATTCAGAGCAGAGTGCTCCTGTTCCCTCACCTTCTGCACACACAGAAACAAGTAGGAGCATACAATGGCGCTCTCATAAGCAGTTGGTTCAGAGTAAGCATATATATCCCTCTGTCGTAGTTTGGTAAACAGACATAAATGAGCAGATAATTCCAAAATGCCTGTGACTACGAGTATCCCATGGACAAAAGACCTTTCACAGCCATTTCACAGGCAAAGAGCCTTCCCCAGCAACTCATATCCTCACTGTCAAGTTGTGTTTCTTCCTCAGAGCTGTGCCAATGGCCACTGTAAATCCTTCCAAATCAGCTTCCAAGATACCCAGGCACAGAGAAAAGACTTCGGAATAGTTTTCCAGGTGGTTAAAGACTATTGAGATATTCTGTGCTTAGATTAAAGAAAATGTCTCAAGTTTTCTTGAAAGAATCCAAGAAGCACTCCATTATGTACTCACACCAAACAATTAAAAGTCTGGCCCAATGGCTTGTTTTCAGGACGTTAAGTAAGAAACAAAACACAGGCCTAAGCCTTCATTCAGCAAAGCATTTAGCCACTCAGCTCCACACACTTCTAGCGAAGTACTTAAGCCTGTGTTAATTCTCAAAGTCAGACCTTTGCTCAACTTTATCAGAAAGTGGCTCCCACTACGCAGTAGAAGCTGCCCTGAACAATCCACACTCTTATCCTGTTCAAACCAATAGCCCCAATTCCTACTTCAGTCACTTCAAAATACTCCACTGCAGCTGTATATCTGCAATGCTGGCAGAAACTTGGGATCAGAGGGAGATAAGGGGTAAGAGTTTGGAGGACATTCTGGATTAAACCAAGTCTCACACGTCAGAGAGCAAGGAATCATTTCTCTGCACTCAGACCCCTGGTGGGGCGATGCTCATTTATGAGCCTTTCTTGCTGGCCACAGAGCAAGAATTTTTTACTGTTCCTGCCTTTTGTTGTCATTGATTCTGATTTTGTCCTCCAACATGTCATTCCTCCAGTGGTTTGTTACACTCACCTGCTGTGATTTGTTCTTAAAATATTTTCAAACCCTGTGGGTGAGGATAACATCTTCTCTTGTCTGATGCCCAGAACAATATGATTCACAGCTCAATATCTAACCCATCGAAACAATTCTTGCTCACCTCCCCCAGCATCCTTGTACAGAAAGAAACTGAATTGCCTTCAGTGGGAGTAGGATCAGCCTACGTAGATATTGTAATTAAAGAAATATTTTGGTTTTGTTCAGTTACTGCATTTTAGGGGGTTGGTTTGGTTTTTTTAAACCACATGTCACATTGCCAAATACATCAGACTGATGGCTACATTCTGACAGATTCAAAACCAGATTTTACTGCACGTGGTATCTTAAATATTAATTAAATGCAGAAAGAAACTCTGCTGGAAATGTCGGAGTAGCACTGACAGACAAATGACCCCCAACCAATATGCTCTGTACTGCTATGTTTGTACTATAGATCTATTTGTCCACTGATTCTAGGAATCTTAAATACTCAGATCACCTCAGCAGGGAGCCCAGCCTCACCCTAGAGTTCTTCAAGCTCTAAGTACCACAACGGAACAAGTTCCTAAGCAGTACTCTATACTCTCACAGCCCATAGGCTGGTCCAGAGACTCGTTGAGCTCACTTCGCAGTGATTCCATGTACAAAAATTTGATCTCAATAAATATTTTGTTTGCTGTCTTATCTACCTGCCTTTCACTAACTCGGATAACTTTGCCTTTACAGCATAAAGCATCATATTTAAATGAGTATTCCCAGAAAGTTAAAGAAAGGATTTTTCAGTTTAAAAGAACAGTAGTTGAGCAAGATAAAGAGAGGAACAAAACGGAAAACAAAACAGAAACTTTCCTACTTTACCACACAACTTGCTAAGATTTCCATCAGCTAGGATCTTTAAATGAGAAACAGATGCTTTTCTGAATGACAAGCTCCCATTCAATCACTAGTCAGCTTGTTGCAAGAAGAGAAGGTGAAAGGGTTTAACCAGACTGCCACGCATCAAGCCAGACTAGTCAACGGTAAAGGTCCCCTAGGACCTTAAAATCTGTGAATGTGTATTCCTGAAGTCAATGAAAGATTTCAAATTCACTTACTAGGAAAGAGGATTAGAACACAGATGAACAAGCTGAATATAACCATACAATGTAAATCTATTATTGATCATGAGAACATTTTGTTCTGCTTGAAACCAGCACACTGAAAACTTGTAATTCACTATTTATGTAGGACTCAGAGGGTCCCAAAGCTCAAAGAAATCCTGTATTTTGGCTGGTCCCATCTGCAGCCAAACATCCACCATCTTTGGAAGAGATTTAACGTGACTTCCAGCATAGAACCCCTCTTAACATTCACAAAAGAAATAGAAATATTGACTCCACGTGTTTGAACGAAAACCACATGCTACATATGCATGAGACAGACTTGTCAGCTAAGGAAAACAAAATTGCCACTATTAGCTTTAAATTGCATGTGTTGTTTTCCATTCTAGTCTAGGCAGACAATCAAGATAACTTTGTGTTACTTGTGTGCCAAGATTTATGCCCAGTGAAGTAAACAGGTGCTTAAAATAATCCTGAATGTGAAGTATGCTCAGCTGTTCTGAGGAGACTTTTTCTTGACAGCCTTGCAGACTGGGCTAATGCAAGAGGATTCTCTGCCATGAAAGTCCCTATCTTATCAACCACCTCTTATCACACGGTTTTGTACTGTGACAGACTATCAGAAGCCCGTTGGCAACGTCCAGCTGTCACAAATTCACACAGCAGTAGCCTTTCCCACTGGCCATCCTATCACATTCTTTGCAGTGAATCGACTGGAATATTTTGAATATTTAGTCAGGACTCCAGATGGATGCAGCCGTATCTTAACTTGTTACCTGCTGTTTCAGCAGCATTGCCAAGGCACTTCCCACCACTCCTTCCATCACATAACCTCTCATGTGCATAAATGTCCCAACAAACTCCACATTTGTTGCCACAGATCTGATTGTCCCATGAGTCCAATTTGCTCTCTTAAACCTGCATTTGGTGGGGGTGTAACTCAAGCCACTTTGCAGCACACCCAACAAGGGGATAGAAAGAAAATGTCACTGGAGGTTCTGGGTAGAGCACAATCCAAGCAGTCCTCTCCTCCCTGATCAGGTGGAACCTTCTCCTTTGCTAGCACTGCTGGTTCCATGAGCCAACAGGGAAGGATACCAAGACAGCCTTGACACGTTGAATGAGCTGGTACCGTTGGTAGTATTAACTGTTTCCTGGTGTGTGTTTTTTTAACCAACTGCCAAGATGACACTGTGATAAACCCCTTTACACATGCACAAGGTCAGCTTCAAGATGTGGCTTTTGTAGACAGTAATTGCAGTTCCATAAAAATTGCTGAAATGCACCAAGGGTGATGCCATTCACAGCATGTTTGTTAGCTCCAGGACACAGCAAAAACAGACAGCAGATACTTAAGGCCTTCAGAGTCCAGGCTGCTCTTTCTCCCTTTCTTTGGCTCACCCCCAATGCTTAAAAGAGTCCCACAGAACCAGTTCTGTGCAGCGCAGTCTCTTTCTCTTTTGTTTTGACTAATACACATTTTCATACATTATCCAAAAGTCTCCTCCAGGAAGAAGAGCTTTTCTACCAGTTTACACAGAGGAATTCTCCTGTAATACCTGAGCACCAACCAAAGGAGAAGCACTAGCTGTAAATGTATATAGGAATTTGTTTATAAACTCTTCATACCTACCACGAGTGACATATTGGTTTTGAACCTTAGCTGGTCTGGCACCAGAACCACAATTCTCTTCCATTAGAGCATACCAGAAAAAGCAAACAAGACAGTACACTTGGCATGTATCAGGGTCCAGATTGCCCAACGTGTTTGTGGCAACCTCCTACTGCAAGACTCGAAAAGCTCCCAGTTCACCCTCTAAAAATTGGGGTTCGCATGGAGGGATCTGAATTAACTCAAATCTTCACAGAACAAGCCAGACAAGTTAATGATATACCACCTGGGCCAATCATAGCAGAAAATTTATCAGATGAAATTCACAGATCATCCTGTGCCACTGCTTTATTATTACCAGACTCAATTAGCTAGTCATGACTAACTTGGAGCTTCAAGTTTTCACCTTCCTCTAGAAACAATGCATAGCTGATATGTCAATTAACGTTGACATATGAACCATTATTGATCTGTGTGAGCAAAGCTTCAGTTCTTATCCTTTATAATGTCTCAGAACCATGCCTGGGTTCTACATCAGTATTACACTCAAGAACTCTTCGACTAACTTATAAACCATACTAGATAAACTCCATGATTCACCAAACTATTGATAATTAGATGAAAAAAAGCTTTAACATCAAATGTCCTAGTATCTTGGAAAGTTCAAATTCCAATCCAGTTTGGGATCCAAATTCATAACTAAAACACCCTAATTGTAGCAACAAACTTATTCACATTTACACTTGATTAAATGAGCACAAAAGATCAACAAAAGCAAAACTGGTAGCAATCCTGTGCCGGTCTGCAGGGCAGGGCACAGAGCTTTTCACAAAATCACAGAATGTTCGGGGTTGGAAGGGACCTCTGTGGGTCATCTAGTCCAACCCCCCTGCCGAAGCAGGGTCACCTACAGCAGGCTGCACAGGACCCCGTCCAGGCGGGTCTTGAATATCTCCAGAGAAGGAGACTCCACAACCTCCCTGGGCAGTGGAGTCCAACCTGTTCCAGTGTTCCGTCATTGTGTGATCCCTCAAGGGATTAAAAAGTTAACACTTTAGCCCGGACTTCGTACTGCATGTGATTTACCCCTCAGCAGAGCACAGGGAAGGTCCACAAACTCTTGGCTCCATAGTACACGCTGGATATGCAACCCTCTGCTCTCCCCAAGTTTCCCAGCAAGAAGCTGCTTTGGCACAAGTTTCCCTGCCCAAGTATCTAGGCAAGAGGAAGGAGGCAGGGCAAGATTACCATTCAGCTGAGCTCAGAGACAGAACTAACTTGGCACTCGTAGTTCAAAAAAAGAGGCAGCCTTGACTTGTTACAAGCTTTTGAAGAGTCAAGGCTGCAATGCTAGCCAGGGGAAGTTCAAAGTGAGAAAGGCTGCTCTGAAACAAACTGTTCAAAGGTGTCCAGCATGTGCAAGGACCAACCCATCCTCCTCCAAGACAGTCACTTCTTAGGTAGTTGTGAGCTGTTGATCTAGGAAATGGTATCAGTTAATTTGATTTTAAAGAATTTTCTAGCTTCTTAAATGGAAATGGAATGAACATTTTACTTAAATCCCTTTTAAAAATAAAATGTCAGAATTACTTAGTGAATATACGGATGCTTACATTTGAGCTACATTTTGTAGTACAAATGCCTGTATTAAGTCAGTGCACCTTTATTGAAAAGTAGTTACCTCAGAATTGCAGTAAATTATTGCCAACAAATATGAAAATTTAAAAGGCACATTATATAGCTGTGTTACTCTCCAAATAATTCACAAGGTAAAGTCAAAGAAGAGAAAAAGTCACTTAGCAGAGCAATAAAAAGCTTTCATAATTTAATATTTAAAAGTCATGGCAATTGTGCTGGTATTAGAAAACTTCAGAGAAAGAAAAAGATAACTAGAAAAACAGTTAATCAAGCCACAATCTAGGAGCAAGCTGAACAGAAAACTGGAATCCTCCTTACCTTTTTACCATTCACAAAGAAAACAAGTTCATCCCCTGTCTCATTTGGAGCCATGCTGCACACCTTCCAAAATTCACTGAAACAGGGCCACAGATCACCCTTCCAAGAGCAGCCCTACACCCCACAGCAAAGTCAGCACCAGCGATATGACAAGTAATCTGAGTCTCCCTCAAGAATGTTTGACTTTATTTCTACATCAGTGCCCTATGAAACCCGATATTATATAAAGAGCCAATGAGGAGGCGTGCCAGCAGCGTTTGGTTGGTGCCTCTGCAGAAGTAATGACAGAAAAGGAGCTAGAACCAGCAGAGTGACCCGCCCCCTTTTATATAGCAATAGATCACAATTCAACTGCATTCCCTTTAGATTATACTGCCAGGCTTGGGGCACTCGGAGAATGCCACTGCAAGGGCTGCCAGGAACTCTCAGTATTTTGCAATACAATGCAAACTCCAGGGCGCGGGGGAGGGAGTCTCCCAACTATCCCTCACTGAATATTGACAAGAAAAAGCTCGGTTTCCCTTGCTCTGTGCATAGCCATCCACCCAGCTCACCACACAGAGATCTCTGATGAGAGCACCTGCTTATTTAAAAACTCCTCGATACATGCACACTAGCTAGCAGACTGACTGCAAGACTATTTCACTATTTTTCTTTACAGTTTTAAAGCTACAGTAACCTCCACCTGAGAGGACCAAATTTAAACAGATATGTATTTGTCCAGATAAAAGCAATTCTAGAGAACTGATGCTCTGATCCAGCACCTCAGAAGAGGTGTTGGGCTGAGATCATAATGTTTTCACTGGGCTCTTACAGCATTTAGGCTTACCTTTTTTGGCTTAATCCTCACATCCTGGATCTTAGGTGTGTGTTGTCAGTGAAACACAGAGAAAAGCCAACTCTGAAGAATTTTTTGTCTTCCATGTCCTTGGTGGTGGTTTCTTCTGGCATCTCCATTACACAACTGTACATTTTGCATTTTTTAAGTCTTCCTAGGTTTTTTTCCCAAAGTTGTCACAGAATTGTCCACAGACCCCTAGACATGACATGCATTGGTTTCATGAACAAGATATCTAACCCCTAGTTCCAGTTTAAAGTTCCTCCACAAAACAGCATGATTCCAAAGTCTCATGGAAGCTTCCTAGCACTGCAGTTAATCCTGTCTGTTACATCCTGATTTTTGTGACTTTGCTTTCCTTCTTCAGCATGTGAGGCTTATTAGTTTCAGCTAGGTTTTCTGGCTTTCTTAAAATCCCTAGGAAAGCACTACATCAAAATCTCCCTCCCAAAAACCTCTCTGAACAATTCACAAAACAAGAAAACCTAATTAAATTACCACTTTCAGAAACAGTCTTTCCTTCAGTGTATCAGAGTGAATCCAATACATACATTATTTTTACCAGCTTTCATCTTCTGACTCACATATTCTACTGCCCAGTCTATCCCCTAGAAAAGCTTTTTTATAACAAGTGTCAAACATTGTCTCAGCGCTTCTTCTCAGGTATTCGGTTTGCTGAAAGTATAGTGCACAGCAAACTTGTGCTTAACACCAGCTGCCTTAATCTACATTTGTAGTGAGTTGTGCATAGCTGAACCAGTGCTGACACCTATTGTCTGGCACCTCCCAGTTCATAGTATAACAGTATTACAAAAATGACACTTTTCTCCAAGAAATCTTCAGCTCTGTTGCTTCATATCTATGTGCAAATTTACATGAACACTCCCCTCACATACCAAACATCATGCTCAAAATTAGTGCACACAAGCATAGTACTTATAAATAGTTTTGCAATATTTTAAATAACAATTATTACTCATAACCACAGGTAACATGTTACAACAATCTTAAAGCAACTAGCCATTACAGCTAAAATCAAACATGCTTAGTTTCCTAATCTGTATTTTCTATAATGCACAGTGCTCTTCTTAGGTTTAAAGAACACTTGTAATCATGTCATCTCTTGTTTAAGGAATCCCATGTGCAAATTTTTGCCTAGCCTTGGTGATAGCCTTATAGATAAACTATCCCTTTCTGCTAAACCAGTTAGCAGCATCTTATGATATTCCATCATCATGTTTATTTTTGACCCATCAACCTACTATGCGCATAATACAAAAATAAATACATCTATGATAGCAACCTCTATATATAGATTACACAGTAATATAAATCTTCAGGTCTTATCTCAACAGTGTCACTGATCACACAATACCAAATTTATTCTCACCATCCTGATGGAATAGCCTATTACTATAATCATTGCACACGCAGAGAACCAAGACACCCAAAACATGAATTTTCCAAATCCTCTAAATAACTCTGCAGCATGAAATCTTGTGCCATTGAAGTCTCTTAATCATCTTTGAAAATCCCACCCCAAATAGAACAAAGAATTACCAGAAAGAAAGTGGGGAAAACAAACAAACAAACAAACCAACCCCCAGTAAACTTCTATAACATAAGAACATCTCCATCAGCATAGAACTCCCTTAAGTGAGACAAAAATAAAAACTTTTTTCAATCAAATACAAATTGGTTATGAGAGAAGGTATTCTGACTTACTCGTCACTTAAAGTCTAGCAGGTTTCCCATTTTAAAAATCATTCCTTTGACCATTCATAACTCAAAGTTGGGTATGTTTTAGAAGTTCAAAATTCCCTGCAGTCTCACACACTTATTAAAGAGCTCAGAAAGCAGATACTAGTGTTCGTCTTGTGAGAAATGGGAGGGGAAAATAGTACAGGCATCTCCAAAGAGGATTCTGTGGAGGTATTTATGAGGAGAAGCTTGGTAAAGCAGATAGCAAAGAAAACAAAGTCCCAAGTCATTTCTTTAATGCAGCACCCCATGTATCAAGCCTCCGGTGTTTTCACATTAACTCTGTGTGCCTGCTGCCCCTCTCTAATAGCTGGATGACTACTACAATTTATGAAGTATCCACTGTTGCTAGAACATGTGTCCAGCATCTTTTGGCTGAAGTGGAAAGGACTTGTTTGCTTTAGATCTGGAGATGCCTCTTCACTTGGCACAGATACCCTTTCTGGGAGCATGCACTGGCACTCTTTTCAGGGATCTCAAGAGGTCTCCACCTGCCAAAATGAGGGTCACCTATGAGGGCATAGAGCTTTACACACCATATCTCTTCTTGATGATTTCTTTTCAGAGCATAAGCTATTAGTGGTTGTGTTGCTTTGTTCTGAGCATTCTCTGTACAAGTTAAAAAACACATAAATAAATCACATTGTGTTGATTACGGACTGTGAATGTGAAAGCAGAGAGCATTGACTGAGGATGTCTGTTCTTCTCCTTGGCATCACCTATTGACCACTCAAAGACAGAATCCTGAAATAAGAGGAGTTTTTACCTGACTAGAAAGGGACATTCATACTTTATTGGCAGTATCTCCCAAAAGATCTCAAAGAAATGCAATATTGTCAAGATCCTAATACAGGCAATAAACGTCTTACTTGGCAATAACAAAAAAACCCATAAATTTGCCATATGGGTATGAAAGTAAGATATTACTTATTTTTTCAAAGACATTTCCCAGGGAAAAAAAAAAAAACTGTAAGTTTCATGCACTTTCTTACAAGATATCTAAATTCCTTTCTGGTTACAGATACAGGCTGGAAAAAATCACGGTCACAAAGCAAGTATGAATTGGATATACTCATTGAGGTTTGCAAGTGGACACTAGCTCGTTATTCATGAATCACTAATCATTCAGTGTTCAGCTTATAATTGTATGAATATTGTCTAATTGTATGGATTCATTTCATGAATTATGATCTCTTCATCTGCATTTGAAGATGGGTGGAGTCTAATTATAGTTCTTTTCCTAGTCCTACCACCTGGCTTCCTCTGAGAGCAAGAAGTGAACAAAGTTAGTTAATTCTGACTTCTGTTGAGAAGTACTGGTTGTCACAAGTCTTCAGAACAATTAGCAAAGCAAGATGTTGTTTTCAATTCTTTTGCAGTTTTTCTTTCATAATGTAGTTCCAGTGGACCAAACAAAGGATATTTCAGATATATGACCTGAAAAGCAACATCTTTTCAAGTAGGCTTTTTAATATGTGTTCCTTGTCTTCCAGCATTGTCTTCAGCAGCAGCTAACTTGACATCTACCAGTTGTGTTCTACTTGCTTCCAGGATATCATGAAAGAGAAACTTCAGACACCTGTCCTGATAATCTAACTCAGTAAAGTCAGTAAGGTATTTTAATCTTTCTTCCTGGCCTTTCTGTCTCTTCATCTGCCTACACTCTAGGAGCATCTTTTGTATTTAGTCATTATAACTCTGTCCTGGGAAGCACCAGAAGGAAGCAGAGTCTCCTTGCAGAGAGTGGCTGCTGTCTTTGTCACAGGTGGAAGCGTCATCTCCACTGAGTGTTTCAAAGAGGAAAAGAAAGCGGGGCAGCTACAACCACCACTTAGAGCTCTTAATTCTTTTGAACAGCTGCTAAAGCACCTCTTCTCTAGCATCAAATACCACCCTGATATTCCCAGATCCCTGAGAAGGCAAGTAGGAGCTTCTGGGCCAGCCTAAAGAAGTAAAAGCTAGTTCCCATACATAGCTTGCATAGCACATGGCTAATTTTATACTGCTTCGCTTCATAGGAGACAGTCTCACACAGAGGTCTGCCTCACTTGTTTTCTTCTCCCCCTGTAAAGATACGGATGAATTTTGCTCAGGAGATCATTCAGTCTAGTTTTCTCTTGTCTATACACCAGATGCAGTCTAGCGTATGACTCCTTGTCAAAACTCTTATACCAGCTATATGATGTAGATTTATATTTAACATACTGTCCCAAACCTGTCTGGGCATCTGCACAAGTCCTCTGGCTGCCCTGTGTATCTCACTGCTAATCACTTTCTCATTTTAGAATGCAATATTTTGGTGGGCAGTTTGTTCAAAAGACAAGAAATCCTCTACAGCTGCTTCTGCTAACAAAAAAGGCTTCCTGCATCAACCTAATATTTGACTGTTCTGTCTAGAAAGGATTTCTATGCCAAAAACTTGTGAGCATTCTCCAACTACTTAAGTTTGTCTAAGAAAAAGACTGCACCTCTTCACAGACTCTGCCTAAATGGAGACATGTACATCTTAGTACTTTGGAGTATGATTTCCTTCTAGCTTCCAACTAGCCTCTACCATTACAATGACTGAGAGTTGTCAAAAACAGACTTATCTAGACCAGATAAGTACGACAAGTCAGTCCCCCAGAGAATTTCAGAAAAGCTTTGTTAACAGTATAATGCAGGACAGCAGATGCCATCACCGTTGCCGCAACAGGCAATTGTCTGAAGTTGAAGCCATTATGGTCAGCTTGCATCCAGACTATCTTGATTTCTCTTCAAAACAAACTCATTCTAAATAACTTGCCACTAAGTAAAGGTAACAGAAAATAAACATCAAGCAGGAAAGAAAAAGCCTCATTGAAAAATCATGGACAGTACTATCTCAAGAGCAATTTGCACAAACTCGGAATTAATCATTTAAGGTGAAAATTAGGAAAGCCATAAACATTGTAGCAGTAACATTGAAGAACACCCTTCCAAGGGAAGCAGCACCTGAAAGAAAGATTAACTCCTTTCAAAATGAACCTTGAACAGCCTATAAAATGGATAATGTGTTATGCATCTACTACAGAAGTTGAAACTTCAATTACTTCAAGTCTTGTTTCCCTCCTCGAAGCATACCTCATGTCCAGAAGACAGATTTTCTTAAGTCACGTTCCTGATATCCTACAGTCTCAACCTGAAATAAAAAAGCCTTCATATTCCCAAAGTTATCTTATTAAGATTGGACAGGGAAGAAAGCTGACTGTATGTAGAAAGTCTGGAATGATGTACACCTTAAGCACATCTATGAATCCCTGACTACTCAGAAAATATGTTCTTAATTACCTGGATTGTTTTCAAGCATAAGTACCTCATAGTCAGACTCGCTGCTTTCAGTGATAGACTTTATGCCCAAGTATGGACATTTAAAAGGTACTGAACAGAAATCTTACACCTTCCTTACTCCTGAAGCTTTCCTAATTCACGAAGAACAAGTTACCTCCACTTTTCAAGAATTCACTTTGAAAACAGTTAAAAGATTAATGTATTCGCTCCACTACACTTCTTCCTATATTTGCATGATGAACTTGCAGATCCCAAATATTTCTGGTCATTTACCATGGTTGCCCTTTATACCATCTGATGACAAACAAGACAGTCGTCATCTCCCTTTTGTAGTGGCCTCCTTTTTTAATGAAGCTGGTTTCCACCCACTGTTATTTTGTATCCTGTATTATTTTATATCTGATTACCAAAGATAGAGCTGATAGTTTTCATGGGTTGGCAAGAGGTTACTTTGCAGAGTTCAAGCAGGCAAAATGAGGTTGAGGTATTTACCAACAAATGAATTACATGGCTGTTGCAATAAAATATCCAGCATGACTAATGCAGACACCTAACTAGAGTACAGATATACCCGTACTTTCAGGAGAATGCTACTGATGTATCTGATATAAACATGATTAACAACCTTGTTAAATTAAGAAGATAAGATGGGCTTAACCAAACAGCTTAGAAAAATACTGGAGAAAATGATGAAAGAGTAAGACAAGGAATAAAGACATGTGTATATAGGAATTCTCAAAGCTGCTTTTCCCAGGGCAAGGTAAGCATGTCCTAATGGTTAACAAGGTTGGGACTGTAGAAATTGATAACTGACTGCTAGTTGTTTTCTGCTCTGTTATCTCTATAACTAGCAGAACAGAAGCGTCCAATCACACCTCTGTCTGGTTTCTGCTGAGTAAACCCGCTGTTTCTTTGCAACAATTTTTCAGTGATCCTTCCAGGAGATAAATCAGATCTCGACAAAGCACCTCAATTAGAAGTGGTCAGAGTAGCCAACATTATTCACTTTAGCAAAGACGACACAAAGTTTTTATTCCCTTGAACAAAGTATAAGTTATTCTATAGAAACAAAAACACAGCAGAGTTGCATCCAGAGTTTCAAATCCGTCTTCCCTGAAGACTATGATCGTTCCAATCCTAAACTGGATTCCATACATAAAAGCTCTGACATTTCTGTCCCAGGAGAGTTGCTGCAGTGGTCCTATAATATTATTGCATTTGTTACCACAATAGAATACTTCCAATAAGGAGAGATTTCAGTTTCTGTGCCACAAAGCTTGCAATCTAAACCAAAAGCCTCTGAAGAAAAACAATAGGCTAAGAGAGCCCAGAAGAAAGACCTAGTTCTTATTATTTTTGTAATCATGATTACTGCAGCAGATAATAGCTTTTAGGAGGGACTAGTGTGGAGCCTGTAACATGCAACCTGCTGCATATTCCATATCTTACAGAATATTAAGCACAAAAATACGAACAGTAACCTGCACTGAGAGTTGAAATAACACAAGAAGAACTTACAGGATCCTAGCGTCATCAACACCAAGCCACTGATATCAAATATCCAGATGCTAAGGAACTTCTACAATAATCTGAATTAACTTCTTTTTTCCGGCACCACATCATCCCATACCACAGCTGTGCATGGCAGAAGTTTTTTTTTATCAGATCTTTATTTTAGTGAATTAATCTGTTGCATTGGTCAGATATTATTTGCATGTGTTTGTAGATCTTACTTTTTACATTTAGCCCCCCTAGTCCAGAAGTTTATTGTTGTTGAAGAACCACAATCTAGCAGAAAATCCATAAGATCAAATAGTGGCAGCGAATTGGATATATGATGATCTTTACTTTAGGAATAGCAAAAAGTGATGGTAGACAAGCTTTTACTAGACTCTGTTCAGGAAGCTACATTCTATTCTTTTAAGACAGGTTCCATTTCTATACTTACCTCTTCCTTTACGTGGTGCAGACCTTAACCAAGCTGGCCTTCAAACCCCACTTTGATCCATCCATTGGAGTCATGCATTGAGTAGTCTCCATTTTTCTATGAATAGAACCAATATTTGGACAAAAAAGACGGTCATTTATTGTATATCTACCTTTTAGATTATTTAAAGTGCACAAAACCATCCTTTTAAAAAAGAACATTCTTAGAAAACCAGCCTTTTTACACATCACACTTCTCATTTCTATATGGATTAAAAATGTAGTTTGAGTTTCTCATCTCACACAAGAAGTTATGCAGTACAGAAAAGTTGTAAGACCTGACCAAAGAGCAGGACAAACAGTGAAGAGACCAAGGGTGAAATTTTCAAAAGTACTTAGTGCTGAGCTCCTTTCTCACCACACTCAGTGGGAGAGAAGTTAAATAAACATCAAATGCTTTCTGAATAATTCTACCTAGTGAGAAACCACCCATTATTTTCACTGAGACCAGAATCTGAACCCAAGACCTGTACTCTGTTGACTGAAACATAGCATGTATGTATCTTTACTTTGTTTACACTTCCCAGGGCTGATGCCCCAGCAAAAGGATGCAAAGTCAAAGTAAGATCAATTAAAACAAAAGTAAACACACTAGACTGTTTTCCCACACTGACCTGAAAGGCATGAAAGCAACATAAACTGGAAGAATAACGCAAGTACTACTGATTTTCCTGGAAGGGTTTCGTTTTGTTTTCTGGAATAAAAAATAACTATAGAATAGCTTATTCCACAATACATAATCCAGTGAATTTCCAAAAGCAGGAGAGTTTAGAGGGTTCAAAGCACATTCGGTTATCACAGTTCCTAGATGTCCATTATATCTTTTCTGGATAAAGATTTGTAGTGAGGACCGCCACTCAACTCAAGTAATGTTGCAGTCTCCCAAGATATAAACTGAATGGTTTAATTTATAGTTATTCACACCTCTTCACTGTATCTCAGGAAAATCTCTTCAGCACAAGAAATGTTTTCTTACACTAAAACCACTAATAAAAAAATGTATAGATAAAATAGAGTACCCACCAGTTTTGGGGCACCATTGACAATATCTTAGATTTTACGAGATTTTTTTTCCACGCTTCAAGTGTCTTAGGTCTGCTAACCTGACTAGTGTTCATGTCAGCATTTCTTGTAAGAAAAAACATCATTGTCCCTGATCCCTTACCTATACTGACGTAAGAAGAAGTTTGGATGCAGAAAGATTACACGATGTTCAGGATAAACTAAAGTGAAAAAAAAAAAATTAAGAACTTTCATGGTCAGGGTCTGCTGATCTGTGAAAGCCTGACTCAGCAGCAACTTAGCAAAAAACAAGTCCCTATTGGGCGAGGAGAGGGAGCGGATCCCAGAGCTGGTCAGCTGGAGAGGTCAACGGCGGGACCACAGAGAAGATCAAGGGCCTGGCAGACAGTGCCTGGGCCCTGTTCCCAGCAAGGGCAGGCAGGGATGGCCAGTGGGTCACCAGCAGGGTAATTCTCTTGCCTGCTCTGCACTGGTGACTCCATAGCCCTCAGCAGGACCCCAGCAGTGGGGTATGTCTTACTGTCCACTGACAGCAGTTCCTCCAGGCCAAGCCATTGTGGAGATCAGCTTAAATGCAGCAAACTCTCTCATAAGCAGACATTAAAAGAAGGAAGAGGACCAGCAAAAAAAATCAGACATCCCACTGCTTACATAAATGTTAATGGTGAACAAGTATATGTATTTACAATGAGACTCAACGGCCCTCCCTGCCCTTACCTCCGTCTGCGGCATGCCTTCTAGTGGCTATGCATTAGAACTTGAGATGGTCTCCCAACTGACCAGTCCAGGAGCACCCATTATTTCTAGAACAGCCATGAGATAGACATGTAGATAATGTAACCACCAAAAGCTGAAAAAGTGAATAGCTAGAGACAGGGAAGAACAGAGACTTTTAAAGCAATTTAAAAAAATTGCAAGCACAGGAAAATTGAGGGGACAAATATGATACATTTTTTTTCTCTGGAAAAAAGATCTCTAAATTTCACCTATTATTTAAAAAGTCTTCTGGCCCTACTCAGACTGAGTAGGCACAGTAGGATGTCTTCCTATCAAATTCAACTTCTCCTGCATTGCACAGGATACTTCAACAGCTGCCCTGACAAGGTATAAATAATTAACTTAATCTGCACTGTGCAAGCAACAGGGCAAAAGATTACAAAATCTATTTATGCAATTCAGACATGTTACACTGGGACACTCAAAATACATATCAGCAAGCCAATTGTCCTTTTCTTGTTTTTATACATAAGATGGAAAACATTGAGAAACACAGACAGCATAAGCTAAATTTTATTTAACATACAGAACACCTAGACTGGAAGAAAAGAAGAATATTTTTTTAAAATACTCACTGAGATTCTGCCATATGGCATGACTAATGCCGAACTTCAACAAAAAAACCAACACAAAAAAATAGTTGTTTATTCTATTTATTCCTTTCTAAAAGCTCAAAGGTATCTGAAATCTGGCAATCAAGATAAACCAGGATAAATAATACATGTAACCACCCCCCCCCCTTTTCAATTTATGTTCTGGCAAGAAGATAACACTGTTCCTGTAGGCTTTTTATTTTTAAAAAGTCTTCACAAATCATTCTAGCAAATCTTTCTTGATGTATTGATAATGCAAACTTCTGCAAGTATTCTCGATAATGCAAAAAGTTCCCAAACATTTGTGACCAACTAATTGCAATTATGTATACTACTCAATCATTTAAATATCATCATACAATTGATAGTATTCATTTCCTTGACTGGAGGAGGCAAACTCATGACACTATTGCTTGCTGAGACTTTATAACCCTCTTCACCAACTCCAAATGAAAACAAAAAAATCAAGAGCAAATTCAGCATTTTTATTCTAGCCTTTCCATATAATGGATGTCTCAAGATCACTGCACACTCCAGAATTATTAAACTGCTGATCTGTTTATCCCACATCTCATACACTATTTTAAACAAGCATCTTTGAGTGACAAGAGTAAGAGTCATCAGAATGAAGAGCTGGTTGCCAAGTTGTGGCAATGCACTGGAACTCCCTTTTCTGAAGGGAAAGGAGAAATCACTCCAGATGATGCCATTTTTAATAGGACAAAACCCATACTTGAAAAAGCCCAGGCAGGCAACACTCAGAAAATATGAAAATGCTCTGATGAAGAGGTACCAAGTAAGTTATGATGGAAAAAAAGGTCCAGAGTTTTTTTTTCCACTGAGATGTCAAAGGACATTTATTTGGTGCCATATTTTGTGTTTCAAGACTCTTCTGCCAGCTCTCAGTTAGCACAGCATTCAGCCTGGGCCAAGGAGTTCCACAAGAGAGAAACTGATCTTACAGGGCTCTCAGAGCCAGGCAGTCTTCCACTCCGCTGAGTTGAATGTACTCAAGTTCAACAGGGGACTGTCTGTACAAATCTATCCCCAGACTGAGTCCAGCAGGGGTCACAGTGTTCACAGTCAGACATCTCAGCTATGATTACAACTAGGTATTTTGAGTTTCCCATTCAGCTCCACAGAACTTCCAGGTGCAAGAAACGAAAGGCTGGAGCAGATGCATCTTAACATTCCCTTTTATCATTCCTCATTTCCTTCAGCTTTTAGTCTTACTCCTCCATAATCACTGACTTAAGACCATGGCTCTTACCCCTTTCAGCTGAGAGCTTTTACTCAGAACCTACTTTATCTTTGATTCATCCAGAACCATGACTTCAAAGTTCCTTCAAAGTTTCCAGACAGAATAAGCATAAATATGCTTTGACTGTGATTCCCCTAGAGAAGTTTCTTGAATGGATTCCACAGTATCTATCCCTAAATCTCGTGGATGTCCAGTAATTGTAATGAATTCCTGAACATCCAGGTTGATGCAGGACACATGCCATGTGGTTCAGTCTCTCCAGAGACTACTGCTACTTGCTAGCCTGCGAATCACACTCCTCAGCAGATCACTGTTGCCTCAAGTTCCAAGCACGCTGTCAGAAGAAGGTTGATTACCTTTCTGATTCAGGTTGTCTGTCAGGACAGTTGTCCCTACTCAGTTGTCTACTTCTGCTCTGCAGTTTACCGGCTAAAGGCTGGCTTACTGCTCCCTTCATACAGCCTTCCTGACATACTGCTTAAATGTCTTTTGTTTCATTTCCTTCTCCTGGGCTGTGTTTCATAAGGACCATGCTAAAAAAGGCAATGTCTTCTATTTGACTTTTTCAAAACACATGCTCACTAAGGTGTGGTGGGTTGTTTTTTTTAGCTGGTGCATCTCATTGTTCACACTTCATTAACAGAAACTCCTTTTCCCTTTTGACTACTGCTGGGGAACCTTAAGGCAGTTTAAAAGAAGCTAAAACCTGCCCAGGTAAGCTGAAAACACATTGTGAGCAAGTATCTCAGGCATTTAGGTCTGTTGTGGACAGACAGAAAGTATAAATTGCTCTAAAAACAGTTGACTGCAGAAGCAGCGCTTGATCAGCACATTTAAATAACAAGTACTCAGAAACCTAAGTATCAATATCCAAGAAATCAGATATATATATAATATCTTATCCAGCCATCCATTATGTTGCTGTTTTCCCTCCCTCCTGTTCCTGTGACACTGAACTCCAGTGAATGTTTCAGGTCTACACTCACCAGAATACCTTCCATTCTTTTACTGTCAGCTGTTTCCTCCTCCATGGAGGAAGTACAACCTAAGTACATACTCCATAACAGTTTCAACCCCTTTTGAAACAAGAAAGTGCCCCTAGCACATCCAGCTGGTAACTTCAGTCCCAATTACTTCCTAGTTTCAAGATAGCATAACCAGCTTCTTCCATTTGGTGCAACATGGACCTGTACAATGTTATCTATTCACCACTTCCCCATCTCCCATCCTCTGATTAGTTTACTGTTTTTCTCTGGTGGTTCTTCATCTTCAACATCCAGAAAAACTGGTTTAAGCCCTCCCTTGTGTCTGTGCTTTTCTCTCCAAACAGGTAAAGTCTTTCTGTTGCCACCCTCACAGTACTTTTTCCCATAACCCAACAAGTTAGAGCCCCCAGTCAGTTTCTCTGACACGGCCAAGCATTCCCATCTAGACTTCTATGCTCAGCTTGGAAGATTTACCAGAACATTTCCAACCCAGGTTGCTGAGCTCTGTAGTATTTCTTAAGCAGCTTAGAAACCCAGGAAACTGGCTGAGAAAATGATCATCAGGATGAAGATTCCACAGTATGTCCATCTGGCAGAACAACACCTCAGGTCCCATTAGAACAAAACCTTGAATCATTACCCCCTTGGCGCTGAAGGCAGTGGACCTCCACCCTTGGCTATCTAGTGCTCCTCTGCACCTCCGTTCTTATTTCTGTCTTAAATGGAGAGCAAGCTTGGTTGCATAAGAAACCACCATGTGCCAATTGGGATGGTCAGTGTCTGGCTCCTTGGTGTGGATAAGTGGGTTCTTCTCACAGCAGTGTTTCTGCATTCCAGGATCAAGCTAGCTGGCTTCCTCCAGCTTGAGTATCCTGCAGATGAAAACCATGTGCTCCCAGTTTTGCTATTCAGTCACCACCTACAGCAACTGTTGTAGCTCATTTGGCAACTGGCATGTTTCACCTTGGGTGGTACCTCTTATCTGGCATCCTTTAACACCCTCTTAGTAGGTTGAAGAAAAAAAAGCCTGCAGTCAAGCATCGTTCACTATTTCTGTATTTGTTGGGAGTAAACAGCTTGATGACAGCAAGCTTTTCAGGTATAAAACAGCAGTAGATCCTAAACGAGCTTTTTCCTTTTCACATAGGTTTGGCTTCATGAACACCATGTCTGAGGTCCATGTTCATGAAGAATCCATACCTGCTTTGCCCAGCCTCTGTAACTTTTCCAATATGCGTACAATTCTTGGAAAGGAGCAATTTAGAACTTGGTGTGACTTCTCTAGCCCTAGATAATTTCTTCTAGTAAAGAACTCCTTTGCCAGTTGCAGCTTCCCCTTCTGTCCTACCCCGTATCACATGATGCGTCAGTTAAACCAATGCAGTGGGAGTCCAAAGAGCATAGCAACATCTTCTTGGACACATCCCCTTCTGTGTCTCTCTATTTGAGCATCATTTAGTCTGCCACACCTATTTCCAGGTCCTTCAAACAAGGCCCACATCCTGTTCAGGAGTAAGGCAGCAACTACAGGAAGGTACTGACCTTGTTTAAACCACCTAAGTGACACCAGAACAACAGGATAGTGCACAGGGGCAGGACCTGCCCCACTGCTTGATTAACAGTACTTCCATAAGGATCAGTTGTCAGTATTACAGAATCTTCAGGCACATTAAAGAAAGGCCAGCTAACTATTTGCTAGTGAAGCAAGTATTAGTATTGACTAAATCCTGAAGTGCAAGTTATGCTTGACTCGTGGCAAACCCTCCACAACCAACTACACTTTAGTGTAATGAATGTGTGAGGAGAGCAGATTGCTAGGACGGCCCAAGTCCAATGTTGACAGCAAGCTAGAGTCTCAAAGAACCAAGCTAGCTACCTTGCTGCTGGAAAGCAGGGGACTGGAGTGTCACGTCATCAGCCTCTGGAATGGAGTGAGAAATGCTCCAGAGCCTAACTGGAGATGCAAGGAGGCATTAACATTTGGGAATAGCACATTCCATTCTGAAATAAGTTATGCAATCCCACAGTGACAAAAACTAGCTGGAAAACAGACATGGCAGAGGAACTATGAAGTCAGACACAGGATACTACACATGCCACAGACTGATCCTGCAAGGAGTATACCAGAAACAAAGCAAATAAGATTTCTGCTCTGACTCATGCATATTATAGGATGCCTCAAAGGACTCAATAGTACACTGTCAATGATGTCATTCTGGAAGCTTATACAAGTGCTTATAATTACCTAGGAACTGTTTATAAATTGCCAAACCATAGGAGATGTCCATTCACAACATAATCCTATTTTATCCTCCTAGTGTGGCTCTGAAATTACTAGAATATGAACAGTAAATCTAAAACCATCTGACTGGAACCCAATCTACCCATCAGGTACAGATCAAAAATTACACCTGATGATGTAGAGCACATACAAAAACACTGACATTTTGCCAAAGAAAACATTGTAAGAAAAACAATAATAGGGCACAGAAGTTGCCAAGAAGAACAAAACAACAGAATAAAAATGTTTCTGTGTATTTATCCACAGTGTTGAACTCCAGATGTTGCTGATGCACAAAAGCCAACTACAGCAGTGACAGAATATGTCTGTACAAAGTTGTGGAATGCTGTCGTCACAGAGGAAGCATCTTATCAGAGCACTAGAAAGGGTAGTTTTGGCCAAGTGAACTGCTTGTTAAAGCAAAATAATCCTAAAACACCAAATACAGAAACACTTTTCTACAAACCATCAACTGTTATTTTCATCTGGATTTGTTTTTTCTAGAGGTTATACATCCCCAGGAGAATTATGAAATTGACCTTACGATTCCTATATCTTTCCAATTAAGCTCCCAAAGTCAATTATTAAAGGCTTGGAATTAAAGTTATAATTCAAATCTGAAATCTTGTATCTTCAATGTGCATATTAATGATTTGAGAAGAGCTTGTAAGAAACACCAGAATTCCTGTAAGTCTACTTTATTCAATGTTTTTAAGGTTCGTTTAATTGGATTTATGCTTTAAAAACTTTAACAAATATATTAATTTTTATTTAGTGCTAGTGCTGGGTCACATGCTATTGTTTTTCCATGTAACAACTTCATGTTGCTATGCTACCAAGAGCTACAATAACCTAATAAACACTAATTAACATTTGCACAACATTAATGTGGTTACTTGCAGATTTAAATACATGAAAAGCTGAGACACTAAGAGGAACTCTTAGATCATATAGTGAATCCACACTAGCCCAGGAATAGAGGCAGTAAATCCTCATTGGCATTTCTACAATGTCTGGGTAAGGCTCTTTTTAAGTGACTAAACCATCCAACTAATTATATTACTTCAAAATACTGCTTCAACTTAATTTGTTGAAATCGATATTACATCTTTCCACCCAGAACTGATGGGTTTGATTTTCATTTACTCTGGATTCTTATAAGAAAAATCAAGGTTCATTCTTAAATTATTAGGAAGCAGCCACTGCAATTCTGCAGAGTTAAATTAAGAAAGTTCCCAAGATTTCACAGCCATCTCCCACCTGCTTCTGTGGCAGAGTGGTCAGGGAAGAAGATTTTTCCAGTGTTCAAGAAATCACAGGTTGACATATTCAGAAATATCCACCAGACTCTCCCAGCTGATCCAGCAATAGACCACAGGAGAAATCACTGATCATACCTAGAGCTCTTCACTCTCTTTTTGCCTGCAAATTCCTCCTCTTTGCCAATAATCACACTCCTCAGATGTTACCCAAGGTCACGTAGTACTTTTGGTTACAGCTTTACCTTCCTATAAGTCCATTCGATCTAGCATTTTTAGAGCAGAATATCAGCTGTCAACTTCAGAGCCCCTCTCAGAGGAGCATCTGGAACGCACAAATTCAGGGAAAAGTGAGTCCCCAGTCTCACCCTATCCCACATACTTTCGAGACACAATGAACACTCTCCTGAAATAAACACATCCATCCAGGAAGAATTGTCCTTCAGAGACAAATCCAGTCCACATATCATCAGTTCAAACACTCATCATATGTAAGGATCACTTCGAGATGTGTTTACATCTCTTTTGAAGGTTTAATTTTGGACTATTAAAAGTCCGTTCAATGAAAAAATTGCAAAAGCTTGGTGTCCTTCACCAAGGGACATGAAACTGAGCAGTTATGCAGATTGCTCCAGGGACTACCAATTGCACAAGTTTTGTAGAACCTTATTTGTCATTTTACCTTGCCAATTTTTTTGCATAACAGTTCGAAGGTGGTGCTGCAGTTTGATGGGCTTGCTTCTGTTTCAGCGACAAAATAGAATAAAGCAAAAACTAAAGCATTTGTAAAAATCAGTATCTTGTGTTTAATTAAGCTCCTAATGTTGCTCTTTAAATTTAGGTAACTATTTCCTAGTTGGTATTTTACTAATTCCTCTAAGGTAACCAGAGCCCTTATCAACTGTTACACTGGTTCTACTGCAGTTAATTCTTACCTTTTATTTCTCCAGTCTTTAGCAATTCTGCCTCAAAGTTTGTTCCTTTTAAATAGAGAACATTCAACCCAACGTGATCTTCATTGATTTACATCAATTAAGAATCTGAAAAGGTTTGCTGCTGCCTGAAAGAGATGTGTACTACTTCTTACTGCTCCTTCTAGATTAATGCCCATGGTTACCTGTGGCAGTTTTCCTGTGCATTCAACTTAACACTGATAAAATGAGCAAGATTATGCAATTAGCAAGATGCTATCTAAGATTTTGACTAAATTTTAACATTCAGAAGCTCTACATAAAGCTTTATGCTGCTGGGTTGGACAATTATTAAAACTTCGGTCTTAGCAGTTGGTCTCAAAATGCGTTCTCCATATGGCTGTAACAAGTTCAACACCCTGAAGTTCGCGAGTCTGGTGGATGATAACCTTGACATGAGCCACCAATGTGCGCTCACAGCTGTGAAGGCCAACCATATCCTGGGCTGCATCAAGAGAAGCGTGGCCAGCAGGTCGAGGGAGGCGATTCTGCCATTCTACTCCACTCTGGTGACACCCCACCTGGAGTCCTGCGTCCAGCTCTGGAGTCCCCAGAACAAGGACACGGAGCTGTTGGAGCGGGTCCAGAGGAGGGCCATGAAGATGATCCGAGGGCTGGAGCACCTCTCCTGTGAGGACAGGCTGAGAGAGTTGGGGCTGTTCAGCCTGGAGAAGAGAAGGCTGCGGGGAGACCTTATAGCAGCCTTTCAGTACCTGAAGGGGGCCTATAGGAAAGATGGGGAAAATATTTTCAGCAGGGCTTGTTGTGATAGGACGAGGAGTAAAGGCTTTAAACTAAGGGAGGGTAGATTTAGACTAATGAGGGTGGTGAAACACTGGAACAGATTGCCCAGAGAGGTAGTGGAGGCCCCATCCCTGGAAACATTCAAGGCCAGGTTGGACAGCGCTCTGAGCAACCCGGTCTAGTTGAAGATATCCCTGCTCACTGCAGGGGGGTTGGGCTAGATGACCTCTAAAGGTCCCTTCCAACCCAAAGCATTCTATGATTCTATGATAGAGTCAATAAGGCACTCATGTTTCTTCTAGAACTAGTACCATGAGATTTTGTGCCTGAAGTGCAGTTTACAGATGACACGTGATTCCCTAGTTATAGTGAAGACAATTACAAGTAGCATCAAGCCAGTAATGATGATTCTACAGGTAACGGTGTCCAGTTTTCTATTTCCAGCTCAGATAATGAAATATCCTATAAAGATGTGTTCACAACCACTTGGTGAGACCAGAGTAAACTGAAGCCATTCAAACTAGTTCTGCCTTTTCCCCACTTCCATTAATAAAGAATGTCACAAGACGCTCATTATCACAAGTTCTTTTTAGATTACAGATCCATCATTTGCAATAAATAATTGATGCAAACACTTTAATAAGTCACATGAAAGCATTCATTACTACCTGACTAGCTTCCGCTTGTGCTTAAGCACAGTAGAAGCAAATTACTCCCACGGCCTCCAACGGACTGACACACCTTAGAAAGCTTAACGTCACTGTTAGAAGGTCATTTTTACAGATGCATGTATGCTTCCCCATCGCAATCACAAGAGCAAACATTGACTGATACAAGTAACCTGTTGTTTTGAGATGAGTATGTGAAGAATTATCACGACCTTGACCCATCCTTGTATAGCAAATGGCTAGATGACCTATCAGTTGCAGCTTGCAACACCTTTTCCAGCCTCTTCCCCACTTAGGGTGAATGGTGAAACCCTGAGCAGAGCCGATGCACTTTGGAACATTCATCAAGTATTTTACTGGTCCCACAGCACACAACTGGTTTAAGGATTATTCAGGACAGGAACACTCATGTCATTAAGCCTTTTAACAAATGGTAGAAATACAAAATGTCAGGACTAAAGCTTTTCAAGAGTGCACTCAAAGGTCAAGATTTTATCCAAGCACAGTGAGAGCCTACAAAGCATGTTCTGATGAAACAAAGCAACCTCGCCTACAGTAACAGCAGTCACATTTGCCTTATCTCATG
The DNA here is from genome assembly GCF_030867145.1 of Opisthocomus hoazin. Lineage (NCBI taxonomy): Eukaryota > Metazoa > Chordata > Aves > Opisthocomiformes > Opisthocomidae > Opisthocomus > Opisthocomus hoazin. The sequence continues at coordinate 33,251,620 of NC_134415.1, read as the reverse complement.
CCTTCAGGGAAGAGTTTACTAGGAACAGTGCTGTCATCTAGCCCCTCCCTACTTTAGTATTCCTTACAGCAGTTAAATTAAGTACATCTGGGCAAATATGCATATGCTCTCCTTTTTTTGCAAAGCATTATATACATTTCTCATGGCAGTGATGAGGGGAACATGTAGCAAAAAAGCCACACAACGCCTTTCAAAAGAGGATGAAACCCGGAAACTGATATTCAGTATTTTCCTAATTCAGGTTGCCGGTTTCATGAAGGAGGTGTATTCAACCATGCAGCTAGTTACACCATCTTGCAAGTTCAAGTGTCAGACCTAGAGTTTTCTGGACATGCTAATCTATTCTTGAGACAGGCACTCCCTGAAAGATGGCTTGTCATATCCTTCTGAAGACAGTACCTGTCACAGCGTAGAAGTTGTGGGAAGCAGTATGCAATGAGTATCTATCCTGGCTAAACACTGCATGAACTAACTCTTGAGCCGTTTAAGCTCCTGCCTCTCCAAAGGTAATCACACTACCTTTCAAAAGCTATTTACTACTTTTTTTTTTGTTCTATTCTTTGCTCCTCCTTTTACTATTTTTGCAATATCAAAACATGTGTAAGCATGTCTTCATCACTACCACATTACAGACTTTCTTCTTTCAGGCACCCAGACCCCTCAGCCTTCCTGGCCATAGCACATCAGGAAAGCACTTCCCTGCAGTCTGTCACTCTTCCATGTTGATTATGCAGGTTGCTCTCCCTGCAAAGACAATTAATTGCAACATCTGGCCAATGGCCTTCCAAACCCAAGTTCTCCTAAATCCCAAGTTACTTCTCCCATGACCTAAGCATTCAGCTAATCCCAAGGCAAGGACATGTTTGATGGTTATCTACATGGTGCAGTGAACTTCTCTGGCCTGTATCAACTGCAGTGGCAGTGCAAATGCTTTTTAACCCGTGGAAATCAGCAGATCACATCCATGAAAGACTTTCCTGACAAAAACTTCTGTGTGCAGCTAACACAGGAGGCCTGGTTTCCAGCCCACATGTTGCTGCATCATCAGAGCCAAGGGAGAGGGAGCTAGTGTGCCCCCTTTCAGGCTATATCACAAAACCAAGATCACCCCTTGGATTTGCACTGCACTGGTCACATCTTTTTCAGGTACTCTTGCTAGCCGTCCCCAAGAACTTATATATGTATGTAGAGTAGATAAACTGCCCTAAAAAAAGTCACCCTTTCAACTTGTTAAGGTAGAACTGTTGCCCCATAAATCCAAGATCAAAGAGCTTAGGAATGTCCTGAAGTTCCAGGATACTCTACTGTTGTAGACACGTCTTCCCCTTTCAGTTATAAGCAGCTCAGGCAAGTCGGACAACAGAATTTCTAACCACGTTGTGGGCTTGTTGATTCTTTGTGTGGTTTGGATTGGTTGGGTTTTTTTTGTGGTTTTTTTTTCAACAAAGCCAGTCAAGAAAGATTGTTTCGCATATTTCCCAACATTAGTTCAGCCTACTCACTACTTATCCAGGCAGGTAAGTCCAGCTGAACCTCTGACAGTGAAATCTGCTCACGTAATATGTAAAAAAACCTGTAGTGAAGGTATAAACCATTCAATTCATGTACATACAGCTCCTCAGACATGCCAGCATTTTAAGAAGACAGTTAGCAACAATAGTAGCTGGATACTTTGACCTAGAAGGATGTAGAAAGAGAATTGAACTGAACACATTGTCAGAAGCCCTGCTAATCAACTTCCTCCAGGACCAGTCTATCAGTAGGATGTAGTTTGAAGCAATTAGGCACAGGAGATTAACTTTACTAACTGTTTCATTTTCTAACCACTTTTCTCTAGCTGCACACATATTAACCTTGGGGATTCATTTGCACCATGTTACTCTCACCAACCTATCATAAAGACATATCCTATAACTGCATTTCTACAGGCAGCTGGAGTATGACATTGATATTAAAGCCACTAGCTCAGATTTTAATGAGCAACACTGAGCTTTCCAGAGCATCCACAGAAGTTATGCCTTTGCAATATAACAGGCAGGTTTCCCCCAGCCTAGCGGATGTAGGCTGAGCTTAGCAAGCAAAGCTTAAAAAAGTTTTTCATCAAGCATTACAAAGGAGCATAGCTATCAGGGCTCCTCTTTACTCACTGAGCAATTTACTTCTTTACAATACTTCTAATTCCCCCTGACACTCTTCTATTCCCACAGAAATCCAGAAAAACTTTACTAATGATCTTTGTAGGTTGCAGGCGGGCTTTTATCTTTCATGGGAACTTTGCAATTCAGACAACACAACTGCAGTTCCCTTGCTCAAAGGGAAACTCACAGCCTATCTTACTCTCAGCTCCTAATGAAGACACATACCTGCTAACTACCCTTTCATAGCAGTGAAAAGCATATGCTGAATAAGAAAGAAAAGGTTAGGCTGCTTACGCTGCAGGTTAATTCAATGAAACCAGAAGCGCCTTTTGGAGACAACAAAAGTCAACTTGCATTAACAAATCTGTCCTGATATGCTAGTCTAAGTCAGCATCTTTTGTGGTCCAGCAGCTCACCACAGAGTTGCTTGATCACCAGGCAGAAGGGGGCCTGCAGTCTTAACCAGAGCCAGGGCTGCCAAATTTCTGACAGCCCTGTGGTAGGTACTGCAGGCATCCAGGGCAGGGCATGACCAGCCACAGAGGAAGGGGCTTTGCTCCTGCTTACAGGGGGCTCAAGCCACAGGCACAGCAGACCAGGCCTGCTTACCGAGGGACACCAGGGCACCAGCCAGCCCTGAAGTCAGAGAACACATCAGTGGCCCCTCATCTGTCTCAGACCCCCTTGCATAAACTGAAGAACTTGAACTGCACTTATGGAGAGGTCACACCAAGCAGGCTGCCAGCAGGACAGAAAGCTGCTGGGACCTTCACCCTGAGTAGTGGGAAGCCACTTCCCACACCTCACGCTGCTCTGCCCCATGGCTGTGAAAGTCTGGGACTTGAGACACTCATCTCCTTACAGGGGTCGGCTCCATGCAGGTGGAACACACAGGCCCCACTGACAGCACCAGCCCCTGATCACTAGCAGGACCCCAGGCTGGGAGGACTCCCAAGGTGGAGCCCATGGACATGCCTGACCCCAGCAGCAGGGAGGTGACTCACGCTGGGAGAAAGCCAGCAGGAACCACTGGACTGGCTCCTCTGGAGCTGTGCTCACAGGCAGCTGCAGAGGGGACAAAGTTGCAGAGCTCCAGGTGACACAAGCCTTGACTGCAGCACTGTCACCTTCCCCCTGCTCCCAGCACTGAGAGCCACATCCTCCATCCCTGCTGGGGGGGGGGACATTGCCCACAGTGCTACTGAGGGCATGCCTGCCTCCACCCTAAAACACCAGAAGCCCAGCCCAAGGCAGGAGTCAGCACTGACCTACTGGTGGACCACCCCAAACACACTGCAACATTTTGTTTGTTTTTGAATGAGAAGGGACAAGCACATTCACACCCACGCACAGACACAAACACCAAAAGCTTCTCCAGAGCAGGAAGGGGACACCAGGCAGCCATTTTGCCTACCCACCACCACAGAGCAGAGGCCCACATTCAGGAGGCATGGAGGCCCACGGCACTCAGCGAGCTAAAGAGCTACAGAGGTTTCCAGAAGGCAAACGCCAGAGCACAGGGCCACTGGGCTGCCCAGGCTGCCAGCAGAGGCCATCACAACTGAGGTAACCAGCAGCTCCCCCCTGCCCTGCAGGACCACAGCTTCTCCCACCAAAACACTGAGGTACCAGAGGAACCACCACAACAAATCCCAAACCCCAACCACCCCTCACCCTCCTCCCTTTCCTCTGCATTTATTAACTACATGCAGGCACACTCCATTAGTTACTAACACAGCCCACCTGCAGCAGGGTCCACGCACTGCCCCAGAGTACAGCTGAAGGTAAAAAGCCTTATACATCCTCCTCTTCCCCTGTCATTCTCTCATAATTTTTATTTTTTTTTTATATCAAGATGAGTGTTTTGCCTCAGCTGTGACTCCAGAAGTTTTTCAGTCAGGTGCTCACTAATGCGCTGGCTCCATTGTGCTCCACTGTCCCCGTTGCTCAGCAGCCCTGTGTCAAAGGATCAGCAAAAGGACCGCTGATCCTTTCTTACCTGCTCCTGAGGTTGAAGGAAATAAACGTTTGTGCTAAGACTCGTGAAGAGAATCATCACATGTGCTGGATCAGGAGGCAGGGAAAGGGCAGACATTAAGCCCCAACTACCCCGTAAGCCCCCAAGAGGCACTGAATTCTGATGGAAGTCATAGCCAAAGAAAAAATTTCTCCTCTGGCAGAAGCTTATCAGTCCTCTACTTTCCCCTGTGAAGAATTGTGTCGCTATGCCTCGCATTTAAACACACAAGCTTGCAGGGAGTTATTTACTCCTCTCCACCTGACAGCTCAGTTAATTTGGGAAGCACTCATCTGACCCTGCAAGCCTCTGGGTAGACACCACACTCCTGTCATAAACCGGGTGAGCAGCTTTAGGCAAAGTACAGCAATTTGAAAGAGCCACCATTGCCACAGAGGCTATTAACCCTTCCCTGCAGAAAGAAGGGAACCTATGTAAACTGTCATTATGACCACGTGCATCATTGCAATGCATTATTCGTATCGTGGTGGCATCAATAAGTTCCAATAAAGTCATAAGCTCCTCTGTTCTGCAAGCACATAGCCCCAGCCGTAGATCCCTGAAGTTTAAGTAGGTAAGACAGACAAAGGGTGCGGAAATGAGGTATAAGAAATTAAATTATTTTCCCAAGGTCACTCAAGAGTTTTGTGGCAAGCTAAAGTAAAAACCCGACTCTGCATCTAGGGATTAACCACAAAGGCCTCATTCCCTCATCTCCCAGTCAGTACATCTGAAATGCTTTTTGCCACCTGCCATCCTCCTCCTTAATATTACTTCATTTCTGAGGTTTAGTTCCTGGCGCATGCCCATTTGGCAGACACTGCCTACATGTCAGAGCCCTAGGAGCTGTTATGTTATTATGGTTGTCCATTTTAATAATGGTGTGTGTCTCTGTCTTCCCTGTTCTGCCTTGTCATGTTCTCCACCTGATGTTTCTGAACTGTTTTCACAGGCTGCAATCACGTTCAAACCCAGGGCCTGATATACAGATACTGGGAGTTAGATGAAGTAAGGACGATAGTGCTGCATCACAGATGTGTCCTCAACTGCCAGCACACAAAAAAGGTCTCTTTAAAAAACCTGTAAAGTCCAGAGCAAGTAGCATCAGAATTTTCCAGACCTACTACTTTTGAAACCATCAGTTCGTTCACTAGACCGTAATAGCAGAATGAGCTATAAAATGTGAAATGACTGTGTCCTGTCCAGCCTTGGGGTAATCTTTAAACACTCTTTATGAATCAGAGATACATACTATGACAGTTTTTATTAATTAAACTATTCTCTAGTGCTAGAATGCTACCAAGAAGTTAAGCAATGTATATGTTCGACTGTCAGATATGGTTCAGATTTTATAGTATCCAATGAAACATCTGTTACTTTCTTCAGTGTGGCTGCACTCAACAATGAGGCTACAAAGCTCATGTGTCAGAAACATTCCTATTTAAAAAAATCATAATCTCTATTGTTTTTCCTGGTTATCAAATAACATCACTGGATAGGCCCTTCTGAGTAAGAGGGAAGTTTCTACACATGAAACTCATGAAACTTCCAGAGGAACACTGTGATTTGGGGATCTTCTCTGATCCCTAGGACATCCACTCACAAGCCAGTTCACACAGCCTCTTAGGGGACAGAAGGTGTTTGTTAATGCTTAGGCCTCAGTAACCTAGGTTATAGCTTCACCGTACTCTGGGATAAGGAAATGTTCTTCCACTAAGCAGCCACCTTGAGATTCAAATCAGGTTAATGTAAACTGCAAATTAATGTATTTATAACATACAAAAAAGGCAATATAGAGACAAATACTTACAAAAGATACAGGTGAAGAAATGAAAGGGAAAAAAAGTATAATGTATTTTCACCAAGGTGAAATTCTCAGAACACCTTTCCCTCGTGACATCTAAACTATTATGAATATTTTCCTTATAAAGACTGTTGAATTAACATGTGAGGGGATCTTGACAGATTAAATTCCCTCCCTTCACTTACCTGCTTTTCTCAACAAGCCTTATATATTTCATATTCATTTAGGAGATGATAGCCTTGATATTTTCTAACTAACTAAGAAAGTTAGAGAACATCTATTTTAATGAATAACAGTCAAAATCGGGACTCTGTTCTCTCTCAGGAGTGTGCATTTCAGTTCAAAGCCTCTCATCACTGAACTAGGTATTTGTTAGCAATGTCTCCGTAAAAACATGTATGTTACAAGCATATGAGGAAAATTAAGTCATTAAGCTCATAACTGGTGCTTGTTCAAGACTGGACACAAAATTACCAACCATTTGGAGGCAACTGATCCTTTAGCATCTATACTATAAATATTCAGTAACCATCAGCATACTCATAGGTCTTCACTATACTAGGCAAACATTTCAGGCTCATATTTCTTCTGCTCATATTTCTGCAAACAGCTTGACATGTCAGATTGGCAGCTTCTCCTGAAAGAAGCAAAAAGATGAGCCACTGCTTACCATGAGGCGACAGGAAAGAGTTCAGCATATATCTGGGCCCATGGAATCCATTCATTATCTTGATCTGTTAAAATACTGTGATTTTTTTTTCCTGGGGTGCTTTTCAATTTCTCAGCATAGAGCAAATTATGTGATAGAAGTCTTAATAGAATTCAGAGAATTCATGCAGCTTTGGGATTAGATTCCATTTTACTTCAATTCTCTCTTATGCTGCACTCAGAGACATTGTAGCTTTTAGGACTATTTTTAATATTGTCACCTAAGTGTCCCCCAATATATATATGTGTGCAGGAGCGGTAAGTCATTAGGATGACAGATGCTGCCAAACTGATTCCAGAGTATCTGTCTTGTGCTCTCCAGAGCTACAGAGTGATGGCATTGTCAGGCAATATGAAATATAAGAAATGTGAGGATTAAATTTACATCAAGCTTGGAGAAAGAAACTACCTATGCACCACCCAACCTCATAATTATTTCTAGTTGCTGTCAGCTTCCATGAGTGAAAACATGGCAACATGTGCCACAAGTCCCTGCTAGTGAGAGATACTGTAATAAGGGACAGACATCTTTGGTAACCACAAGAGAGTGACACTAGTTCCTCAGTGTATTTTCCCTAAACTTCATAACAATATCACCATCAAATACAGACTACATGTAACTTAGCCAGTCTACAGGCAGGTCCTAATATTTGGCAATCCTGGGTAACACGGAAAGATTTCATCTAGGTTGGGAGAAAAGGAGTTAGAGTTATTTCATCAGGGCAATGGATGTGTGCTCTGAGATAGACTTTTTTTGAATAAGCAAGGTTAGTAGAACTCTCTATTTTCAAACCTGCCTAGTGCTTTGCATTGCAGAGCACCTATTTCAGTTATTTATGCATTTGTCAGCCAAACCTGCTGGGCTGCATTTTTCCATACTATGTGAAAAACTATTAGTCTTAGTCCCCCATTATTTGGAAAATGTTAAATCAAAACTAACACTCTGTTTCTAAGAACAAGACTAAGGGTTGATTTTGATGTTAAAAAATGACAGCATTGGCAACTGTTTTCTTGTTTTTATTAGAGAAAAGCTAGAGAATCATTTTCTTTGAAGAAGCAAGTTTAAATTTGACCTGGACCTGGTGTTCCCTAGAAAATCTGCCCATGTTTGCACAAAATACAAAGCCTTTGCACGATGACAGTCTGTTCGTCTTCAGTAGAGTTATTTAATAGCTTCATCGAATAGCTAAAATTTCATCCTCGCTGAGCAAGCATTCACACAACTCCTCTGCATGCCAAGGCTGTGCATGCATCACCCCTGCGGAGCAACTGTTCATGCCCAAATCTCATAGATCCTTTGTGTTACTGCACTGTATGTTTATAAGCCATCATCACAAAAACATAGCCCAGGCCTGTGTGTGACAGAACTAAATTTTCTGTATTTTCTGTGTGCTAGCTGCCTGTCAGTAGGGTCTCTGGGCCATGGTGATGCAAGGGCAAGGGAAAGCAAGGAGGCAGTTTCAGCAGTATGGGGAAGGAATGTCTCTTCTTCTGCAGCAGGGCCCAATCAAGAGCATGGGAAATAAAGTCTGGGAAGTAAATTGGGAAAAAGTGTCTGGGCAACAAAGCCTGGGATGGAGGTGGCGAAGACTCTTTGAGCACTCTTTGAGGTCCATGGATAATAAGGAGGAATTGGAGGACAAGTAAAGGAATAAGGAGAGGAAGGAATGGAAGCTGAGGACAGAGAGAGAGGAACTAACAGAGTAAAGATACTACATCTGGGAACAGCAGGGATGGAAGGTAATAGATAGGGGGAATGAATGGACAAATCTATGCCCACCAGAATATTTCCCGGCAAAGCCTGGAACAGGAGGCAAGACCTCATGGCTTCCCCACTGTCGGACAGCACCAAGGAAACCTGCTTGAAAAGAGTCCTGACCCCTGCTAGTACTGATCTGCTAAAGCCCTGACAGCCTCTTCCTGGTGAGGACTCGCCAGTGTCCTCAGGAAATCTCTCTCTGTTCAGCCTGACTGTGGTTTCAAACAGAGCAAATTCAAAAACAACTTGAAAATACAAAGGAAGCATTTTTCACATTGCAGAATAGATCACCTCAAAGTGATTCCAAAATCTGCAGAAGAGCTCAACCAAAGTAGCTCAAAGCAAACAAAGGCGCACACTGATTTCAGCTGGCTTTACCTAGCGAGACAAAAAAAAAATACCCCAAGAGGCTGGCTGATGGTATGCCTGGGTGTGAAAACAAACTTGTCATATTGAAGGTATTGCCACTTAGGAGTCGCACCAAGCCACAGTGGCTTTTTTCAGTCTCCCACTGTTACAACATGGTACAACAGGTTAACCGTGAGCCAGCAGTGTGCCCTGGCTGCCAAGAAAGCCAATGGGATCCTGGGGTGCATCAAGAAGAGTGTGGCCAGCAGGACGAGGGAGGTTCTCCTTCCCCTCTACACTGCCCTGGTGAGGCCTCATCTGGAGTACTCTGTCCAGTTCTGGGCTCCCCACTCCAAGAAAGATGAAGAGCTACTGGAGAGAGTCCAGCGGAGGGCTACGAGGATGGTGAGGGGACTGGAGCATCTCTCCTACGAGGAGAGGTTGAGGGAACTGGGCTTGTTCAGCCTGAAGAAGAGAAGGCTGCGAGGGGACCTTATAAATGCCTACAAATATCTGAAGGGTGGGTGTCAGGAGGATGGGGCCAAGCTCTTTTCAGTGGTGCCCAGCGACAGGACAAGGGGCAATGGGCACAAACTGAGGCACAGGAAGTTCCGTCTGAACATGAGGAAGAACTTCTTCCCTCTGAGGGTGACGGAGCACTGGAACAGGCTGCCCAGGGAGGTTGTGGAGTCTCCTTCTCTGGAGATATTCAAGACCCGCCTGGACAAGGTCCTGTGCAGCCTGCTGTAGGTGACCCTGCTTCGGCAGGAGGGTTGGACTAGATGACCCACAGAGGTCCCTTCCAACCCCTACTAGTCTGTGATTCTGTGAACATGGGAGCATTCACCTGGGCCAGCCACTGGTATTCAAACCTTGCCATGCCTTAGCTATTGCACAACCAACCAGCTCTGCAGGACACTGTGGTTTATGTACCAGCAGTCGCTCTTGCTTTATTTACACAGAGCAAATCTGTTGCTTGTTGCAGTGGGAAGTTTTAGGAAAGGACAAACATGGGATTATCACTCAGAAATTATTGGCTTCTTTCTCTATGTTCAGAGCCCTGTGCAAGGCCACCCACAAAGCCATAGCTGGGGTTAGCTGGGGTTGCACAGAGGAGTCCTTGACTACCAACCCCACGCTCAGCTACTCACGCTCTCTGGCAACTCTGCTGGATACAGAGGTGATGCTGTTGCAGATTTTCCTCGGTGGGCATCATGGGCATCCCCTAAGATGACCGACAGCAAGAGAGACCCCCACATACTTTGATCCCTTCCTCTAATAATGACTAGATAATGAATCTATAATTGGCCAGTTCGGGCACAGGCATACTGGGAGAGATTTAGGGCAGTCCCATGAAGGTCAGCTGGTGTCCCTGTCTGCCCCCAAAACTGTTCCTGCAGAAGAGGGTGCACTGCCATCATCAGTGTCTCGTTTGCTTGCTAGTCAGTGGGGCAACAAGGACAGCTTTGACATCTCAGACATTAATAAGCAAAGTGAATGTTCTCCCCAACGCCACAAGATGGCAGGAGATGCTCAAAAATTCACCCCTGGTCAGCTGGAAGGGCTTTGCAGGCTTTTGTAATTCGCCTCTGACAAGCTCTTGCTCTGTGAGGAGTTAAATGAAACCATATTTTTTAATAAGATAGGAGAAGCCTGGTAAAGGCGTATCAGCGAGTGTTCATGGATCTCTTCTGAGCCATGGGATGTTATGTCAGTGACTCGGCAGCGCTGACAGACCCATCTACGGGAGTGTTTCCTGTGGGAACAATCTCTAGAATTTGCTTTCTGGTAAGGAGAAAAAAAAGAGAATGAGCAAACTAAAAGTGGACAGAGAAAACTGGCAACTGGCTTGTATAAATTTTTTATTTTTAATATCAGAGGTTACAGACACTCTGCCTGCAGCATTCCTTACATTACTCACAGCATGAAGACATGAGAAAGCCAGGAAAAGTCAGACAGTTAGTCAAGAAAGGTCAATTTTTATTCCCTTTAGTTTACAGCTGACCTCTCTCTCTGTTAAGTGCTTCTTTTTTTTTCCAAGGATTTAATTAAAAGCAAGTTCCTGCACCAGATCACAGTCCACCCTTAGGATATTAATATAAAACAATCCAAAATGACTGAATAAGAGTACAAATTAATAGTCCTGTGAATGAGTCTGATATTTCATGAAAAAAAAGTAAAGAAAAGGTCACTGAAAACTGAATGAAGTATCTATAGGGATATTTCTGATGCAGGAAGCACTGAAGATAGGCTTTGTGTGATCACCTTCAGAAGGGAGAGAGAGGAAATAAGCAAATGCATTTAATCACCCCGAATTCAGCTGCCTCAGTAACTGAGTTTTCCTATGACTGCACCAAAGTAACCATTCAGAGGTCAAAACAACCCAGTTCAACTGACGAAGAAGACTGAGGCCCAACCTGATGTGACCACTTGTATTTCAGGCTGGATAAATCTCTGCCTGCAGAGGTGCCAGCCAGGCAGTGTGATGGGGATGTCGGCCCTGCCGTGCTGAGGGAGAGGCCCACCATTTCTTATGATGCAGTGCTGCAAGCAAGGGTGTTACAAGATACGATGTTAAAAAGAAAGTGTTTGTGCTCAGAGAGTAGTCTGAGCACACTAAGTCTGCACGGAGCTGAATCTATGAATATGATACAAGAGACCCTAAAGCACATTGTTTATTGCTGATCTACAAAGTCTTCCCTTTCACACCTTCTCCTCCAAATGTCTTTATAGTGCTAAAGCCCCTGGCAGGCACCTTATACCACTTCATATGTTGCTTCAATCTCCTAACTTAAAACACATTTTTTAATTATCAACACTTAAACATTTATTACATTTTTCCTATACTGCATGTGGAATATATACACATATTTTATTTCTCTGATCTCTGCTGTGCTACTTTAGCAGGTCTAATTTTGTATCTGATTTGTACTGACTAGGATACATTTTTTTCATAGACTTTCCAGAAATAGTTAATGCTGTGGTACTATCTTTGATGAACACATTCTGCCTAGGACACGGTGTCATCTTATTTAACTGTTACTGTCTGTCCCCTTGTGGCCATACACCAGACTGAACTCAGCCTATAGATTTAAACAGATCATTTGCCTTGAGTAAGAAGGAACAGCTTTTTTTCTGCAGAAGGAAGTTCTTGCATAGAACACTAGTTGCTAGAAATCCTTAGATTATGGAAGTAATTTTCATCTCCAAAATTCAGATTCCTTTTTTGAATACCCTGAAAACTGGTCACATTCACATCTGAACTGTCGGTTCTGCTATTACAATTTGCAAGCAAAATCTGGATCCAGGCCTGAATTTCAAATAACTTTGGTGGTTGAATCACTACAGATGGATGAGCAAATTCAGAAATAATGGTTCTATTTCATAGATTGTCATTCACAGTGAAACACGGACAAAGGCTGGGGTACACATGTGCAAAGCTTTGCACAAATTACGGTAATTACCCTTTATGAAGAAAAACAGAAAATAACCTTAGATTCTATTCCAAAGTCTTTAGGCCCCAAGCTGTAATGTCTATCTGTTTTGCTCAGACAAGTAATTAAGTCTTTTCTTCAGGTAGTTAACACTGTGACTTCAATCAACATTTTCTAAATTTTAAGTTAAGCAGCAGCTATAACAACAGACACACTAAGCCTGAAGGTTTGGGAAGAATGAGGCCCTCCACAGCAAAGAGAAAAGCACAGAAGGATGCATAGGTGGGAAGCACTGTCGACTGTACAGTGGGAGCTGTGGGAGAAGACTCATACCCAGCAGAAAAGGAAACTGCCCAAAGCTGAGGAGCCAGAGTGAAAGAAGTTGCACAGTAGAGTGCCAAGAACAGAAGTGAAGGGTCCTGGATGTGAGACTACAGGGAGGGCACGGATTTGTGGAGCTTTGATCTGGGGGTCACTTGTCAAACCTTCCTCTCTTCTTTTTACTCCTGTGCTTTTAATCACCTCTGAGTAGAAAGACAGTTTTCAGAAGCAAGCCCATCTCACGAGGTGGATGTATCATACGTACAGAGGCTTCCTCCCTCCCAATGCATTTCCCAAAAGCCGCTCCTGGCAGTCCTGACACTAAACCGCTTCAGTGATAGGGTTTCACGAAGCACCAAGCATACTCTTGGCAAGCAAACTGTTTGTGCATCTGGATGTAATAAGGAGCTAGACTCTAGCTGATGTGGTGGCTCAGCACAGTGAGCCACCAGGCTCAGGATGGTCAGTTTTTTCCTGCTGCCAGAGTTCAAATCACAGCAGCACATTGGAAGGCGGTTGTGGTGTGAGCCTCTCGGTAAAAACAGCCAGGCCACAGAGGGGGAGGGGAAAGGAAGGTCACTGGGAGTCAATCGAACAGCTGGTTTCTGGCTACAGGGCTCTGAAGGGTGTGACAGTATCTCCCACCAGCCGCAGCAGCCAAGGCTCCCCTCAACAAGAACAGAGCAAGCCAGGAAGCATTGCAATCCCAGAGGGTGAGGATGGAAGAAGGAAGAAAGTGAGGAAGTAATGCTCCAGGCTTGGGGAAGAGACATGGGCCCAGCTGGGTCTGCTAACAAAGAGAAGGTTGGCACAGAGTCCCGGTGGCACTCCAGTGGAGATCTGTGCACTGTTACGCTTCCTTGGAGGCTTTTGGCTTCATCTTTATCATTGCAGGAGGACCCAGCATTGCACTAGCTGAGCTGCTGCCATTTCCCTGTGGGTACTGGTAACACAAGGGTGGCACTGGTGTAATGCAAGCTCTCCCTGCCAGCAGCATGTGATTGGAGGGACAGTCCAATGTAGGATATAGCTGGTCTCTGGGACCGCTGAGCAGCAGAAAATGGCAGGATTTTAGTAGGGAAGGAAGGAAGGATCTTTGGGAATACTCTGAAACAAACTTCACCCAAGCCAGCTCACACCAGCCCCAGGATCTCAGATCCAACCTTTGCCCTTCTCTCCATTCCCACAGTGATGCAAGGAATATCCTCCTCACTCCATGTCTTCACTGTGCACACACAGAGAAATAAAGGAGAGCAAAAATGATCTTGCAGTTAAAAGTCACGCTGAAGAACAGCAAGCTCCCTTTCCTACAGTTGAGTTGGCTCTGCAGGGCTCACAGATGTTTTTTTCTTAAAAAAAAAAAATCACAGTAAAATCTTCATTTAAATGTTACTTAAGCAGATCTGACTCTTAAGATACATGCAAGAAACAGATGAGCAGAACAGAGAAGTGCCATTTTTGTGGAGTGGTTCTTCAGTGTTTGAACCACACTAGAATACATTTGGAGTGTAAGCTCCTCAGCTACACCATGTCATATTTATAACAGTTTACAGCATATGGCCAAATCTTTCTGCCAGTGAAGCCATGTGCCTCTTTATCAACCTCAGCACAAGGTGGCAATATACCAAAATAAATGGGATATTAATACCTTGTTGCCCTACACTTTCCAGATGTCCCACACTTCACCCTGCGTTAGATTTATTTCTCTCTCTGCTGTTGCTCAAGCAAGGGGTTACTTCTCCCTTACTTTTATGTCCTGGGATGCGAGTTCAGGGAGCACAAGTCAGTGTAAGTTGTTTATCAGGCAGAAGCGGAGCCTGTACCGTTGTCAAGTCCCTGAATCCCTCATGTTAGTGTTTTTCTCTGACACTCTGTCCCATATTTGGGCTTTGGGTAAGCTGACAGGAATGTAACTTCTATTTAAAGATACGCTGCCTGTTACTTTTATACTAAGTAATAAACGTGGGATTTGAAGAACAAGCACCAGGAAAAAATGGTTGGACAATTTATACATTGAGTCACCTCTAATAAAACACAATTTTTTTTTAAGAAAAAAATGCTATTCTTATGCACTTCCTCATAATCTTCCCCGAAAAATTCCCTTGGCCTGAAATTTCCCATGTTTGGTCTCTGCCCAAATGTGAATATTCAGATTCCTGCCAATTGTTTTCAGTCAGTTTTCAATTACATGGGGATGAAACATAGACATTCCTTCCTATTCCTAAGACCAGGGCTATATTTTCCCATAGCTATGCTGAAGCAATCTGAACACTGATTTCTGTTGTAAAAAGCTATCAATAGGGTGCAATGTCTTCTGTGAGTCTGGGGAATCCTTTTCAAGTTTTACAAATGCATTTTTACCAAGGAAAAGACTGTTACACTTGTGCCTCCTTCCACATATGTGCTGCATGTGTGTGTTCAGTCATAGATAATTACTTATTGCTGAAAGCAAATGTATTCCTCCTTAGGCCCATTACCCTTCCTGAACATGCTCTTTGATAAAAGAGAAAACTGGATTCTGTTATCTCAGTCTCTGCAGATGGCTTTCAAAAGTACTTAGGAGTAAGTAATCATTTGACTCAGTAATTTTCAGCAATCACTCATGTATCTCTTTAATGTCCTCACCCACATTCGAAATTCCCATTGAAGCTGATATTAAAGTTGAGAAATAAGCCAGAAAGGATCCAGTAGGGCTTTCAGGTTACAGACAGTTGATGGTTGAACCTGATGATCTTAGAGGTCTTTTCCAACCTTAATGATTCTGTGACAGAGCTGGGAATAGACACTGACCTAAATGCAGTAGATATGATATAGAAAATTCTGCAACATTATGTTGGAAACACAACACATCACTCTTGCAGTTTCTTTGCAGAGACAAACCCCCACCTGTGATGAACCACCACTTGCCTGAATTAAGGCTAATGTTTGCTTTCTTTAAGCCTTGATTTAAAACACTGATGGTGACCTCCCTTCACATTGACTAATTCAATTACCTCTCCACTTCCCAGATTCCCAGACAGTGAAGTACAACGCTGGTCCTCAGAATTTATTAAATACTTCGGTCACCCAGTAGGAGTATTTGTGCACCCAAGTGCTACTCAGTGCAGCTAAGCATGACAGAGTCAGCATCCTGCCTGTAAACAAGTTTTTCAGAATCTAAAGCCAAATGAAAGAAGATCAATCCAATGAAAACATTTTGCTTACAATTCATAAGACTTCCCTCACTATTTTTAATCCAGACGCTGTAGTTTTGGGAGATGACATGAAGCAGATATTGATTATTGACAAATAAGACAGATTTACCGCTTCTTATCATTGCAAAAAGTAAATAAACGTAAAGGCAACATTCAAAACTTTCAGGTCCTTACTCACGGCTTAAGGTTATTACTTAGAAACAACTCCTGATACCCCTCTCTCATCCTGAATAACACCTTTTTCTCGAATTAGTTCCACTAATTTCACTAATACCACTCCTGCGGGAAAAGCCACAGTCAGGTTAAAAATGCATGCCTTTTCAGATAGATTTCTCCTAAGCATGTGCAGAGCAAAAGGAAAGTGAAGGTGTCAGGATCCAACCTCAGAAATAAGGAAAGTGAGTTCTAGCAAGAATAAATTCCCAACAAGGAAAGAAAAATGAGAGGCAAAAGGAATGAACAAAAGGGATAAAGGCAGGAGAGGAGAATTTATCTTAGACAAACAGAATTTGTGTTGGCCCATCCGTCCATGACCCACGCACTAATGAGGCTGCCCATTCATGGAAGCCTCAGATAAACATACAGATGGCCATTTAAATCACCACAATGGAGTATGTGTATTACGTGAGCCAGTGTTTTCACTTGGAGAGGGTAGAGAGGAAAAGACACAGAGCTGGAGATGATGAAGATAACAGGCCAGGATTATTGGACTTTTCCTATGCCTCAGTCTTCATAAGTTCTTCTACGAAAATGCTTGTAAAGAGCTGGACTATAAAAATTCCAGACTTTACTGTTGGCATAATTGATCTCAGATATGTCACCACAGAAGGAGACAGAGGAGCATTCATGTAAGACATACAAATCTTGGAGAGGAACCAAGTGTAATATATAATCTTTCCTTCCCAGAAAACCATTCATGGTGGTTTTGGAATAGATTTAGACTTTTAAAACCTGTTCTCTGACCTGCAGCATGTTTCAAACAACAAGCTCTCAGGATCACAATAAAGAACACTTGAATTTGATAGTGTATCATTCATCTAGTTTTGAAATAATAATTTCTCAGTGGTACTTTCTTATTTCACAGAAAGGGCACTGAGGAACTTCATCTTTAAAAGACCCTTCAAAGGACGTGAAATTTTACAAAAAACAGATATCAAATTCACAGCTGACACAAGTGGGCACTGCCCCATTTGAGTATGAGATCTGGGGCTTATAGAAATATTTTTGCTGTGGTTGGAGGTGTCTACCAACACTACATAATTATTACAGTACCACTGCAAGAATTTTTAGAAGCCTGGTTTTTATTTATACACCATGCTGTATGCTTTTTTTAAGAAATATGTTGTTGCTGTTAGTAGTTGTTGTTATTGGCATTTTACCCTTGGGGGTGGCTGGGAAAACTTGGTTTCTGTTTCTAGTAATTTTCTCCTTTGCAGTTTCCTCACAGTCCTCTTTACTGTCCTTCAAAAATGCTGATCGTCAGTCCTCCTGACCCTTCTTCTTCAATACCCTGCTGTCTCTCTTGTCTTCCTTCTCTAGGGAGTACAAGTTCTTGCCTTCTCCCATTCAAAGCTGTTGCCACATCAGTAGTGACTGTATGATACACCTAGACAGAGAACACAGCTGACGTCAGAAGCCACCATACGGCACTGGACCCAGACAGACAGTCCCCTTTTATGCTGCCTCTGCTATTGTTTTACACTGTCGGCATCTACCTTGTAAGCCATCAGGGCATGTGGCCCAAACTGATTACTAAGGGCTTGATCTGTGGTCTCTTGACTGAGCATCAGAGACTCACACTGGGTTCAGCAAGCTGCAAATCAGACCCTAAGACACCACCACAAATCTCTGTCAGGATGTTAGAAAACCAGCTGAAGGAAAGCAAAATAAATTTTCCTGTGGAAATTAAACCCTGTGCCCAAGCTGCTTATGACATTAGTCTTATGAGCAGCTGGAGGGGAGGGACAGCGTGTCTAAACTCTGTGCGTGCCTGTGTGTCTGTGAGTGAATGAGCAAGAGATCCTGAGGGCCTTCTAGAGCTGGTTACATTTAGCTGCTTTGTGGCTTGTGCCAAATGTTTAGTAGCTGTGACTCATTGACCAACTAGCTGTCTTAACATCTTGTTTCATTGTCCTTTTCTCTTATAAAGGTTTCTCCTCACCCCCGGTCGAGATGTCAAGAACAGTGATTCCAGATGCAAGCAAAATTTTGCCATCGCAGCGCATTACAGGATGTGCAGGCATGCCTTGAATGAAGATTGCAAATGAAGTGGATGCTGTTGGACTGCTGAACACCTTGAGAGCTGACAGATGAAAGAGAATGCTCAAGGCAGTCTGCCTTGTTACATGGCCTCCAGATGAATGACAGATTAGGTGGTAAGATATCTTGAGAGGTGCCTGTGCGTAGCTCAGAAAGCAAATCTGAGTTCCTTGTGAAACAGGCAGAGGTGTGTGGGATTTTGGGGGTACTTGTGAATACAGAGGAAAAGGAAACAGGGATATTTTGGAGAAATTTTATCCAAACACACACCAGTCCTGACCCAGTTTTAAAGGAACAAAATGCAGTAGCTATTGGAGAGGACCAATGCATTGATGATTGTGTTCCTCAAAAGAGCTTGACAGGAGGCAACATCCAGCCTTCACATTGGCATCCTTCACCTGCTACCAGGGAAAGACATGACCATAGACATCAGGACAGATGAACTCCAGCTCTACAGTGCTTCCAGTTGGGTAACACCCTCAGCCTGGCGAGCTGACACTCTTCAGCTCTTGTGCGGGGACGCTCCACACTGTTAGGAGGCCGGCCAGAGAACCCCTCTACAGCAACAAGCAGTGCTAGAGAGGCGGTAATAAACAGGCCCTGGGCAGGGATCAGCAGCATTTAGCGCTGGGGATATTCCAGGAGTAGAACAGCGGTATTTAGTGCTGTGGACATTTGAGGCTTTTGAGCTCATCCGTCTCTGTTTGACTCTCGCTAGGCAGGAAATTGCTAATTACCTTTCCGTGGTAGGAGCAGCTCCGCTCCGCTCCGGCTCCTCCAGGGCAGAGGAGTGAGAATTGTCCATAATTACAGGAGGAGGATTGCACAGAACGCTCTCTCCCTGGTAGTGGAAGGACTGAGCTGCAGCCAGCATTTAAACGCTGATTAGTATTACTGCTTGCAGTCAGTGTTTACAGCCACTTCTCAATTACCCTTACTCTGGGAAAAATGAGATGCCGTCAGCATAAACCTTAAGAAAAAGAACAATAGAAATCAAATTATCTGTTTCTTTTTATATTGAATCAATCATAATTTAAACAATTACATTAACAATAAGATTTTTTTCGAGCCCTCCAGTGCTCCTTTTGATTTTTTCCCACAACCCATGCTTTGGAAAATTTGGTTTCAGAATGAGCGAACCATACATGCATTCAATAACTGCTTGAATAGGGGTGAGGGGCTTTGTTCCTAAAAAGAGCTGTGTGAATATTTTAAGTTATTGAGTAGGAGGGGTGGTAACAAGAACAATAGAAGAACTAAATTATTGTTATTTTGTCTCTTCCAGACCTTAACGCTGTCATACAGTTGCCCTTTCCCCTGAAGTGGGATTTGTCTCCCTGATGGGCTCTTCTGGGGAGCTGTCTGAGCTAACACAATTATTGTGTCAAACTCTTATCTCAGGGCCCGAATAATGGCTTTGACTGACTGTCTCCTCTGATTGTTAATGAACAGTTTACTGTAATTAGCACTCGTGTTCTTTTAGCTGGGTCTGGTGGAGACGTGTGTTTAGAAAGCTCTCTGAGGAAAGAAGAGACTGGTAAGAAGCAGATGGATTATAAAAAAAAGAAAATAAACTGTAAACAAAGAATATAAGGGGGATAGGAAAAAAATAGAGGGAACGGGAAGAGAAAGGAAAAAATCAAGGAATAAAATTTACAAGAGCACTTCCATGGTGTACTATTCATGCAGACTTTAAAAGACTGATAAAGTACAGAAAAACGTGGACCCTTTCCTCTGGCTACGACGTAGCTCGAGGTGGTGACGAGTACGGTTTGCGCGGTCGGTCCCGCAGCCTTTGCTTAGAAGCAGATCATTCCGCTCAAGAGTGAACAGGAGGGGGCAGCATCGCCTTAAACTCACGGTGAGAGCCGTTACCGACGCGGTCGGAAACGGCACGCGGACGAGCTGATCATCGCGGGTCACCAGGCAACAGACGCACGGAGGGAGTTTGCCAGCAGGTACCTCACTGGAAGAAATGTCTGCATGGGGAGAGGATGGCAGAAACACTTTTTTTTTGAAGTGCAGAAAGCAATGTGAAGGTGGGATTTCAGCAGTGCCTTTGGCTTGGCTCAGTTCAACTGCCGAGTACAGAATCCAAGGCCCAGCGTCAGGCAGCATATACTTAACGACATCTTCTAGTTACATTATAGCTCATCCAAAGATTGTTATACTCTTACAAGATCAGAAAACCTATTTCAAAGACGCACAACTGATACACAGAGGGTGTTCTGTGCCCTGCCCAGTGTGCCACATGGCATCGGGACAGCACCCGATCAAGCATGTCCATTGCACCAGTGCAGGGCACTACTTTAATGACACTGGATTTCTGAGATGTAATCAGCAGACAAGTATTGCTGATTCAGCTTCAGCTGAAGGATCAATGTTTGGCTCTAGTGTGTTGTTTCAAATCAATTTATTTGGTTACATAAATACATGAGAACTTCTTAGACCCTGACAAAGATATAGCAGCCTTGGTTACACAAGTGGAAACTCCAATGTAGTGACTTTTAACAGAGGACAAAATTTGGTCTGTTAACTGTTCTTCTCTGAAAGGAGTTATTGCAGGCAGTTGTGGATTAATGAACTGCTCCGGGCAGGGGTTCTCCCTGACATATGACGTTTTAAAGTTATGCAGTGTGCAAAATCACATGGCAGAGAAATTCCCATACACATTAAAAACAGCCATACCTATCAGTTGCAGCCTTGGCTCTGCTTCCTCTCTGCCACTATGTTATGCGCACTTCAATGAAGAGAGCATAATTCTCTTTACAATTGATGGTTCTGCTAGTACGTTACTACTAAATGTGCAGACCTGTACAGGATTTGCTGCACTGCACCCTTTTCAAATCAGGCTCACAGTTCAGAGGGAAAGACGAGTGCCATTTCAAAAGAGGGTAATGGTACCTTGGTTCCAAGGGAGCTATTTTATTCAATCATTTTTCAGTACAGGTGAATCACAGAAATCTTTTCCATTTCATAGACAGTATTTTAATATTTCTGTTCTGTTCCTGAGGGACAGAATGAGAAAACTGGGTTTCCATTTACTGGAGTTTGATGGTTAGTATTTCACCATCCATGTAAATTAATTATTTGGTCTCCCTGTGAGAATTATCAGTAAAATAGTGATACTGAAGGAAGTAATCTTGGAGGTGACTGCATGGGAAGTCCACAAATGAGAACAACAAGTACACATAAACCCACATCAACCACCAAACATCTGTCTGGACATGGACAGAATTCTAGAAATACAGACACAAGTGACTGCCTGATCTTTTTACCGAAACAGACATTTCAAATAACATTTTCTAATTGTAGAAGTATTTTTGAGCCACTATTTTGTTACATGTGAAGTTGTATTGAATACACTTAGGATTTTCAGGGAAATGTTGAAATGGGAGTGGTTTTATTTTGGCAGTTTTAAAAATTTTATCTTAAAAATAACTTTTTTTTCTTTCCATTATTTAATTTCAATAGCGTGCTAGAGTAAATGAACCATTATTACTGGCACAGTATCATGCAACTGATGGATTGCATATGATTGAGGATAACTGAAATATGCTATTTTAACACATTTTCAAAATAATACTGCCAGATGCTCTTTAGTACTGAATGAAACATCTTATCTTTTCTAGGCCAGTATGTAGGAGTGGCATTTGATGATTTAAAAGAAAGTTTCCATCAGTAGCCTCATCATGTAATGAAAACTAAAAATATTGTGAAAGAAACACCAAGCCTTGAAATTTTCGAACAAAAAGGGGTCTGAAACAACGCTGTCTTGGATTTTCTGCTTTATGGTAATATTCTTGCTTTAAATATTCTGAATCAGAATGAAAAGTAATGTTTCAGTGTCAAATGTCCCAGAAAACAGTAAATACATGCCTTGACCAACTGTAATTACCAAATGAATGAGTAATCCATTTTCTCCCAGGCCCTCAGCTTTGTCAGCACTAGATTTACACACGATCATTTTTTAAGGAGATATGGGAGGAAATGCATAAATGCCAAGAATGTTTGTTCAGGGAAATGACACATCATCCTTCTCCCAACATCTGGTTATTCATGAAGGCCTGACAAATCTTCTTTTAGACTTATTAAGCACGAAGTTATCTATTCCGAAGGGATCTGTGATAAAAGCAATTTTTTTTACTGTAGGGAAGTTTGAGTTGAAGCCTAGTACAGACAGAGAAAAGAGACTGGAAGAAGGAGAGCTGCTTTTGTTGGTCCGTGGCTCAGGAGCATTAGCTGTCATTCGCTCCAGATCTCTATTTTTAGATGACCTCCAGTGCATTAGATCAAATGTATAAATTGGATGAGGTCAAACTGTGTCTGCCTGTGAATATGCAGCTTCTGAGGTGTGGCGATGTCTGTGGAATCCAGCTAGCCAGTAGTAACCTGAACCTTGTCAGAATCAGACTGCAACATCAGTCTTTCTATTAAACATGGGCCTAATACCCTTTTCACAATTTGAAGTTAAATTCTTATTTAATTTATGCTGATGTGGATGTAGAGATGTCAGCAGAGGGTTTTTTCGCTTTTACATTGTCTTCCTTACTGTATTAGCAGTTCACAGCCATCATAAAAGGTCTCTGCAGGAAAAAAGGTGATCATCCCTGAAAACAGCAGAAGCCCTGTGATTTCTGCTTGTGTAGCAGTTCGGTTTTATTCCAACCGCTGCCATTGGAGCAGCTTTTATATAATAGCGCATACTTCTGTAGGTATAGGTGTGTGCTTATAAACATAAATACACACGCACACAACTGATAGTACAACACTTATTAATTAATTATCCAGTCAATTGAATAAGTAAGTACACTTCAGCAGATCCCAGGAATCACCCACAGTAAGTTCCCTTTTGCAAAGCATGAGCCCTCTTTGCTTTGCAGAGCTCCGAGTGCCTTGAACTTCGCGTGTCATTTGTTTAGCCCTTGTAGCGAGAAGGGAATTTCACCTCAAAACTGTGCGGCGTGAACTGGCAGCCCTGAGCTCTGCAAGATTTATGTGAAGCTCCTGGTGGTGTTTGTGTCGCTTGGTAATGTAGGACTGCGTCTGCGGAGGGAATACCATGCAGTGTGGAGGCGAGCTAAGGAATTAAATGGGATGGGATTTGCATTAGAGCTTCACCAGAGTTAATCAGCTTTGTCCCTGAAATCTGGCTGCAACTTGCTGTATGGCTTCCTGCTCTGGTCAACAGAAACTCTAAGACTATGACATATAAAAATGCCTTGAAGAAATACAAGAGGAAAGGAAGCAATTATTCCAGTTCAGCTAGATAAGTGCCTAAGGGATCAACTCCCCGTCTAAAAAGTGTATTGGCATTCTCAGCCTCATGACATGGATTCTGCAATGAAGAAAACCCACATATAGAATGAGGTCAAAAAGTTAGCTGCAAGTGTATTGTCTGGGCTTTAAATTTAACCTTGCCTTATGTCTAAACCCAGATGACTGAAGCATTCTGCTAAGTCTTTGTTGCTTGCGATTACATATATTTTAAAATATGTGGAAAGCTCTGTGGCTTCTT
This sequence comes from Opisthocomus hoazin, assembly GCF_030867145.1. Lineage (NCBI taxonomy): Eukaryota > Metazoa > Chordata > Aves > Opisthocomiformes > Opisthocomidae > Opisthocomus > Opisthocomus hoazin. The sequence goes on along the minus strand of NC_134415.1, from coordinate 33,228,120 downwards.
CTCTTCCAATGGAACTGGGGATTCAGTTCAGCAAGTATATGGGCTGATGGATACAAAGGTCATCAGTCACTTCTTGTGGCAAATTAATTTTACTAAGTGTACCTCATTATTTATCCTGCATGCATCAAAAAGAACTCCCGGCTTAGACTGAAATGTGTCTGGATTCACATTCATAGGAAGATGAGAAATGCCAGACTGGACTAGCCCAGTGTCAGTCCACATAGTCCAGCAATCTGTCTTTGATAATAAGTAGCACCAGATACTGTAAAGGAAAAAAGTCTCTACCAAGCAATAACTCCAGCCATTAAAGTGTTTTACCCCAATCAGAGAGAAGTTGATGCCCAAAGCATGAGGTCTTTTCCAAACATTTGCTAATCCGGCTGGAACATTATCAATGTAAATGTCTGACTCTTTCCAGATCTTGCTCGCCTCTTCAGAAAAACCGTGTGGAATAAAAGAGCAGCGGGATGCAGGAGAAGAAAGAAATTTTCAAAATGTGGGATATAAACAAAGAAGGTTTGGGGCAGAATGAAAAATAAACAGAGAGAGTGTCTGGAGGGGGGGAGGGAATGAAAAAAATTCTGTCCTTTAAAAATAACACAGGCTTCCTTATAGCTCGCAAACCAGTGAGGCTTACCTTACAGGGAATAGTTTATGACTCATACCCTGTTTTGGAAGTCCAGCAGAGATCAGCAAGATGTCAAACCAAAATTCAGCTATCTCTGCAAATGTGCTGATCAAAGTTCTGCCCAAGACAGAGCAGCAGACGCTGTGGATTATGTCAACTCAGGAAAGTCAGAGGTGACCACAGAGGATCTGCAAGCCTAGATCCTCTGCCCCTAGTCCTGCAGAATACGACAATACAAGAGCTTGATGTGGAGAAGGACTGGGATTTTATCTGCTGTGTGGCTCAAGAGGGTGGAAGAAAAATCTCACTTCACTGATAGCATAAGGGTTGAAAGCTACAATTGTACCAATGATAATAAGAATTCAAGACTAGCAAGATTTGTGCCTTCAAAGAACTAATACAGAAAAATGTCTCAACCTCTTGCTCATGCAAGCTGATTGATAAAGCGTTAGGACAACATGCTCTAAATACAGTTTCCAGATCCGCCCAATGTGAATGTCCTGCTTTGGGAGACATGAATAACAACTACTTTCTCCTGGACACAGTGCACAGGCAAGATGAAAAGTGACATGTAAAAGTCAAAAGAGTTTGCAGAATAAGGGAAGATTGAACTCTGAGAGCCATAACCTCAAATACACCAGAGAAACTCATTTTCTGTGCTTCTAATATTGTGAAATCTTCTCACAAATGTGGACTCCACGTGATAAATAACCTTGCTTCCAGATCTCCTGAAAAAGTTTAAGGGCGTAGCTAATGACATTTTTAAAGATGGTTTCTGTGCCGATAGATGGTAGCACTGACATTTTGCATTTATTATTTAAGATTGTTTTGCACTTGTAGAAACAGTAGGTGAGTGCATTTTGAAACTCTGATGGTAATTTGACATTCACAAATCTCTTGTCACCTGGCAAAGTCTGTTAAAATGTTACAAGCAATTATTTTAATCTTGCTGGAGATTAATCATACTTTAAAACATTGGTTCTGGAAATAAATTTGAAATGTTAATACCGATAAATGAGTGTTGCAAATGGATCATTATCTAGAGGAAACACTTAGTTTAATTGGAGTTTTTCCTGAGCCACTCTACATACATTATATGCTGCAAGAAGCTGAAAGCAAGTTCTCCCCTTTTGAAGAAAAAACTACATTTCCCTCCTGATTTTAGCCTCTGTTGCAAAGGGAGTAAGGGAAATCAGATCAGACTAGGTGCCTTGCTTGGATGTCAGTTTTTAATGCAGCAGATAATTCCAATCAAAATGGACCGAGCGTTCACAGAGATTAAGTTTTGGCAAATCTGGCCAAATAGAGACTTTACTAGGGCTCTCCCATCGTGAAAAGAGACACTTCACAGGATACCACAGAATCTGTGAGAGACTAAGACTCGGTCTGTAAGGGACGAGGCCTCTTTGTGCAGGAGGTAGGACATTCAGGAACATCTTTATGCAGCTGCTTCCTTGAAAGAGAAGCACATCATCCAAGGCTGCTAAAATGTACCTGTTAAGTCATTTTAACCTTTCCTTCCCTCGCGCTGCCTTGGTCCTGACTCTATCCAAAGGTAAAGTTGCCGCAAATGGGGCAAAAATGCTGGTATGCACTATTTCTCCAACAAAACTCTTTGGAGAAGTCCTGTGCTTTGTTGGCAACGAAGGCAGATATGAAACAGTAAAGCTGTGTAAAGCTGACACATAATTGGAGCATTCTTAGACTGGGAAGATCTATTCTTGACAGATAGTTCTTGCTGGAAACACAGTATAAAGTGAACCTCACACTCTGAAAGCCAAGCCTGAGACCTCTCTCAGGTTGGTTTGGAGCCTGTTTTTGTGGCACCTTAAGCAGCCTCAGCACCGGTGTTGTTTGGGCTGGAGGTCTCCCAGACCATCTTGAGAGCCCAAAGCACCATGCAGAATTGGGCTTGCCTCTCTGCCCTGCCCTGTGACTCCTCTGTGTCTAGGCACATGCCTGAATCTCTACCTTTCTGCAGGAGTTCCCAGCAAGCTAGATGCAAAGACACAGCAGTAGAGCAGCCTTGTGCAAAGGGTACACTTTTGCTGCACAGTATGCATTAGCCATACACCAAGACAGCAGCCTATTGGGCAGGAACTCTAACACAGTCTCTGAAAGCCAGCTTCTTTAGAGAAGACAAGGGTCTTAAAAAAATTCCTCTTGTATCTTCCACAGAAAAAGCATCAAGGGAGCTACCTTTCAAATGCCAGGATCTCCTGGCAGTGTAAATTTCTACAAAGGTCTTGATTTCTTTACTAACTCCAGGGGCGCTGCTATGCTCTCATGTTGCACACAGCACAGCTCCCGTGCCTCTAAAAGATGGAACTGTCTCCTTACAGTCCACCGACTCCTCTCCATTGCTTACCACCTGGATGGCCAACGTGATGGGACAAGCACTACTTGACCTGACCTTTTTCTTTCATTGGGAAGCTTTTCTGCTAGAAAGCTGGCTAACAGCACAGACTGTTTCTACCCAGGCAACCACATTGCCCCGACAGTAAGCACACAACTGGATTATGTTCAAGACTGCGCACGGAGTCCAGGGTTCTGTGTCCCATACCTGATGAAATGGACCAAGAACTTGAACTATTTCAGGCTACCACACAGCCCTGACATCTTAACAACTTGGGCTGTTACTGAGCTGGATTAGATTCAAATCCATGAACTAAGTTAGAGGTTTTGTGTTCCAATACTGGCGCCAAACATTCTGTTTTCTTACTTGGCTCCTTTCATTACTATGTTTTTCAAAGCTGTTAGAAAGCACCCATTAGCACTTCATTCTGTATAGCTAATCTAATAAATGGACAAGTGAAGTGGGAGGAGGGAGAAGGTGAGCAGGAATTATTGTCCAAATTAGGTGTTAAGCCTTGGCTTCTGCCCCCACCTTGGGTGAGGGTTACAAGGATTAGAGTGGAGAGAGGGAAAGGAACTTCTGTTTCTCGAGCATGACTATGAAAATAGACACACTGGTAACTATGAACAAAATGGAAAAAGTAAACACAGTCCATGAAGTAACACCATCGGGAAAACAAATGTTCTCAAAGAAAAATTTCAGAAACTGCATAATTCTCTGCAGCATGAAGCACTGAGAGCCAAGGTTTGTTTTTTGGAAAAGTTCCTTTGCATCTGGATCCCCATCAGACTTGGAAGAAGGAAAAGTCTAGGAGGGCTGTGGTTTGGAGTGCACCGGCGCTCTCATTGCATATTGTTCCATTTTCTTTGTAACAATAGCAGAAGTTTCATGTCTGACATAGCAAGTCTCCCCTCCTCTGTCTCACCTGAGATGTTTCTCGCCACAGTCCAGACACTGACGAACTGTAACAAAGCAAAAGCAGAAGCTGGATATTGATCCCAATGTGAGACGCAAATCACACATGGCACACGTACTACTTTTGAAGATTTGCTGTAGCAGCAGGCATCGCTTGCCTCAAGCCCTTCTTTTGCACTTCATGCATGAGAAAGAGCGTGACACAGATAGCAACAGAAACTGGAAAACAAGATCAGTATATACCAGCTCAGTTCAACCCTGAGCAGAAAATATTGTGTATCGTGATCACTTCATGTTCCAAACGCTGACACAACAGCTCTTAGTTATGCCAGACCATCGCACTGTGTAGCACCCACGTAAGAACGGCGAAGCCAGTGCGGTGTATTTATGCATAAAACATTAAAAAGTATCTCCCCTTTTGTGATCCCTCTAAACGCGGGCACTGGTAATGCTGTCTTACCACTTGGAACACCTGCAAATTTCCGCAGTTAAAATGTCATTGACAAACTGCATCTATCTTACGTGAATAAAGAATTTAAGTAAGTTCCTCTCATCACTTTTCCTTCTCTGCTGAGGAGCAGTTTGCACAAACTGAAGTCATGAGACCTTTCTTGACACCGTCAGGAATAATCCCTGAATATAGTGGAAGGCTATTACAAAACAGAACAAAGAATGTTTCAGTTACAAATTCCCGAGAACACCATCACCAACAGACTGCAGAACAATTTTTGGGTTTAGGCAGTGATATGTAATTTAAAAGTCATGCTCTTTGGGATTACAGGGGAAAAAATCTGCAGAGTTTATTGCCTTCCAGATTCTTACATTTTTTTAAGTCTGGTGGTAAACCAAACATTTGATGCATTTGTTGACATGTCCAGCGCATTTGGCAACGTGTGAAATCCTTGCTATTTGGGTCAGATGAGTGTCCTCAAAAACAAGACAACCCAGCAGACCTTCCAGGCCAGGCTGTGCTGGACGCTGTTTGCTCTGGTTTGGTGGAAGCAGCAGTTAAAGGCAACCTACAGCAAGTCCTGCTCTGCGCTGGGGGCGATGGCCTCTGCAGGGAGCTGGGTTGCCTGGCTCAGCCTCCTCATCCTATTCCTGACTGCTCAAGGTCAGACCCAGGAATCCACTGCCCTCCACGTGGGGCATGCCAAGAAGCAGCAATCTTCACCAGCTCCCTATCGCTGCCTCCTGGCCCCGGCCCCAGAACTGGCTGACACTCATTTGGCAATACACCCTGACTTCATGCCTCCCTGCTAGAAGTCACAGTAGAGAGACAGAAAGCAAATGAGCCATAAGAGCAAAACCTCTCTCTTCCCGAAACACAAATCTGTGCATAAGAAGAGCCTCTGGTGCATTTGTACGAGCTTACTGCATGAAACGATTGAATGAACAGCTCTCATTTACTGCACACAAGAGCTGCATCTCCCAGGTGCATCTCCTCCTCTCCCCTCCAGGTACAGATCCTCGGTCCCCTCCTGCCGAGCCCTACCCTCCTTCCCTGCTTCAGTCTCCCTAGTTGCTTCTTTGTGTCAATGGTAGCCGGAAATTAGAAGCTGTTGTCTCGTTTGGCTGGTAATGGTACCTCCTTTAAAGAGGAATCGCATTTTACAGAAGTCCAAGAACTGAAGAAAAGTTTATTCTGATTCGCAAGTTTGTTATCTTCAACGTTCTGATGCAAGGCAGTTGAAAATGAATATGGCACATATACATGATGGAAACTCTCTGTAGGCTTGAAAGAGGCTTGAAAGCTGTATTTACAAAGAATATCCTCGGCACCACGTGAATACACCCTTTCTTTAAAATACAGTGGGCGCAATCCAAAGAGCAGATAAATTTACAGATACAAAGACAGAAGATGATAACTTTTGTAAAGATCTTCAACATGGAGATATAACTCTCACAAACTGATGTTTGAATCAACTGTGTTGGCTCTCCAGAGTAACCTTACGTTGGACGTTATCCTCACTCCTTTGGGTAAAAGCATTTCTTTGAGTGACAAACCTGTAAATCCACATAATAGCTGTGAGATCTGTATTGCCCTCTTTCCCTTGTTTTATCACATATATCACTATACCAGCCCACTTGGATGAGCAGCTGGCTCATTTTAGATGTGTACACTATAAGATCCTAAGCGTACTTTCGAAGCTGTACTTAAGCAACAGTGCACTGAGAGATGAGGTGCAACCTGGGGAAGAGCAGCTGTCAGAAATATCAAAACCAAACAAGCTCAGCCCATTTTTCTTGATGACGACGACACAGATGTTGAAATGAATTCATATTTACATCAAATATTTATCACATACTAGAATGCCTCAGTTTGCAGAACCCATAAGCCACATTCAGCACACATGATTTCTCTCACTGCCACTTTCACACTGGCAGCCAGGCAAACCCTGACGTACAAACAGTTTCTTTTCCTCTCCAACACTCTGCAGCTGCGGCATTTATGCAATTTGCTATATGATATTCTCACCCTGATGGAAAGCATCTCTGATCTCTCTCTCCAGAGGCAAGGCACAGCCATAAGACCCCACAGATGCGCACACTATGGGGGGACCAAAGGAGTTTGAGAGTCTGCAGGTAAGGACGGTGAGCAACTGGGAGCGTGGAGCACCCTTACCGTTCCTCCTGCGATGACAGCTGGAGCACTCCCACCGAACACCATGTCATCCGCCCCACGCAGCCTGCCAAGCACAGGCAGAGACATTGCTCTGTGCCACGGTGCAAACACAGCCAACATGCCCAAGAGGAAGCACTGTGGGATGGCCTGATCGGTCCCTGCTTTATTCCTGAAAGGGAAGCTACAGAGCGGATGGGGCGAAGTCTTGTCCTAATTATGTTACTAGGAGTATTGTCATTGTCTTCAGTGGAGCTAGGCTTTCTCTGCAGGGAACCTGCCAGAAAATCTCAATACCCATTTGTATTTCCCTATTTCGGGATGAAAATTAGGTACAGCACATATTTCACCCACTAGTGTTACAGCTGTCACCGTGGAAACCCTGTTCAATAGAGGGTGAAAACTTCTACAGTTTTGGCTGGGTTCATAGAGTATTGAGAACCATTTTTTACCCATTAGCTTTATTAAGGGTACTATAATTCAAAAATTAGGATAGCCACACGTGTACAAATAGCTGTAATTATAGACATAGCTGCTACGTATGTCTTCTGAAACAAATCCTGTACTGTATTTCTCAATTAAATCCCACCCTTAAAATATACCATGATGATATAACAAGGACTTCTATATTTTTCCAAGCATATACTAATTATGTTTTCCATTGCAACATCCTATAAGTAGATACTGCCCCATTTTGCAAATGGGGAAAGCAGGGTACGCAGGAGTCGCAGACCTTGTCAAAACCATGCAGCCAAGCCCTGGCAGATTCAGGAATGGAATCTGTGAGTCCTGACTCTTTAGTTCCCCTGTTCAGATCACCAGACAACACTCCCTTCCTCTGAAATAGGCTATTTTGATTGAAAACAGATGGTGTACATTTTTGGCAGAGTGTTTTAACTATATTAAAATGCTCTGAATGAATATGTGCTTGTATCATACCTATATATGTATACATGAACATACATGCATACTACATCCATGCATACAGAAATAGGAATGAGTTAAGGACATATTAATTTACATATATCGTATGCAAATGTAATGGATATGCTTAAAGATACTTCAGTGCAGCTGGACAGCTGACATACCTAAACACATAAGCTGTATTCTTCGTTGGTACTGTAATTACACACTGTGTATTCTCTCTGTATTCTCTCTCTCTAAGCAACAGACTTTACATTGTTGATGGAGTATACACTTTGATGTAATGCACATATTCATGATTTTTATCATTTAATGAGAAATTTTAGTGTAGTTTCAGTAAGGGGTGAATCACATCCTTTTTCATTAGCTCCAGGACCAACCTCCACCCTAGCTGAACAATGCACTTAGTGGACACCACCTGCATTTGTAACACATTTTTTCTGCAACTGAGTTGTTATGTCTCAAATTTCATGCTTATCTTTTGAATTTGCTTTCTGTCATAAGATTTGCCCCAGCATTAAGTCGTCTCTAAACAGTTCCTTTCTAGCTCAGGGCTGGCAAATTCTGTCTTGGACTTGCTGTCTATCAGGATTAAGATCTTCCCACATATCATACCCTGGAGGAGATAACAAAGGCCAGTTTTTAATTACCCAATTCTTTGCCTGCTCATCTGCAGCCTTGGGTCAGGTAAAGATGGTTTGTCACATCAGCTGGCAAACAGCTCAGGAGATCTTTCCCATGGTTGGAAATCACCAGAATGGGCTTGTATCGTCCGATGTCTCCTGTGCATCCCTGGCAAAGATGGGAGGACGGGCCTTGAAAGTTATTCACATGGGATACAGCCTAGTTACAACCTCCTTTCCACAAACCCCTTATCGACAACCTCTTCCCGTTGACTGTATTTCCATTTCTTTTATTGGTTGACTGCGTTTTCCCCTTCACTTACTGCAAAAGAGGTAAGGAAATAAGCCTTCAAATCCACAGTTATGCAGGGGGAGCTGAAAACAGTTCATTCCCCATGGGTGCTAATCCTTTGTCTGCACGTTGGCCCCAGCTACCTCACGCCTTATACGCACAGAAAGTGAGTCAGAATTGGGGGCAAGATTAGAATTTGGAAATTCTATCCTTGCAGAAAGAGGAGCCTGAGCAAAAATAGTTATTTCAGTCTGTGCTAATTCCTTCTGGACTGACCCATGAGTGCGCAAGAGCAGAGAAATATCGCTGATGCTCACTGCTCTTCAGTCTTTTTTGGTTCTAAATCTGCAGAACTCAGGAATCAGGAAATGCCTGCAGAAAGGTTTTGAGGAGGTCATAGAAACATAAGTATGCTACAGTGCTGCTTTATCTAAGGATAAACAAAATATGGCTGCTTATTATATATGAAAAAAAGAGTTTATTCTCTTTCAGAACTGTAGCTAAAAATTCACAAAAAGTAACATGGGCATTTTTTGATTTCACAAACAATGCTATAGTGTAACATTAAGATCTCCACAATTGTACTTACAACATCAGCTAGCAGCTGTTAATCAGGAGAGTACCTTACCTCAGCTCTTATCTTGCACAGAATGTATTGGCATGTTTATATTTTCCTGTCTGTTTATTATGCTACAAAACTAATATTCTGGCACAATCTATTGTTAGCAAAGATTATTTATGCTAATTTCCTCTGTATCAAAAGGTACAGTAAACATACGTACTTGGGATAGCTCTCTTGCAGTTCAATACAGTAAGCCATTTTTCTCTAACTTTGCAAATATAATATAAATTTCCAAGTAGAAACAGTGTTAAAAGAAAAGTCTGTTCTTGCAAACTATTACATGGTAACCAGGCCTCTCTCATATCAATAAAATGGTCTCCACAGTGACACTCTTGCCCTTGCTCTAGCCACTTTCTGCCAGGTAGGAGTCAGAGAAATGCAAAACAGCCTTAAAAGCTCCATATCTGATTAGAGGAAATTCTCCCGGTGCAGGCTAGGCAGAGACTGCCAAAGGCTTTGTTCCAGTTCCCTTTAAATAAACCATTGCAAAGGGGTCTGAGTTAATTTTTCAGGCTGCTGTATGGCATAAAGGCAACAGTCTGGACAAAATCTGCTGGATTCACCTCCTACAGTAGGCCAGTGCCGGGAGGATGATGAGGCTGCTTGAAGGCAACACAGCCTGAGCCATTCTAGGCTGCTGGTTGTGTGCAGCACTGGATCTTCTTCCATTGGTTTCTGTGGGACTCAGACTACGTTCTTACCATTTAAAATGCAAGTGGACTCTCAGCTAATAAGATACCCAACGTTTTTCACAAAAACTGAATAGAGTCCGGAGACTAAAGATAAATCATAAAGAGAATGTAACACACAGTACACACCCAATGCAGAAGCCTGTTTTCTCTGCAGCACTTCTTCCATTCCATGACATTCTGCAGAGTTTTTTCATGTTTTCTTATTATCTCCCCATCTTTATCAGTCAGAATAGACAGCCTATGATAAACGTGCAGGAAAATAAGCCCCAGAACAACTCCATGATTAGCCCACTTGGTTCACCTACTTGGTGAACTGGTTGGAGATGGGAAGACTGCCCAGCTCTCTCAGTAATCCACCCTTGGCCCCAATTCAGCAGAGCACTTAGGTACTTGTTTAACTTAAACAAGATACAGTGCTTTACTGTGAATCATAGACCTTTTTATTATTATCACTTTTACTGCAGGGAGAGGGAATTAAGTCTTAGGAAAGGCCTTGAAGCAAACAGGAGCAATAAATTCAACATCCTGAGGCTCTGCGCCCTGGGTCTGTCTGAGTCCCCGACCAGAGGAAGGATGACGTTCAGAGTCCATGGCCCAGCTCATTTCCTCCTCCTGCAGGAGACAGCAGAGAGATTAGCAACCGTAGGACTGCTGCCATGCAGAGCTGTGCTAGTCATAGCTGGAAGCTAATTATACATCCACTAGCCACTTTCCTCATTATTCGGTCAAGTAAGAAAATCTTCACTTTGTTGGAAAAGCCAAAAGAACAGCTAATAACTGCTGATAGTTTTTTTTTTGAGAACGCACAACTATGGCTCTCATTCTCCATTGTAGAATCTTTTCTTTATACCATCCTAAAAGAATCTTTTTTCATTACCTGCACAGAAACCCAGCTTTCACAGCCTCTGAAATGAAACCCTTCTCTTCAGAAGAGAGCCAAGAAATTCATCGCAGCAACGCTGGACTCCAGGTGATGAATGTAGGTGGGCCTGACTTCCTCCTGTTGCACCACACACAGAAATTGCCAGTCCTCTGGGCAAACTGTGCTGGTCTCTATGTCTGGGGAAGAAAAAGTTTGAGATATAGCTAGTATTATGATTAAAGTTTCTATAACAGATAAATACGTTACTTGACTAAAGTTTTACAAACATTCTGTTCTATGTGGTGATTTTAATTCACTTGCTGTGTGCTTTGGCATAGCATCAGGGTGTTAAGAGGAGGCAGCAACATCTCTGTGGTTAAGGCTGAAGCTAGCTTCCATTGTAGCACCCTGTTTCCATCCCTTCATCATAACTTTGGCTTGGAAAGCTGCTCGAGTCTGAAGCTTGCCAGGTATATTTTAGTCACTTTTGCAAAAACTGAGGAACATCAGCCAAATGACTTTAAAGTTACGGGTTGTTAAAACTTACTCTGATTGGAAATATTTACTTTTAATTAGTATTTTTAGTCCTTGTCTTCAGTTTGATTGATTGAGTTGAATTAACGTGACCCATAGCAACACTCCTGCCTTAAGAACGTTTCACTGTACCTCTGTAATTCTCCCCAGCTGAATGACTGTGACTGTAGAGCAATGTCCTCTTCCTGACCCATGTGTCCCCATTAGGAGAGGTTATTGTCCCTGACCCTGTCTCTGATGCTTGTCTTTGACCATCTGCTGGAGACAGGCTCTCCTTTCGATGTCTTGGGAAGACCAAATGAGCCCCAGCTTACTTCAGCCAAACAATTACCTTGCGGTTCATTGCTAAACTCCTTTTCTTGCACTAATGCAGGTAGGGAGCAATTGTGCTACCAGATCTGCTCTCACTTCAGTAAGAAAGGCTACTTTCACCAAGGGAGCACTATTAACAAAATGAAGCTGTACGACTGGCCAGCAGCTCCTTCCACAAGTACAATTATTTCCAGCGCACAGGCCTTGCTATCCACGCACGAGGATCCGAGCCAGTGTTATGTTCACACTTTTGATTAAACTAGTGCAAATATTTGTCTTTCTCTACCTCAAAAAATACTTGGAATCACACTTCTAACCTTTCCATATAATTAAATCCTCTTAATTTGTGCACTGACAGTTTACAAAGAAAAATGGTTGACACTGTGCAAAGATATAAACTACTCTCAATATTAATAAATCTGAGTCCAAACAGTTTTGTTTGTTTCAAAAGGAATTATGAGTTCGCTTATGTTCTTGCTGAGATCGAAGAGGCTTTTTTGGCACTGACTTGAGACAGATCATGACTGAACACTACATAACATTTTGAAATCCTCTTCCATTGCCCATTTCTTCTCTTTGGGAGGTGACCTACAGTTACCTGCTGAGTGGCAAGAGGTCTTTATTTACAACAAATGCATTCCACAAGTCTCTCAAGTTTTACAGAGCACTTCATTCTCATATTAGTTTTCACTGCAGAAGGAATCAATCCACAAAATGTAGCAGTGGCAAATAACAAAGGTACTGGTTTCTAGTCCTTGTTATCTGCACCATTGCCATCACCTGCTTAAAATGTGACAGCTGATTGCAAATTTAATACATGGAGAAAGAGATGGGGCTTGCTGCCTCCCCATCTAAATAAAATTTGGCAAAGTAAAAATGCCAATTGTTGATAAGTACTGTGATTTCAATCCACAAACAATAACGGAGGTGTCCCCTTACACTGTGTCCTATCTCTGATTAAAACACTGATTAAAACACTGACTTCTGCCTGAATTGCAACTGTCATAATTGTCCATATCTCTTCTCCCAATGAAACACATATTTTAGAGCCTTGTTGCTGTTTTGAAATTCTTACATTAAAAATAAATAACACACAAAATAGAGGCAGAGCTGTTTTCAATATATCAATGTTATTTCAATGAAAATTCAAATAAACCAAAACACTACTTTAAAACAAAAACTGATTTGGTCAGACTTGTAATCTGAAAACTCCACAACCCTGGGGAAATTGAGATCAGCGTGTGATCTCTTTGACTCCCTTTTGTAACAAGCTGGGCACTCTGAGCTCTTCTCTGACTTAAAACTAATCCCGCTCAATCCACCCTGGACTCACGTTCTAAATGATGCTTCTTGCTGGGTTTATTTTCATCTGATTGCAGAATTTCCTGGTTTTCACAAATAAGGGGCTTTTTTCCCCCTCTCCCTCTTCACAAGCTTCAATCCCACTCTCTTGCCAAACTCCCTGCTGTTGGCTTCCCCTTTCTAAATCATTCTTCCTTCCCACATGCTCTCCCACTTAATCATCACCCTCCCTCCCTCTTTGCTCTCTATCCCGTTTTTCCTCACTTCATCCTGTTTCCTTCCCCTGTCAAAGATCTCTTACTCACAAGTTTCCTCATTCCTTGTCTCTTTCATCATTGTTGTTTATATGACAGTAGCGGCTCGCTGCATTTTTTTAAAATCACTTTCACAGTTAGGTCCTCACTGCATTCACCTCCAAGTATAGCTATTTTAAAAAAATATCCGTAATACAGTATTGAGTGTTCACCAGAAGAAGAGGTACTAGTTTTAGAGGAACAGGTATCAAACGCCTTGATTATGGTAAGTAGAAACTATGAAACATTGCAAACCGAGTAGGTTTAGAAGCAGCTCTCATGCCAAGTTCTTGCAATTCTAAGAAGAGCAACACTAGCTTTGTACAGGCATTAGCCAAATAATGTAAATGTGTCCACTTTTCTTTTGAACCAATGGATTTTCTTGCTTTGCCTTGTGTGGCGGTGGCAGAAATTTGCATCCATCCAGTTTCACAAATAAATACGTGGCCTTCCTGAGAACTCTTCAGTTTGAAAAGCCACTTGACCTGAGGAAGAGTTGTACCTCATTAAATAGCTTCATTTAAAGGACTGAAGTATCTTGAGGATACTTATGAAGGTGGCATAACATGGGTAACAGATTCAAGAGACAGTGGAAGAAAACTTCAGTGTAGATAGAGGAATCCACAGGAGAGAACTGGACTACAGAGGGACTAAAGGTTTGCAAAGTTGCAGACTTTATAGACTACAAAGACAAGAGGGAAAAGAAAAGAACAGTCTTAGATTTATGTTACTGAAGAAAGGAAGAAGAATCTCAGCTTGCTACACAGATGCTAATTAAGCTTTATGGCATCCCTAGGAGCTTTGGCAGACTTGGTCCCACTTTTACAGGAAAAAACGATGTATCAAGAGATGAAACAGCATTGTCAGAGTGCAAACAGGGTCCTATTTGGAGGCCAGCATGAGACATGATTTTGGTCAACTCCTAGTTCGCATCATAAGAGCACGATTCAAAATAATAGCAATTTCATGCCGTTATAAATGTAATGTCATTGCTTCCTCTCCTCTTCCTGAAATAGAGAGGCTATCTTGTTTCTGTTCAGAGTACAGCACCCCTGGACACTTCACAGGGCCAGACGCACTTCATGTCTTCACAGAAAATTGTATCCTAGTTGTGGCCACGTTCTTATCTGTTTTAAATGAAGACTAAAACCAGGGGAGTGAGGCCGATACAGAACCAGTGAAGTGAGATCAGCATGATGCAATTTGTCTCTGAGGTAAAATCATTCAGTCCAACCATTCACAGAAAATTGTTAAGACCATAAATAAGACTCTAAAGACCAATAAAATAAGCATGTGGGAAGAGAAAGGTAATTCCATATTTACAATATGTATACATTAATGCACATTTATGATCATTGTTTTGGGATTAGGTAAATGGTAAGCATCCATTTTGCCAGGTACCATTTAGTGCTTGTACTTGGACTTGTCTGTAGACCACACAGGAGAAATATGTCTTGGCAAGACAGAGAGGAAAAGAATAATAGTTTCACAAGTCTTTAAAAACATTAAAGCGTGTTACTAAATGCATTATTATAGGTTCTGAGACTAACTTAGTTGTGTGACAGTCATCAGTTTTAGAGAAGAGATCTCTCTGCCTGCTGGGATTGTTTGCCCCAGCAGTCAGATTTATGTGAAACTACAATGCTATGGATACTAGAACAAGTTTTGCTCACTTCACGTATGCAAGTCTTCAGTGACATCCTTAACAGTGCAACCAATGTGTGCTCTGTCTGTGGTTACCTGTTATCTCCTATACTAACCTAAGTTATTACTATAGTTCAGACGACAGCTGTAGGACCCCTTTCCAAATGGTCCAAACACACATTCTCTATATTGGGTGCTGGTACTGTTGTTGCATAGAGTACTGCCCAAATTCTCCTCAGCAGACGAACTGCCACGTCAGTAAAAACAATGTATGTCTACAAAGTGAAGTTCTGGACAACAGAAAAGCCTGGATGCGAAATTTTGTCAGCATATAAAGGCCACCCTTGAGTCCTTGTCCCTAAGCATGTAACAGTTGCAAGCATTTATTCATCTGTAGAGGAAGCATATGGGATCCCCTTCGACTTGGGTGTTGGTCTTTATTCCCAAGTAACAAGTGATAGGATGAGAGGAAATGACCTCGAGTTGTGCCAGGGGAGGTTTAGATTGGATATTAGGAAAAATTACTTCACTGAAAGGGTAGTGTAGTGTTGGAACAGGCTACCCAGGGAAGCGATTGAATCACCATCCCTGGAGGTATTCAAAAGACGTGTGGATGTGGCGCTTAGGGACACGGTTTAGTGGTGGACTTGGCAGTGTTAGCTTAACGGTTGGACTTGATGATCTTAAGAGTCTTTTTCAACCTAAAATATTCTATGATTCTATGACTTTAGAAATGATTTGCATGCCAAAAGCAGATACCTGCAGTATGTCACCCAAAACAACAAATCTCATGTCCCTGGAGAGAAAAGGCTGTTTACTGTATTATATTGAGTATTGCAGAACTCAACATAGATGTTGTTAATACATAAATGATATTGTTTCAGCTGTATCCTACTCATCCTGTAACATTCTAGCTGTGTTGCTATCAGCTTGCTTAATTTATTGTAAGATACAAATTCCTTATTACCATCAGTTACTTTTTAGGTACCGTAAACATTTATAAAGCTAAGCAGTAAGAAGCAAACATTATTGTGATATGATTAAAAGAAGAATGGGGTGAAACAAACACATGATAATTATGAAAGATACTGGAGTATGTTTGCACAACTTCGGTGTATTTTTAGGACACGGTCTGTCTTAGTGACAGAACATACAAATGGGAAGGAATTTCTGAGTGTTACTCTAAGTTCTCTTGTTAGTTTTCTAAATATTCTGGACTAAAGTTTCTCTTGCAGTCTTTCTTCGAAAACAGAGAAAATATTTTTCCATCCCATGGGGGCATTGTGAGAATTACTCATCTGGTACATAGATAATTCCCAGCAAATAAAAATGCCGCTAGTCATTGTTGGTATTACCTGTTCCTCACAGCTTCTGCGACAGGACAGCTGACTACAGCCCAGTGGGCGTATCACCAGCTGTCGCGGGGACTGCCTATATATTTTCCAACAGGCTATCAATAGAGAACACATAAATCCTGGCTTTTGTGTTCTACTGCAGCTTACATAGCACGGTTTTAATAGAAAAATGTGTCGTGTGCCTCTCGTAGCCTCACTCAAGCTGAAAGCATGCTGAAAAGAACTGGCTTGATGTGCAACTTCTGTCAGGTGGTACTGACAGAAACAAGGGTTTGGCTTCAAAACCAGAAGTATAGGGAAAGTGAGTGCCTTTGCTAGGTATCCTTCCGTGTTTGCAAACACTTGGTCTGCAATTAAAACAAGGAAAGACTTTATTGCTGGCTGAGGAAAACAGTAACATAAGTAAATACGTGAAATATCCACACCCATTATATCTCTGGCAGTAGTTCTTTAGTTCACTTCCCTACCAAGTGGTGCCAAAGTCCAAGGAGCTAACATGCCTTTAACTCTTTGTCTTCTCCCTTTTCCCTCCGCAACGCTATTAATGGTTAATGCATGTTCAGGATGAACTTGGCTGACGTGTCTCCAACCCCTGTAGGAAGTGCTATCTGATCTGGTCCACCTACCCCAGCAATAACCATTTATTTTTATTGCTGTCATCAGGCGTCCCCCGCCCCCCAGCTTCAATCCCGGTTTCCACAAGTTCAGCGGAGAGCCAGCAGGAAATACCTTACTGGCGCTGTAAAACCACCCGCGTGCCACAGCTTCGGAGCGGGCTCCTACCATGGAGGCACTGCAGCGACTTGTTCAACGAAAGCTTTAGTAGACAAGGACCAGCAGCCCCCCAGATCCTTACTCTTGGCTCTTGTTACACCACGGGTACACCCCGGCATGGGAGTGGAACATTTCCCTCATCCTCCTCTTCTCAGTTTAATCCTATCTTCTACCCATCACAAGCTCACTTACACTTTTAGTAGACCCTAACAGCATTTCTTGGAGGGTTTCTGCATAAAAAGCTTTTGTAATTAAATTCTTTCCACATTTCTTCGTTCACCAAGAGCTGGCAGGAGAGTTTCCTCCTTCAAAGGGCCGTTGCCCAGGCTGGTGGACCTCCTTCCCAGGCTCGGGGCGGGAGTCGTTGTCCTCTCTAGCTTCACACCAGCGAGGCAATGCATAGCAGAGTGACTCTGAGCCAACACATGGGACTCTTATTTAACTGCGTTGCGCATTTCATCTTCGCGGGTGTCTAAGACTGCTGATGGTTGGTAAAGAGGCCAGTTTAAAAAAAAGCATTATACGGATGCTTATTAGGGCTAATGGCAGCTGAGGGTCTCCTGCTGGTTACCGAACCGAGGACGCAGACGCCCGAGCCGTTTCCCTCCCTGGAGCTCCAGCGGACACGGGACTCGGCGAGCTGTCGGAGACCGCTGAACTTCACCCGCAGCCGGTGACCCTGGGAGCTGCGCTCCCTTCCTCCCCTCTCACCTGACCTCGGAGGCAGGACGAGCCCAAGCTACGGGTTGACTTAGCGAGGACACGCAACCCCCCAGGGGAGCCGAGCGCGACGCCCTGTCCCTTCCACCTCCGGCGGGAGAGCCGCCGCCGCCACCGCTGCCATTTCCCACCCCGGCGGGAGGCGGCCCCGCTCCAGCGCCGGACAAGCCTGTTCCCCCCGGCTTGTGCTGGGGCGGCCCGGCGGGCTGCCCGGGAAGGGACGGACCTCGCAGGCGGGGACGCGCCCGCCATGAACCGCCGCGCCTCCCCTCACGTTTTCAGCCGTCGAAGCGCGGGGCGGGCGGGGTCTGCGCTCCCACCTGGAGCTCGGTGATAGAAGGCTCAGGCGGGGCACCGCTGCCCCTGCCCGCCGGCCTCAGTGAGGCTGGGTTTTAATGAAAGGCGTAATTGCCGGGGAGGGTGAGCGGCGACTGAGGCGGGGCGGCGGCGGCTTCCTTCAGCGAGGGGAAAAGGCCCTGGAGGGACCCCTGCCTGGCGGGTGGCTCGGCTCCGGGGCAGCCCAGTCCAACGCGCTGGGGTGGGGGGGGAGCCGCAGACCGCGGGGCATTGCGCGGCGGCCTTCCTTCCTTCCCTGCCTCCCCGCCCTCCGCCTCGGTCCGCCCGTATCCCTGCATTCCCTGCTGCAGCACCCCCCCCTCCTCCCCTCAATCCCATCAGTAGCGGCGGCCCCGGGCTCGGCTCCCCGCGCTGCGGCGGCGCTCGGCGGCGGCTCCCCCCGCCCCCCCGCCGCGGCCGCCATGTTGGGCTGCTGCAAGCTCGGTGGCGGCGGCGGCTGCTGCTGCGTGTGACCGCGGGAGGGAGGGAGGGAGAGAGGGAGCGGCGGGGGAGAGGAGGGCGCGGAAGCGGAGGGAGGGAGGGAGGAGGGAGGGCGCCGTTCCCCCTCCCCGCCGGCCCGCGCACGCACGCACAGCCCGCACAGGCGCGGCGGGAGGATGCCCTTCGCCCGGGGGGGCGAAGCCGGGAGAGCATCCCGCCGCCGGGAGTGAAGCCGCCTCCGCCGGGGCCTCCCGGCCCGCAGCGTGCGGCCGGAGCGGGGACGCCGGCGCTTTCCCTCCGGCCCAGGACGCGCACCCGGAGGAGGAGGAGGAGGAGGGCGCCGTCTCCGCAGCAGCAGCAGCAGCAGCAGCAGCAGCCATGGGGAGGATTTGACAGGGCTCGGAGCGCGGTGCCGGCGTGTCGGGGCGCGCGTCCCGCCCGCCGCCCCTTGGCGCAGCGGAGGAGGAAGGGGCGACGATGAAGACTTTAGTTTTTTTGATTCACTGAAAAGCCTTAAAAGGAGACTCGGTAAGGAGGAGGAAGGGAAAGGCTCCCTGGGGCAGGACGTGGCTGCGCCCTGAGGAGGGGAGGCCGGGGGGGCCTGCGCCCCACCCCCGGGGCCGGGAGAGGCGGCGGCGGGGGCGGCCGGGCTGCGCGGCCCCCTCACGCCCTGCCCGCCGGTGTGCGCCCGGTTTTCTTCCTTTCGTGCATATAGATCTATGACTAGGTGTATTTTTCCCGTCCCCGTCCGCGGTGGGAAGCGAAGGGCTGGTGCGAGCCGAGCGGGGGCCGCTGCGCTCCAAGGCTGCGGTGGGGCCGCTCTCCGGAGCGCGTTGCATGATCCGCATGCTGAGTGAAGGAGAAGACCTTTTTAAAATCTATCAGTGCGTGTGCCTGGGCACGCACGGTGCGGTCGGTGCCGGGCAGCCTCGGCTGAATTCGAGGGCAGTTGTTATTAAAGCATCAGAAGCGGCCATATATTTTTCTTCCTTCTCATTAGGCGTGTTAAACGATTTTTGGGGTTTTTTTTTAAGGACAACTATTTTCTACTCTGGAAATGATGCAGACACGGATACACGCTACGCGTGTGTGTGTCAGAAGCTCACACGGGTTTAGTTGCAGGCTGGGGACAGCGAGGTGGGGTGGAAATTAAACACCGCCACAGTTTGACACTTGTTAAAAATACTGTTGACTTCTTTTTAAAGAACAAAACCCTCAAAAGATTTTGTTGGTTTTTTTTTTTTTGGTTGTTGTTTTTGGGCAAAGTAATAATAATCGTTAAAAAGGAAACCCCAGTGCAAACTGAAACAACCATGTCTGGAGAGGTGCGTTTGAAGCAGTTGGAGCAGTTTATTTTGGATGGGCCAACTCAGACTAATGGGCAATGCTTCAGTGTGGAAACCTTGCTGGATATACTCATCTGCCTTTATGATGAATGTAATAATTCCCCTCTGAGAAGAGAGAAGAACATCCTTGAGTATCTAGAGTGGGGTAAGTTTGAATGTGTTTATTTTGTGTACATCCGTCCATGTTCCTGTCTGCTTTGTATAATGTCTCTGTTATTTATGTGTAAGAGGGGATTGTTTATAACTCAGTGTTTTTACTGGGAAGTGTTATCAGTTTTACTGTATTTAAACATGGTGGTGATGCTAAAAAGAAAACCATATAGGTTATTTGTCTTTGAGGTATGCGTGTAAAACATACATTATTCTTTTTTTTCTTTTTTTTCACGTGGATCAGACTCTGGTACATGAAGCATATTTGTTTGCCTTCAGGCCCAGCTGTTGAGTTTTGTATCCTAAAGTTGCTGGGAATATAGAAGGGTGAGGGATAAATTCTCTTATGCCTGTGAAAAAGATCACTACACAATCCTCTGGTTTGCATCCACAGTCAAATCTATACTTCTTCAAAATAAAAGATGTTGATCGACAATAAAATCCTCCATCTCTTAAACAATATGGGTTTGAAATGTCTGTGAAATTTGAGAAAATTACATTCTCTTCTTTAACATAAAATTATTGCTTGACTTAATTAGATTGATTTTTCCTGATGAGGAAAACAGAGTTGAAAAGCAGAATGAAATTGTGTGTCCCGCCAGCATCCCTTCTATTTTCTTTCTTTGTTTTGGGGAGATAGGATATTTGCAGATTTTAAAATGAAAACAGGGGAATGCTAGCATTCCAGTTCTGCTTAAGTTGTCACAGAACTGGGTGACTCTCTGTGTTTCTGTTAAATTCGTTTTCTTCTTCCTCCTCCTAAACATAGATGCAAACCAGAAGATGCCGTCTGACATAAGAACCTTGATGAGAACGGTTACTGTATCTGACCTTCAAACTTCAAAGTCATGCTGCACTTCTGCATTTACATGCAGAACCTTTAACCATGTTTGCTTTCTAATAAATATATCAGCAGGCCTCCTTTATTAAAAAAAAAAGGCAAATTTTCAAAACATGTAACAGGCGTTTGATTAATTAGCTGGTTGAGCTTTTCATAATGAAGTCACTGAGGAAAGACATTGTTTTGATAACTGATCTGACAACTTGGGGCTGATATGTGTGTGTTTTATTTTCCTGCTCCTCACTGTAGTTATACTGACATCTAAAGGACATCTGACTCAGTAATTAAGTTTCTTGTACTGTTCATATTGCACTGGTCTTTGTTTTCTTATTATCTGGAGGAACAGGCTATAATTAATGTGTTCTAGCTAAGGAGGAAGTAGTAATCAAAAGTACTTCTGAAGAATCTTCCCTCTAAAACTGTCACTGTGCCATACAGAAGCTGTGAAAGACTGAGAAAATATGGTGGCTCCAAGGGTATTTTGTATGCGAGGATTTAGTGTAGTCTGCAGCAGTTCTAGCCAGCTGATATCTTGTAAATAATAATTAAAAAAAGGTTAACTGTATCAGTACGATCAGAGTAATGGTGTGTTCGGGACCCATTGCGTTGGGTGCTGGTGTGTTCAATGGTAGTTGTTTGATGGATAAATGTGTCATTACAAGACTCTGTCAGTACCCGAAGATTTCTGTAATAAACTTTACAGGCTGCTGATGGAAATAATACACTGTTTTGGAAAGGCTGGAATGAGGCTTCTTGCTGGCCTGTTTTTCCTGCTACTTTTCCACTCTCGTGTGCCAGCTGTGCCTTAGTAGGACTCTTGAGCTTCAGACAAGACCAGTTCCTCCCATTTTGAAGGCTGAGTTGCCAGAGTCCTCTGTCTCCTCCCAGCTCTGCTATCAGGATTTCTACCCTGAGAGTTTTTTCAAGAGGGTTTGTGAGGTGAAATACAAGGGCAACGGTTTCTAGTACCTGCCGTTGGAAGTGTCCGTGTGAATGATGTCTTTATCCTGCAAATGCTCCCACGAGTTGTCTCTCCTGAAAGCCAGCCCTCCTCGTGAAATGAGCGGTCTCTGGCATTTCTGCTGAGATCTGGGGGTTGGCAAAATGAGGTTGTTGTAGAGGTAGTGTAACCTCCAGCGTGCGGGTGCAGTGGAGTTACCGAGGGTACCCTGAGCTTTGGTGGAACGGTGACCTCATGTATCTGTTGGTGTAATGGTGTAGGTGGTTGATTAAAATCATGTAGAACCTTTTTCCAAAGTCAGAGACGTGCCGAGTGGTGGCAGAAGCTGAAGGCTGGCAGCCAGGAATCATAGGCTCTGCTCTTGCCTCTCTCAGTGACTCAATGTTGAAGTGCTTTCAACTCAGTTTTTTTTCAGCTTCCCTATTTGAACAGTAGGGAAAATGCCACCAGTTTTACACCAGGGAGTTCTGAAAGCTGCTATGTGTGAAGCACTCTCAGTTTTGAATGTACTGCATAGAATAGTGAGTATGAATTTATTTTTCCCATCAGTGAAATAAAGCTCAGTGCATGGTATGTCTACTGATGGCTGTCAGTTGGTTGCTGTCTTGGAAAGACATTTTGTGGTTTTATGCTAAGCATTCACGAATTTGCTTTATTACTGTGAAGAGTGCAATCTGAAATTTTTGGAACTGGGCTTGGAATGATATGAACTGGTACGTTTGTGCATTTACAAATTGCAAAGTACAAATTTACTCCTGAGAACTGTTCATCATCTTAAGCTTAAACTGCTTTTTTAAATTATTCTTTCTAGAAGCAAAGAAGATTTATTTATATAATTAGTTATTTTTAAGAAAAAGCTAACAAATAGCTTTTTGGTGATCACAGACTCCCATTGAGTACAACAGCAAATATTTTTTTCTTGCTTTTCAGTGGTGCAGTTTTGAGGTGCTACTCTTTGGTCTTGGGGTGGGGTTTTTCATGGGGGGCGTAGGTGGCTGTGCCTTTTTATTCAAGCTATTCTAGGCCTGAGATATTACGTGCTATATTTCATGTAAGACTGAATATTCATAGCACAGTCTAAATTTTGGGGGGTAAAGATTTAGAAGGTATTCTAGCATGGAAAAGCTAGTGTGGTCTTAGTGATAGCCATGTGACTGAGGCTATATTTAGGAGAACTAAGAAGCTTCATGTTCTAGTCCTTGGATCTTTTAGGACTATTTTATGAACTTGTCTAGATCTGTAATTTATTAAAAAATGAAGCAGAGTGAAACAGTTGAGCATCTGAACTGATTATTCATCTTTTGTCGTGGTTTGATGTTACAAATTTAACTCAACATGTGGAGAAAGTAAGGTCTCTGCAGTGTGAAGTTGAGTTTTAAGTTTTTGTAGGTTTTCAGTATTTCTGAGGTGCTTGAAATGACATTAGACTG
Source organism: Opisthocomus hoazin (assembly GCF_030867145.1). NCBI lineage: Eukaryota > Metazoa > Chordata > Aves > Opisthocomiformes > Opisthocomidae > Opisthocomus > Opisthocomus hoazin. The sequence goes on along the minus strand of NC_134415.1, from coordinate 33,205,144 downwards.
ATTTGAAGTGTGAGGTTAATTGCTTTGTGATTTAGAATCTTCATTCCTTCTAAAATAATTTTTGGCATAAAATGAAAACATAATCACTTTTCCCATTTCTATACATTATTATTTTTGTGACCTGTGAATGAGATGATTTGATTTTTTTGTTTATTTTACATTGGTATTTTATATGCAAAGACAACCATTGTATTTGACTTCTGAAGGTTAAATCAGGGCATGTTTTGGGATGACGGGAAGGAAACGGAACATTTAGATTTGGCTTCTTCTATGTATTTGATGCTAGTTTTCATTTTTGTCTCTATTGATAGTTGTATTTGTGATTTAGAAAAGGGATTGTATAACTATAGCAACTGGCACCTACCAAAGAAAGCTACTCAGAATTCCAGGCATTTTGCTTTTTCTTTTCCACATGTGTATGAGTTGCCACAATGACTCAAGACTATGAGGGAGGTAATGAAAGCTGGTAAGGTGAACTTGAAATAAAAATATAGTGGTAGAAGGAAGCTTTTAGATATGTTTTTGTTCTGGGAAAACTTCCTCCACAGTGACACCAATTTGAATTAGTTTTAAAAGGAAACTAGAACAATGTTATTTAGGATGCCTTGAAAGAAAATGAGAATGAACTTCAAAATGTGTGGAGATATGAGGGAGGGAAGATGGAGGGCATTACCAATGGCACGGTGAGCTCAGTGACTTGGTTGAATCCATTCTCTTGTAGGAAAAGCGTAAACAGTCCTTTAGTAGCTTTTATGTTGTGTGTTGATGTTGTGTTTTTTTTTTCTTTTCTCCCTACCAAAGGAGGCTTTGGAAGATGGATTAAACTGTTCTCATTTCACCTCTAGTAGAACTGAAGTGTTGTGATGTTTATGCAGTGCTGATACAGTCATAGACTAGGCTGTGATCATTGCTGTCAGAATTCTGTCATTCAGATGTGCAGCATCTCTGCTGGCCATTAAAAATGGTTTTATCATCATAAAACCATTTTTTCAAGACAGAGTTGTGGAGAGGTTGTCTCTGTTTTCTTCCTGGTGGTCTCCCTATCTCTCATCTTTTTTTCTTAAGGAAAAAATGGTATGCCCATTTCTGAGCAAGGTTTGCTTTTAAATATTAGTAACAAAAGAAAACAAAATCTTGCCTCTAGACTGCTGCACCTCTTCTGTGTTATTCATCCGCTTGTGATTTCTTTCATGATCTACAAACATTTTCAGCTGTGAGTTGCTTATATTTTGTTTTTAAAACAGACTTAAAAATTAATCCTTCATTTAGATCCTATTCTTAGAAGAGACAGCAGTAAAAGGCATGGCACTCAACTTCTTTAAGTATTCCTAATTTTTTTTAAAGTAGACTTTGGTGCTTAGTGCTCTGTAACCTTAGTGCCATCTAACCCATTAGAAAAATATTTTTCAAAAACAATTTATACTTTAGGAATTTTCATTGGGTTTTTTTTTTCTTTTTATAGTCATAAAACTGGGAATACCTCTTGGTCTGATTGATATAAGCGAAAACAGTTGTTAAATTCTTTTTGGGAAAGAAGCAACATCCTGCTTGTCAAGGCCACTTAATGTGCTTAATCGTATGTCTAATATTAAATGTGAGTTGTTTTGTTGCCTGCAGCTGAGGTATATGGAGGTATAGGGATTCATCTGTAGAGGAATTATTGTGGCATTCATTTCTGTCATTTGTTTATGACAGAGCTTTACTGCTTATTTTTTATAAACTGTTGTTTCTGTTACATAGCTGCAGCTAACATGCTTTTTATTGATTAAGG